>NW_025954217.1:0-469837 GCF_022376455.1 Epithele typhae | reverse complement strand
AGACATGGGACAAGTAACAAGGCTAGACACTCACAGCGACGAAGGTCGCCTTCAAGAAGTTGCCCATTGTCGCGGTCGAACCCTTCGACTGCGTGTAGCAATCCTCGACACCAGCAAGCTGGAGCATACGCTTAGACGCGGGGGCGGCGACAAGACCAGTTCCTCGGGGCGCGGGGATGAGACGGCACATGACAGAGCCAACCTTGCCGGAGACCTTCGAGGGCACGGTGTGGGGTTCACCGAGGTTGGCACCCCAGTAGCCACGACGAACAGGAATGACGGAGAGCTTCGCGAGGATGATGGCACCGCGGATGGCAGTTGCGACTTCCTTCGCGCACTTGACACCGAGACCAACGTGGCCGTCGAAGTCGCCAATGGCTACGAAGGCCTTGAAGCGCGTGCGCTGACCGGCACGGGTCTGCTTCTGTACGGGCATGATCTTCATAACTTCGTCCTTGAGCTTGGGGAGGAAGAAGTCGATGATCTGGTACTCCTTGACGGGGAGCGAGAAGAGGTAGATTTCCTCCATGGACTTGATCTTGCCGTCCTTCACGAGACGACCGAGCTTGGTAACGGGAACCCTGGTGGATGGGCGGATGTCGAAACGAGTATGAATGCCATTGCAAAACAAGCACTCACCACTCCTTCTCCTCGTCCTTACGACCACCGCGGCGGGGGCCCCGTCGGCCCCGTCCACGGTCACGCCCGCCACGCCCGAAACCACCGCGTCCACGCGCAGAATCAGCCATTGTGTGCTTGAGGAGAGAAACTGCAAGAGTAGAAGAGTAAGCTTCCAAATTTGCCGCTGGGTGCCGGGTACGAGGGGAGCAAACGAGTTGGACCGAGGGCAAACAGAATGGATGAGGAATGACTCCATCCAGATGCCCGAGGAGCCATCCAACTCGACCCTGGCCTCTGTTTCGTCCCAAGAATTTCCCAGACACAAATAATGAGGTCTAGAGTGTATCTGGGAGGCAGCGAGAGGAGTACGGAGAGGACTTACGTCTTGAGGATGCGACAAGTGTCGAGCTCGACGGGCGATGTGCTGATGATAACTTCGATGGGCGTCTCTATGTCTCGATTGAGATGCGCCCGGCCCTGAATTGGGCGTGAGCGCCTTATGATCAAACAAGCGCCCGTTTCCCCCTCCGTCGTCCCTCGTCAAATTACAACACTTGTCTCGCGAACGCCTCACAAGCCTCCCCGGGAGATCTTAATACTCCAACGGTGTGAACAATACCCACACTAGATCACCAACGTTGGTAGGCAACCTCCGAGTGACGTTGTATGGCAAATTCGTATTTGCACATGCCAACATGCTAAGGACTCTCCCTACCAGCGGGCTAGAGCTGGTCCCGTGCTGAATTAACTGCGGGCGCCGGGAGCCAACGATGGCCTGCTACACCTGCTCGATACGCCAGAGCTCCGATGTTCACCAGCAAGCTTCACGAATCATGAACGCTTAAACACACCCTCAAAACAATATTGATCATCCCGCTGCTCTCTGCTCCTACCCTCATATGCATGCACTTGTACCTGAGCATACCTCTGAGCCGGGTATGCATCCTCCCTCGGTTCGCCGTTTGCACTTTGCGCCGTGCGGTGATCAGTTGTCGTTGAGTTGTCGCGGGAAAGGACGAGAGATGGCGATCTGAGTAACTAGTCGGGCCGGTGCAGACGCCCGTGCCTACTCGTTGCTCCACCCAAGGGCCGTGTAGTCGCTCTTCCCTCCCACCATGACCTAGGCTGCCCCGCTCACTGCCAATGCAGTCCATCCATCGGCTTCCTATCCTACATCATGCATAGGCAACAGGACTCCGTCCATACCGCCTCCCAGGACTCGTCTCTCAACCCTGAGGCTGGGCAGCACACACGAGTAACAGTCCACGATCCTCATGCCCACCTCTGCACTCCCACAGACACGCAGCAGTTATGCCTCCCGTAAGTTTTAAATCGGAGTCTACGTCGTCGTCAGGCAAGGTACGTTCTCTACCGACTCCACCCCATCTATGCATTCGACCGTATTACCCAGCTCCCCCAACTTGCTTCTGGAGATAACACGACCCCTTCCTGTCAATCTACACTACAAACTCCAAGCTCTGTCCTCTCCTCTCCCAATGCCGTCGGTTCCGGCGCGCCAGAGTTGAAACACGTTACACTCGCCGCTGCCTTTTGCGACCGTCGTCAGTCGCCGTCCGCGACCCCTTCCCACTCACAATCATTAACGTCCGATGTCGATAACAAAACCGTTTCTACTTCATCGTCCGGCAGTTCCGAGAGTCTCCTTGTTCCCACTCGCGCCAGCATTCGCGCTTGGGCGAAAGCCACGCCTTCTGGGCCACCTCGGGACACCCCCTCCCCTTCCAAGTCCGGAGTTCTTCGAACCAAGTCGAGCTCCGATGACAATCTCGACCGTCAGAGCTTGACCGGGTCCTTTGGTCATGTCTCTGCTAGCAGCACAAGCGCGTCGCCTGGGTCAGGCTCTGAGACACAGACTCCCCGGACAACAGTTCCGGCAATGTGGCGGATATTGACAGCACAGGTTCAGGAAGCGACGAAAGCTTTCCTCGTCGCGCCGCGATCGAGATGGCGCGGCCTAGGTCCGCCCTCTATCGAAGTCCAAGCTCCCATGGCCCCGGCCCGGCCCCACCCCATGGACCAGACGACCACCCACCACGCCAGGCCCACGCCCGCACCAAGGTGCGAGGCCACACAGGTCCTCCCCGTCTTCCACGTCCGGGGGCTCGTCCCCCGCCTCGCCCTGGTCGTCTCGCATGCGCAGCAGCAGGACCGCCAGGAGCGTCTCGATCGGCGCGAGCACCGGTACCCCGTACATCACGGCTCTCGCCGCCGCCGCGACCGTGACCGCGAACGCGAACGCGAACGCGAACGTGAGCGGCGTCCGCGCACCTCGCCGCCAGCTCCGGTTGTGCTGTCGACCCCACCATCCCTTCCACCTCCACCTCCGCTCCGATGACGGCGACGACGACGGCGACGCGGTCTACGGCGGGCCTCACCAGGGTCCCCGAGCTTCGGCTCCCGGTGCCCCCGCGCCCCCTCCGGCCGCTGACCCTCATGTCGAGCGGCGTGGACGTGGTGGACGAGATGGGGCGGATGCTGTCGAACCAGCCGCGCCGGCCGCTCATTCTCGTGCGCGACAACGCACCGGGCCACACGGCGGAGCCCCGCCGCCGCGGGAACGACGTGCTCGACGACATCTACCACATGATTACCTCGGCGCCCCCGCGCAGTGGGGGTCTCCCGTCCCCCCACCGGCGGTGATCACTTGTCGAGACTCGCGAGAGGCTGGACCAACGGTTGCGCCCTACATATATGCACTCCTTACGACGACCCCTCGAGTGCGGACATTCAGCACTCGATGGTTCCACACAGGCCATGCGTCGGTCTCTGTCCGGTTCGCTTCTTAATACCATCGTGTGCCAGTGGCGCGCGTGGTTCTGCACTTCCCCTGTACTAGATATGCGCATATATGTATACTAGATACCATGCAATCAATCTGGTCTGTGTAGCGTATCCAAGAACGGACCTGTGGACGTCCTCTTGCTCTCTTGGAGCGGCCCACCTGCGTCTCCGCTCTGGTTGTCTGGGGTCCCCGTCCCGTTCCCAGTGTCCCCGCCCGTGCTTCACCTTTGCACTATGTTCTGATCCTTGAAGCTTGACCACCGGCGATACGTGACCGTAGCGAATGACTGTATGCGCGACGAGGGTGGTCGACGCCGGTATCGTGATAGAGTGAATTGTATGGACGGTGTCGCCAAAGTCCGGAAACACCGGGTCCCTGCCAGTTTCGTCCGGCTAGTCCTGGTCGATGACACAGCGGGCTCTGGGCATTCCGTTGGAGCGCCAATGTAGATGAGTTTCGTGTATGTTCCGAGGACAGGGTGTCGTGTGATTCGGAATGAAGCGATCACGGTGTTGAATATAGTAGGTCGCCAGGGTCGCCGTTGTCTTCGCCAGAGCGTTCTCTATCCTGTCGGGGCGATGCAGGTTGTGTGTTTGTCCCCTCGAAAACCTCAGATTGGGATCTCTTCGGCAACCGTGGCCAGTCAATAGTCACTGGTCCTGAGTGAGATTCGTCAGTACATGTTGATGGAACGCTCTCCAAGTTCGCACTCACTGCCGGAAGACAGACAGTCTATGCCGTTCGGCCGGGGGCCGTTCAGTTTCGGCATGCTCTTGCTGGTCCCTCGATGGAAGTCTGCAGCGACAGTGTCAGGGGGTAGCGGGTCGTGTTCTGGATGATACGTCATCTCTTCGCGCTGACTGCCCGCACCTGCAGTGCGCCCGGGATCTGCTAACAGAGAATAAGTATAGCTGCCGCAAGCAAGCACGTTCGGAACGACGAGCGGACGATGGGACCTACCTCGTCCGTTCGGCTCGAGATGATCCATCCAAAGGGTGAGGATCTCGGAGACGTCGTCGCGCGGGAGCTCCGGGGGGCTGCCCCCCTCTACGACTTGATACGCATCGGCAATGTCTTCATCCTGCAATCCGAATGTCGCCATCAGGGCTTCCTCGACTTCTATTCGATCGGAGGCATGTGCGCGTGGAGACAATGGAGAGCGGGGCGTAGTTTGGGGAGTGGAAGGGTCTTCTAGCAGCGAGTTCAACAGCTTGGACGCGCGAAAAACGGGAAGATACTGACCTGCCTCAGCGACAGCATGGACCCCAGCTTGACGGGCTTCCCGAGGCGAACCCGGACGCGGTGGCAGAGGGATGTTCGGCGGCGGCAGCGGCGCAGGGGACCGCTCGCGCTGCCTCACGCGCCTCTCCAAAGCCTCAGTAATCCCCCGCACCGAGTGCAGCGCAGTGACCAAAGCGACCTCGTCGTCCGCGTTCGGTCTCGCGCCCCCGCCGACGCCGCCGACCCGCGCCGACGCGGCGCCCACACCCCGCATGCAGCCCTCCTCGAACGTGCCCAGGGCGCCGCGGAACGCGCCGACGACGTGGTCGCTGACGAGGTCGCGGGTGCTCCGCGCCGCGTGCAGCTCGCGGACGAGCTCGGGGAGGCGCGAGAAGTCGAGCGCGCGGAGGACGGCGCGCTGGCGGGCGACGCGCGAGCGCCACGGGGGCGCGAGGAGGAAGGAGCCGAAGCGGGACAGGAGGGCGCGGACGCGGGCGCGGACGGGCGCGGCGTGGATGCTGCGCGCGAGGCGCGCGCGGTGCAGGAGCAGGTACCTGACCGTCTCGGCCAGCGCGGTGAAGTAGCATGCGATGGCGTCGGCGTCGTCGAGGTCGAGGAGGGCCTCGATGTCTTCTTCGTCGGAGGGGAATGTGGCCTCGACTGGGAGGGAGTCAGCGCCTCTGACACGAACGACAAAACGAGCTGTGGCTGACCGTCCTCGAGGACGTCGACTTCGAAGACGAGCTGCTTGTCCGATCCGATCTGGCTGGACTCCAAGTACGTGACGAGCCGCTGGAACGCCTCGCGCGCTGCGAGTCGTCGCCCCACCAGCTGCGCCAGCGCGCGGAGGTACAGCATGCTGAGCTTCGACTGCACTGACGCGCGGGGGAACGCGGGCATTGTCCGCAGCACGCGCCGCACCGTGCCCTTCCCCGGCTCGCTCGTCATCATCGAGAGCACGACAAGCACGAACGGGAGCACGGGCCGCCACGAACTCCACTCGCCGCTCGGGAGCTTCTCCGTGAGCTCACGCACGAGCGCACCGTAGCGCGCGCTCATCGTGTCCGAGAGCGCGGGACTCATGTCCATCAGACACGGTAGCAGCGTAGTGTTGAGCAGCGCCGGGTTCGCGGTGACGTAGTAGGATGTGAGGGCGAGGGCTTGCTCCAACTCGACCTGCTGCGAAGCCGCGGCGGGACGCTCTCGAGCTTGCCAGGTGCGGAAGCGTCCGGCGGGGCCGAGCCAGGCGAGAACTGATGTTGCTGCGTTCTGGGCGGAGGCGAGGAGGGTGTAGTGGAGCGAAGACCAGGAAGCGGTCTCTGCAAACATGGCGGCGTTACGGGTCCACTGCTCTACGGCTTGGGCGAGCTTCCATGCAAGATGGGCGACAGTCTGAGTGAAGATGAAGAGCGACAGCGCCTGTGGTGACTGGAAGCAACAGTCCGTGTAGATGATCGGAAGGAGGGTCGTCGCGACGGTGAAAGACAATAAGATGGAGACGAGGACAGTGGCCACGATGGCGACAGAACGGTGGAGATTCCAGAGGAGAATGAGCAGGCCCCCCAGAAATAGAGCCAACGCAGTTTGAAGGAGGATGGGAAGGACGGCGATGATGCTAGACACGTGCCATCTCAACATACTCTCGTGGCGATACTGGCGGAGAAGTGAAGCCTCTTGCGTCGTGCCAGAGAGACTCTGGCCGTACTGGTGAAGCCACTGTTTGACTAGGACAGCGATGGAGGATGCTGAGAGCGTACAGATGAGGGAGGAGAACCATAGACCGTTGACCCAAATGGCGTATAACGGGGCCTTGAATCCGGTATCGCCGTCTGTCGCACGGAATAGAGTGCGTACGGTGGAGTTCACAAACGACGTGGAGACGGTGTAGCTGTCAAGTTGGCTCGACATCTGAGCGAGGGCGAAGATGATCGTGTCTGTGTCTGCTGGTTGCAGGAGGGGATATGACTGCACGATGAATGCGGTAAGAGCGGTCGAGAATAGACCCGCCTGTGAGAATCAATCAACACACTAACAGTAACCGGGATGTGGGGAGACGCACAAACACCAGGAGCATATCTAGCTCGGCATTCCAACGTTTGATCTTCTCCTCATAATGCCGTTCCAGTGTAGTTGTGCAGAGCTGCCAAGCGTGTTCGCGCTGTTGGGATGTCGAGATCCACGACACCACCGGCGGTTTGGGTCCTGGCTGGACGAAATCCAATTGAGATAATCAGAACACGGTATGAGAAGCTGAACCCACAATGCTAGTGTTCTCTAAGGGGACCATCTCGTCTGTTGGGTGGTGGGTGGAGGGACGGAGCCCTCATGCTCGAAAGCAAGTCGCCGGTAAGTAAAGGCGGTGCAGTGGCCGTGAGGACCATCACAGAATCCGACAAGTACAGCACTGCTTGAGCGCTCTCTCTATTCCCGTTATGATCTTACGTGATTGCCTCACAACACATGGGAAGTTTGAACAATGAACGATTGAACGATTGAACTTTGCCTACCGCCCGAGTGACGTTGCGTGCCACTTGCGAGCTGGTGTTGAGGAAAACGAAAACTTGCGTGAACCATGTTGCGGATCCGTGACGACGGGAACGAGCCGGGGCTTGACCCAGCTGGTCAGAGACGCTTGAAGTCAGTCGCTCGCGTAGAGCCAATCACATCTGCAGCGTTGATAAGTAGTGCATTGCAGCGCACAAAGGACATGTCGACTACTGACCGGCTCCTCCAACAACCTCGAAGGCAAGTGGCAAGTTTCTTGCACGGCGCGCCCGTATATCCGTACGTACACGCGCCCAAGAACATGTCCTGTGCTGCCACTCACGGCGTCCTGCCATGGAAAGGCCAGAGAACCAGGGGCCCCAATTCACCACTGGTAGAGGGTCCTATTTTGTACGCAAGATGGCCGAAATTGGCTTGCTCAGGAGCTGCGCGTAACGCGCTGACAAGGAGATGAGGGGGAGGACGCAAGGCGCGAATCCCGACTAGCGCCCGCCGTGCGTCGTTGGCCGCGATAAGATTGGCGCTGTAAACTGAGACTAGCAAGAGTTCAACCTCCAAACTTGTTCCTCCGCACCCCCCACATTTCCCCACTTTGAACACTCTCCCTAGCGGCCATACCATCCCGATGACACGTCTCAACGCACACAAAACCTGCAGGGCCGTCAACGCACCGAGGGCTCGGAGTACTAGCAACATCTAAGACAGGTACCGGTGGGACTCATCCGGGGAGGTGTCATGGACCGTCGAGCACTGGATGTGTATTCCGGCTCAGTCATGGAGTTGGAAAGCCAGGATGTCGGGATTTGATTACGGCGAAGAGCATGCAGTCTGTCCGCGGCTCGCAGAGGTCGCTGGTGGGGACATGTAGGGTTCTCGTCGTTGCCAAGTACCCCTCCCCACACAAATATGAACTACCGTCTCTCATGGGTTCATCACTGTCGATTGTAGTCAAGGCCAGCGGTTGAAAGCCTTGCATTCCCAGAAGGGCAAACGACTCCTATACCGCCGTTTGACAAGGGGGCTCGTATGTTACCATATTTTGGCTATATCGCCATTTCAGAGATTGATCCTCGTTGCAGCGTTTTTTTTTTCAGAAACGACTTCCAATGTGCTTCGGCATTCAGGGTGTACGGGGCCATCCCATCTGAGTCAGGGGTGCCCGTGCGTGCTGTGACCACCGAGAAGCAGAACACCCAGTCCGGTAAGACAGTTTTTCGTTGCGATCAGACGTTCGAATGTTGGGCGGCGACCAATGACCATTTTAAGCTCAACCGTGTTTCCTTCTCGAGTTTCTGACCATCCTTCGCAGTCCAATCCGCACACTGGGATCACAATGGAATGATGAACCCATCCCATCCGCGGGCTCGGTGGATACCACCAACCAGTTCTACGTCTAGAACGATTACACCGCCTTGTGTACCAACATGGGTATCGATGCGAAAGTGAATGGAGCGAGGGCGCCCATCTACGTGTCGGAATTCCCGGTCGTGAGCGGAAAACAAGCCTGCTCCCTGTCCGGAAGGTGCTCATCTGGTTCAACACACGGGTTCCTTCATGTTAGAGGCAGCGTCTTCCGCGATCGAGGTGGGTCCGACTCCTCAGCGCAACTGGATGGAATCTGCTGACCACTCATGTGGGCACGTCGTCACAGCTCGACTTCACTGGCATCCCAAAGCACACCCTGACTTACGCTGCCTCTGCGACACGCACGATCGATCCGCCCTCGCCCACGGTGCTCAAGCTGATGACCTCAACGACCACAAGAAGCTGTGCGCGCCTCCTCCCCCTGGTACGCCCCAGGTGAATCGAACACTGCCAGGAGCCATAGAAGTCGATGCGCGCGTCCTTGCGACACCTCGCAAGCCGCACAAGACTTGGGCGAGTGGAAACCGCAGTGTCCTGCTGACTTCGCCACATGGGACATCCACGCGCACAACAACGCGCACAAGACGCGATCTCGGCCGCGCAAGACATGTTTCTCGGTGCGCTGCACTGAGGCCTGAGACTTACTCGTTCGGGGGCCCGAAGTACGCGGAGCGGCGACCTCCGTCGTCGACTGCACGCACGGTGCGTCCCTTCTGTTCCGCCCGAGCGCACTTCCTGATCCCCGCGCCCGCGTGCCTCGGCCTCGCGTTGATGCCCCACAGTGCCCCTGGTGAACGACCTCCTGTCGAGGACCCAAGTCGACCGGGGTCGCCGTGATTTGCTTCTCGACGGCGACTGCTTTCGCCACGCGCGCGGACGCCCCGCAGCTCGGCGGCGGCGTGACCGTCGCGGTGACGCTGCGCCCCGCGGTCGCTGGTCCAGCAGGCACGCTCGTGCGGGACCGAACGAACGTCGAGGTGCGCGGACGGCGCGGACGGCGCGGGGTACGTCGGCGCGGTCGTTGGAATGCACGTCGGGTAGCGCGTGCTTCTTCTGGCGTTTGTGTGCGCAGATCAAGAGGAGGCGTGACAGCCGGCGCGTCGGCTATGTTGGCGGCGGAAGCAGTGGCGGCCCTGCAGTTGTGCGTGCCGCGGGAGGAAATAAGTAGGCTTATTTTTCCAGCGACAACGGCGGCCGACCCGCACGTTGGTCGCGCCGCCCACTGTTCTACCAGCGTGGGACGCGCGCAGCCCTTCTTCTCTCTCGTCGTATACGCTGTGGTTGGTAGTGTTAAATGAGAGACTGATGGCAGCGAAGGAAGTCGATTAGAAAGCAATCCCCGATTCCCGCAGTACCCGGCGTGAAGTTGGTTGAACATCAGGATGTGTGTTTCTGCATGTAAGCTGCGCGGATGAAGTTGGTGGTCGTCCGACTCGGACCAAGACCGGCCAGAGGAATATTTGCCGAAGCGCGCAGCCGATAAGCGTCTATCAGGAAAGGCAAATGACGGCAGACGGTTCTCGCCTCCGCCTTGGCGCATCAATCCCGTTTCCTCCTAGCTCCCCCCGCATCTGGTGCTCGAGCCCAGTTCCCAATCACGCCGGTCGTATGCTGATGTTGCGTCAGCCTTACTGGAGCTTGAAAGAACATCCAGAAGTCTCTCCATGCGCCACGCTGGAGAGTTCCGAAGTATGTGCGCAAAGGGTGGCTCTCGGACTGTACGCGTCTGACAACCGTTCGCCTAGTAGGAATACAACGCATGCACATACATCAGTGAAAGTGTTTCACAAAGTTGCATAGCGTCTCCCATCCAGCGGGTCTCGGCGGCGATGTCGGTAACAGGTGAGGCGAAGCGATGAATATTGAATGCTTCCGCGCTCCACTCCAGCTGGACGTTGACAGCTATCATGAACGCAGCACCAGCGCAGAATGCGTTCATGCGGCGAGGGAAGGGGCGAGGGAGAGAGACCTTGACCCCCACGATCTCGATCTGGACCCTTGCTCGACGGTACGGGCACTAGGTGATTCGAATCGCAATCTCCCGCCATACGCGAACACTGCGGCCGGCGCTGCCTTAATGCGCCTCCAGGCGAGATGCCGTCGACGGCCTTCAGTGCACCGTTACCGTGGCGCCCGCCCAAGTTTCGCCGCCTTATGTATTCCCCGCATCCGTCCACTGGTCCTCCTCCCCCCTCCCTTTCCCTCCTCCTCCTTCCCCCGCCTCCGCCACGCTCGACCAGTGTTCCAGCAGCCCCTCGCTGAACACCCGTAGCACCCCAATCCGTCCCCTCTATGGCCACCATCTCGTCCACCGACCTCAAGACCAGTCTCGGCGCACTATGCATCGGCAGTCTGGTCGCAGTCTTGTACGTCTTTCCCTCCATACTGTTGCGGGCTGTGAAAATGATGAGTATACACGCTCTCTTTTTAGCCTGACTGGTGTCGTCAGCATGCAAGCTATGCTGTACTTCCGACACTTCTCTCGGGACGCATTTCCGCAAAGCTCAAGGTGTGTAACCGCGATCGGCGGCGTAGTTCGCTCTCATCACGTATGCGCTCAGGTTGGGTCCGTGTGGTATGTCCCCAGAGTCTATTTGTATTCCGCAGCGCCCTTGGCTCATATGCGTGGCGTGATCAGTGTCCTTGACCTTGTCCACACGGTCATGATCGCCGTGGCGGCATACACGTATTTCGTCGACAATTTCGGGAACGAAAATATCACAGATCGTGCGTTTTGGTGAGTCGAATTTCGTGCATATATGCAGCGTTTCCTCACTGCGTCAAACAGGGCGGTCGGTGTGAGTCGTCACTGCGTTTCTCGCTGTTTTGCAACCCCGTTCAACGCTACCGCAAGATCTCCATTGCGCTGACCGCGGTGCTGACTGCCCAAGTCCACTTGTGAGGCCCTCTACATCACTCCTGCGGTACAATTTCTGACATCTAGTCTCAGCTTTTTCGTATACCGATTGTTCAGACGTCTGTTGCTCCCCCTCGCATTCTCGAAGTGGCAAGTATTCACGTGTCTTTGATCGTCACAGTGAGCAAAGGCAACTATTTCATCACGGTGCCAATAGTGAGTGAGATCTTTCGAGCAACAAGATTAACATTGCTGACATGCTATATAGGCAGTGCTCGCTACCGCACGTGTCGGTACGCATGCACCATCACTGTCTGAAGAAGCCCGTCGCTGATCGCTATGTGCCTCGCCTACGCAATGAAGGAGCTGCTTTCGGTAAGTGCGACGATCCGGGACTTCGGATGCCGGCATGAGCTCATTCCCATCGGCACGCATATAGTAACAACAGTGAAGCTGTACGTCTGCGGACACAACCTACGAGACGTCAGCTGGACTAACACTGTTCTGCAGGATCGAAATCGAAAGTTTCTCACAATTCGCGGGGACCTTTCGAGTGAGCACAACCCTACTGCCCTCTCCCGGCGTTCTAGCTCGCACTGCTCACACTATTGATAGTGGGTGTTCACCCTGGGACTCGTTCTCTCCTGCGCCGTCGACTTCCTGATCACCGGCTCGCTCTGTTTCTACCTGCGCCGCAACCGCACCGGGTCCGGCAGGTACGTCCGACTCCCCCGTTCATCTCGCTTACCTCGCCTCATCCACACCGCTGACGCCTCCCGCGGTTCATACTAAAGATTTGATCACGTCCTCGACTCCGTCACGCTCTACACGGTCGAGAATGGCTTGCTTACCTCGTGCGTTCCACATGTCGTTGCAAGCGCCGGCTTAGCGACCTGATCTCGGTTTATTTCGTGTCTTGTAGACTCACGACGCTCGTCTCGCTCATCTTTGTACGTACGCTCTCTATCTAGGCGAGATGGGTTGGCTAACGCTACGTCAACCCTGTCCGCCCTACCGCCTTCTATGGCCCGTTCAAACTCTACGCTCGCGCGCACCTAGTGGCTGGCACGGCCGCATGTGCTCATCTATCTCGGTCTGCACTTCGCAATCAGCAAGCGTGCGTCCACCTCGTGCCTCTATCCTAAGATCCGGCCTGACGACGGTCCCATACCGCTTCTCCCCCGCAGTCTACGCCAACTCGTTCCTCGCCTCGTGAGTGCCTTCGCCCGCGCCGCCCCGTCGGGTGCGCTTCCCGTCTCTCGTACGCGCGTCACTGACGTCCGGCCGCGCAGGATGAACGCGCGCAAAACGCTGCTCGCGCAGTCGCAGTCAACCTCGGGCAGCAACCACGTGCTGCCGGTGATCTTCACGGGCCGCACGCAGCGCCTACAGGCAAGCAGCCCGTTCCAGGCGACGGTGAGCAGCTTTCTCCTGTTCCGTTGTCGCTGTCGCGCGCCTTTGTCTGGAAGATGCGACAGGGTTTGCGCGTTGCGTTGCCCCTCTGCGCCACGCCTCGCGGCTGGACCGGGCCTGAGAGCCTAAACGCGCCCACGCGACGCGGACGCTGATCCCGACATTCTCCTGTAGGTGCAGATCACTGTGGACAAAACAGTCGACTACGACGGTGCAGGCGACTACGATGTTGTAGGCGACCACGGCACGCGGAGCGCGATCGAGGAAACAAAACGACCGCGCGCGAACTCGGCGGAGTCCGTATGACGGTCCCCGGAAAAGATCAGATTGGCCGTGGGTGCCTGAGGATGACATGCTCGCGCGTGGGTGACCCCCCGCGCCCAGCTCTGCTTTGTAACGACTGGACTGGACTGGACTGCTCACTCGTCTGCCGCTCCCCCTTCCCCCCTTCCCTCCTCGCTCTTTAGCTTCCGCTCTTTGGTCCCCTCCGCGCTTCACGTTCGCTCTCGCTCGGCCCTCTGTATTAGTATTAATCGCCACCCTTTGTATATCCGCCCGCTTACGTTTAGACCCCGCGACTAGTCTTGTAGTTCTAGTCAGCCCACCCACACGAACGTCGAGCTGGTCTAGGGCCCAGTGGTTCTCGAATCTCGACGGTGCGAGACGGGCGAGACGAGGACGTCCCGGTCGCGGGGCGCCCATTGGCCTCTGCCTTCGCCGTCCCGCGCGCCGAACCCTAGTCCAGGTTGTGCGTTCCGCGGCGCGCGTCCCGACCAAAGTCACCTCGATCCCGATCGTGGTCCACCCTTCGGACCCTAGAACGGACGGGGACGCGTTCTCGACGGCCGTCCGCGCAGTCCTCGGAAACCGCCTCGGACTCGTTCCGAGCCGTGCGCCCGTTCATCATACTCAACGTTCAACGTAACGTTCAAACATTCACCATTCACCGCCGGCGGCTACCATCCGGAACGACCTCGGTCCAACAACGGCACCTCTCGACCTCCAGCTGCCACAACGGACAGATGCCTGCGCGCACCGAGACACAAAGACACTGCTCGTATCCCGGGCATCCCGACCGTCCCCGCGCGGTCGTCGTCCACCACGCGCGCATTCTCGCCCCCGAGCATGGTCCCTGCGCACCATACAGAAGACGACAGGCACCTACGTCCGCCCGGGCGGGATCTTGAGCGACGCGACCCGGCCGCGAGCCCGGATGGAGAAGTGCGGAGATCGCGAACCAGAGGGCGGGGCAAAGTCAATTTAGAGGCGGCGCCCGATCGCACGTGGGCGCGGGATGGCGCGTCGGGCGGGAGCGGACTGCCTTACATAAGCTGGCTTGCCTCCAGACGTGCCGCCGGGAGACGGCTGCCGGGGCGCCGCTCGCGCCCGAGCTCGGCGGGGTGCCGTGCGCACGTCGAGTGCTGTCGACTGGTCCCAGTAAATGCTTGAGTGCGCGGCCACGCGCACCGGCGGAGGATGGGCCGAGGGCCGTCGAGGTCGAGGCTGCAGGCGACTCGGACAAAGCACTTGCAATTGAGAGTCAAGTGCCCGCGGGGACGGGCGGTGCCGCGCCGCCGAGTCCGTCCCGAGTGCGCCTCGGTCGATGTGGCGAGGGGATCGGGATCGCCGCCGCGCGCGCGAGACAAAGGGAGGTTAATGCAGCTCGCCCTCTGCAGGCGCCGTCTGGTGCGCACCGACAGGGACCTGCATCCCCCCCCCCCCCCCCCCCCCGCGCGCGCACAGGGACACGGAGCGGGCTGGCGGACAGGCCCGAGCGTTCGCGTTCGCGTTGCGTGCGCAGTGGACGCCGGATCGGGCACGAGGACGGAGGGAGGCAGCCTCGCGCGGGCGAAGGGAGAGAGCGAGACGCGCGCGGCCGCGGTGCCTCCAGTCCGCGCGGGCTCGCCGAATGCACCGCAGGGGCGCCATGGGCAGGAGTACATAGGACCGCATGTGGGGGGATGGGCCCCCCGTCTCCCGTCCAGCTGCTTTCCTCTCCAGGCTTCCGGGACATTCGAGCCACACCCTTGCACTCTCCCGCCGGCTCATAGCCACACCTCTTCCCCGCCTCAGCCCACGCCCAGCCGCACTAGTTAGTACGCCATGTTCTACGACGAGCCGGCCGCCTTCGCCCCGCGCCGCTACCACCACCCCTACGCGCCCGCAGCCTACCCCGCTTCCGCATCCGGCAGCAGCAGCGGCTCGCGCACCCCGCCCTCGCCCTCGCCGCGCCCCCCGTCCCACCACCGCGCGCACACGTACCCGGCGGTGGTGTCCGCGCAGGACGGGATCCGCCGCGCGCGCACGCTCGGCCCAGTCTTCCTCAAGCCCGACCCCGACTTCGGCGAGCGGCGGCGCGCCCCGACGTCGCACGTCCGCCTCTCCGCGCGCTCGCCCCGCGCCCCGACCCCGCCCGTGTCGCCCGCGGACGCCGACTTCGCGATGCACCTCGACCCGTCCCTCCCCCTCGCCTCGCCTCCACCCCCACCCGCACCGGTCTACGGGCGCGCGCTCGACGCGCACATCGCGGAGATGGCGGCCGCGAACGAGGAGACGGTGCGCTGGGTGCGCGCGCAGCAGGCCGCGCGCGAGGCCGCGCGCCCGCCGTTCGCCGCCCCGCACCCGCACCCGCACCCGCACGCCCCCGGCCGGGTGCCCTACGTCCCTCCCCCTCCTCCCTCGTCTCGCCGGCACCAGCACCAGCACCAGCACCACCCGCACCACTTCGCGCTCCCGCGGCCGTCGGTGCACACGCACGCGGCGATGTTGCGCCTCTTCGCGGTGCACGCGCACGCCGCCGAGGCGCACGCGTCGTCGCTCCCGGGGTCCCCGACCGTCGAGCGCATGGACTCCGACCCCGACTCCTCCGACTCCCGACGAAGAAGACGACGACGAAAACGACGAAAGCCGCCGGCTCGACGAGGAGACGCGCCGGGCCCGCGCGCAGCGCGAGCGTCGGCGGCGGCTCGACGAGGAGGCCGCGCGCGAGCGCGAGGAGGCCGCGGTCGCGGCGCGCGAGGCGCAGGAGACGCGCGCGGCGGTGACGCGGTACGAGGCGCGCTGGGCCGTGCTCCAGGCGGGCGTGAGCGCGGGCGAGGCCGCGCGGGGCGGGCTCGGGTTCGCGGACGTGCCGTGGCCGGTGGTCGGGCGGCCGGCGGCCCCTGGCGAGATCGAGACGGCGGGGATCGAGGCGTTCGTGCTCGCGGGGGGCCTCCCGGGCGACCGGGCGCGGGACAGGGTGAAGGGCGCGATGATGCGCTGGCACCCGGATCGCTTCGGGCGGCTGTGGGGGCGGGTGCGGGAGGAGGAGCGGGCGGAGATCGAGGAGGGGGTCGGGCTGGTGGCGAGGTGCTTGAGCGAGCTGATGGAGAAATACGCCCAGTGAGGGCGGTCGGGCCGCGCCTTCTCCCTATGTTTTATGCTGTAAATATGGCCTCCATGGTAGAATGTACGATAGACGAAGGCACACACTCTCGAGTAATGCACATGCAGATCTGATACAAGAACTTCTTGAACTTTGAACGATGACATGACTTACAGAAACGTGCACGCTGAAAGGCCCTCTTGAATGGTGAGTTGGATGAGAGACGACCTTAGTCTGGGTCGCGGCGACCTAATTACCGGCGGGACAGACCAAGTTTACGCCGGTCCGAACCAAGTATTTGTCGTAAGCGCGTCAGTCTTGGAGCAGGCGTGGGCGCCCTCCTACCAGATCGACGCGAAAGCGAGTCGCATGGAGCGATACGGGGAGCCGTCGGGGTAGTATGCCTGTAGGCGCACTGCGTGCGCGCGTCGATGTTAGCACGCGAGCAAGCAGAATCGGGACGAAGGCGAACGCACGTACCCTTGGCGAGCGAACTCCCGAGCGTCGCGGAAGACCGGTGCGGCGGAGATATTCGCTTGGCCGGGAGCCTTCGTCTGCTCGAACTGTGTGCGCACAGAAGGTCAGTATGTGTCTGGCGAGCCGCACGGGTCCTTAGAGTACTCGTACGTGCCCGTCCGGAGGGCTTTTGCGCGTGGTGTCAGCGTCTCTGCTGGGTGCGAGAAAAGCGGGAAGAGTCGAACAACATCACTACCTGGGGTGTGTTGAACATTATTGGGGGGTAGTGGGTGTGGTGAAGACGCTTTATCAGAGTTCATACACGTGTTCATATTCAATTTCACTCGAAGAGGCGCCAGCGGAGAAACGAATGCAGTGTGATATAATACGTGATAACTTAACATGGGACGGTCATTACTCATGACTGGCAACACAATATAGTCCAGTTGGGGTCAGGCAGCCGATTACGCGGTACTGCGATACGCTGGTAACAGAGTGACGTCAAGATTTGCGCGGTGCATGGAGACGAGAGAAATACATACCACAGGGTGTTCGACGGGCCACTGGGATCGCTGTAAATGAATTGCGCGGGAAGTGGTAGGGGCTGCTCTCCTCGGAAGTGCGTTCCGGAAAACTATAAGGCAAGAGACGTACCAATATGAACAGCGCCCCCCCGTCATTCGCCTTGTTCATCCATCGTCGACGTCGGGGCGCTCTCCCAACAGGTTGCAGGGGGTTGTGATTGCGCGTGCGAGAATCGTAAATGTTCATGATGAAGCTGGGGGCTGATGTGGTAGAGTGAAATCAGGAGAGACGACGCGATCCGAGTGGAGGAGAACGTACGATATCCTAACCGCCTCGGGACTGGATAATGAACATATCGAACACCCTTAAACCCGTCCATTTCACGGAGGGAAGGCGGGAACCAGTAATCGGCACAGGCTGCGGACGCTTTGTCTAGCGACAAGTCTGGTTCCTTAAGGCCTGGTCTGACGAAGGCAACACGGCAGGCAAGAATGTAGCCCTCTAGATCCTCGTCTAGAAGGCGACTGTTCTTGCGAAACATCGGGATGAGTCCAGTAGGGTTGTGTGTATTGTAGGCGTAGAAGTGGTCCCAAGCGGCGTCGACGGGCGAGTCGTGGTTGTTGACGAGACCTTCCGACAAACCGTATCCCTTGATGCATAGATGACCGATTTGTTCTGGGGAGAGGAGGAACCAGAGCGACATTCGCAGAGAAATATGGAGGTTACTGCGGGGGTCAATCTTGAGTAAGATGGGCGCTCTGTTTTCGCCGTTTCGACTTCGGCAGCCCGCCCAAGCCTTTGGCGCCAAGGCGGAGTTTCAGTCGGAGCTATATCAATAGAATGCTCGTGACCGACACCGCCATTCATGGATGCCGCAAAATCTAAACACGGCACTGCGCATGCCCAGTTCCAACCACTTGTGCAGGCGGCTATACTAGCTGCACATTGTTCTCTGTGCCTATATATCATGTGGACGATCCGCGCTTATTGGTTTCCTCAGTTTCCCGGATCACTGCACCTCTTGGTCCTACCCCCGCCACCTCTCAGATCGTTCACCCCGACCGCGGCATCACTAACAGCACTAACAGAATAATGCCAGCTACGTTGCGTCTGAGGGGAAACGGCAAGGCCGTTATTGCACCGCGTACTACGTGCGTTACTCCTCTTCCTAACCCTTAAGTCCTCTCCGGCTCATGGATATGGGGTTCCTTCAGACCCCCCATTGGGCTGGACCCAGTACCCACTCCCGCAGCAGAGCCTACGCCTCCTCCGGATATGTCCACTCCTTTGCCTCTTTCCTCTGCGTTGTCAGTGCCTATCCTTTCACCTTCGAGCGTAGACCAAAGCCTGCTCGCCAATGCTCCAGGTCCAAGCAACCTCCTTGTGTCCATCCCCGACTCGGCATCGATCGCTCGGCGCAGAATCAATGGAAAATTCTCAGAGCTCAAAGAAGTTATTCTCTCTTGGCTTTCTCGTAAGCGCGCCGTAAGTTGCTCCACGTTGGGTAGCCCATGAATTCGTTGTGCTGACCACGGACTACGGTCGCACCGCTGCCAGCCATCACCTGACCACCCACAGCCATCCAAATCAATGTATGTTTTTAATTGATACATATTAAATCTATACTGAGATCTCCTTTTCGTTTGTGTCAGGACGACTCGCAATCAAGCCATGGTCACGAAGGGCATGCGGCAGCTCGGCTCGTTGAAGGACGAGATGGTGCGTTCACCATATTACACCTCCTGTGCGTATATACTGATACATACCTGGTAGATCCCGGGTCTGGTGAGTGCTGCCGTTCGCGAAGCCCGCCAAGAGGCTATCGATGCTTTGGTAGAGGCACGGCTCGAGGCGAGGGTCCAAGAATGTCTCGCAGCCATGGACGAGGCCCACATCGAGGCCATAGTACGGGCGCGCCTCGCAGAACGAGACGAGTATCAAGTCCAGGAACGAGTTAACAAACGCCTCGATGAGATTTTCGGAGGGCAGGTTCCAGAGCACGTTGTCAGAGACCATGCTCCGGAGCCCATCGAGTCTGTTGCACCCTCACCCACTCGTTCTGCAGAAACTCCCTCCGCTACGTCGACACTACATCCACAGGAATCTACCTCGGGCATGCGGGAATCATTATCGACTTCTGATGCGGAGGCCGGCCCTTCCGGTTCTGCGGGCTCGTCAGCCAAGACTCGCGCGGCCGATCCTACTCCAGCCAACCCTGAGAAGGTAGCGAATGCGCTCGATTCAGAACGCGCGACTCCGCTCCAGGACACGATACGGGTCCTGATCATCAATCTTCTACTAGACATGGTATGTTTACCCCTCACAGTGCCAGTCACTGAAAGCGTCTTCATTCTAACGAAACATATCTTTCCTCGCGCCCGCGTAGTCACAAGGGTAAGTTCCGTTTGAGCCAGGCGAAGGCTAATGCTGATAGCTAATTCCCTGGCGATCTACCACAGGAAGCCAATGGACGCCCAGAAGTTTGCAGACGCCAACCACGCTCTGAACGAGCTGCTGAATGTCAATGGAGCTCCATCATTTCAGATCCCAAGTATTTCTTGGCCTTCAAGAGGGAGCTCAACGTGTACGGCCTTGGATTTCGCATCGCGCCAGAGAAACGTGGGGGAGAGGGTGTTGAAGCGATGATCTGGCGTCGCGAAGTAGATGAGAACGATGTCCTTCAGCCCGTCGAGCTCTTCGATGAAGGCGATGTTGGTGACCTGACCAAGCACGATGGTTAGCATCCGCTTGACAGCGACTTCATCCTTCAGCACTTCGTGAACCTCAGCAAGCAGTACTGGAAGAGCGCAGCGCGGGCTTAAATGGCTATCCATGGTGCGTGCCTCTCGCGCGCTCAGCGCGTCTCCAGTTCGAGCTGATCGTGTTCACCAGGATTTTGTTCAACGCGCTCTGCGATCTCGCTCGCGTCGACCTCGTGGTCGAGTTCATTCACAACCACTACCACTCGTTTGCACAACTCAATATTCATACTGGTTCATCTCACTCATGACTTAAGAACTTTATTCACGACTCCCTCTCGTTTGTTTTACTCCCTGTCGCTCCTTGCTCAACATGTATCGCTCGCTTCTAGTATCATGTCCACGCTCATTACATCGACACCTGTATTATGGCGCTGTATCCATATATCATTCGTAATCGTCGACGAAACTTTCGTGACCTCGAGATCTAACTGCTACGCAGAAACAGCTTACACTCAGTGCTTCCCTGCAATGCCTCAGCGTTATATCAGTTGATTCGCGACACTTGCATCATGCTCGGAGCAATAGATATCGAAGAAGACACAGCATAGGGTACGTTAATACAGGCCGTACAGAAACAGTATACTCAGCGCTTCCCTGCGATACCAATCCGCTGCCCCCGGTTCTTTTTGCTCGCAGCCTGCGAGAGCGACATGTACGCGTACGGGTCCACCCCGCCCTTTTTGACATCCCCTCCCGCTTTCTGCACAGAGAAGCGTCGGTATGTGAGAAAGACGGCATGGGCCAAGATACTGGGGCGGACTAACCTTCGCCTTGAACTCGTGTCCGAACTTCGGCTCCTGTTTCTGTCGTGCAGAAGGCTTCTTGCCTGCCGTCTTGCCCGCCTGCGCGTCCGCGTCCGCCATTTCGACGTCCGCCTCCGCGTCGTCGGCCTCGCGCCGCCGCTTCTTCGTGTCCTTGTTAAACTTGACCTTGCCCGTCACGCCCCGCCGGAAGCCGTCGACGGACGTGAGGCCCTCGCGGTACGCATCGCCCTCGACCCGCATCTTCGCATCCTCCGCGTCCGCCGTCGCCGCGGCGCCTTCGTCGTCGGAGCCGTCGATGACCATCTTGCCGGTGTCGTCGTCGGTCTTGAACCGCGCGGCGTCTTGGCCGGGCTTTTTGCGCTTGTGGCTCGCGGCTGTGGGCGGTCAGCAAGGTGTACACGGCGCGCAGAAAGGACGGGACGCGCACTGGTGACATGGGTCGCCGCGCCGGAGAGCAGATCCATGGGCTCGTCGTCGTCCACGCGGAGTCGCGCGCCCGCCTTGTCGTCTCTCCGCTTGGGCTTCCCTGCGCCCGGCGCCGGCGCGCCTTCGTCGTCGCTTTCGTCGATCTCGCTCTCGCTGCCATACAGGACGTCCTCGAACGCGTCGCCGGCCGCGGGCTTGGCACGCGGCACCTATGCGCACGTAGTTAGTATTCCATGGCGCCACATGATAGGAGGGTGGATGGAAGCCGCACCTCGTCGTCATCGTCGGCGCCTTGGGCGCGCTTCTTCTTCGCTCTGTCTTTCCGCTTCTTGATGTTGAGAAGGACCTTCCGCGCCTCCTCTTCCTGGGCGAACGAGTACACGTCTTCCCACCCGAAGCGTCTGATCATGCGCTCGAAGATGTGGCGGACCTTCGCCTTGAAGTGGTTCTTGTGGTCGTG
The DNA here is from genome assembly GCF_022376455.1 of Epithele typhae. NCBI lineage: Eukaryota > Fungi > Basidiomycota > Agaricomycetes > Polyporales > Epitheliaceae > Epithele > Epithele typhae. The sequence continues at coordinate 448,295 of NW_025954217.1, read as the reverse complement.
GGACCACCGGAGAAGGGCCGGTACGAGATCTTTGAGGTACGGGCGCAAAAGATTGGGGGATATCGTGTGGATTGCGAGCTTGACAAAGCCGAGGACGGACTTCACAATCTCGCGGTTGGCGGACGTGAGGAAGACCAGCAGGGTGCTGAATATCTCCGACGTCATGTTGGCGGAGATGGAATCTACACAACGTCGTTTACCATCGCAGTGGGATAAATCAAATGAGATCCACGTACCCTTGAACTCGAACACGAGACGGGACAGTGCGGTCACCGTGGCACTGATCATGTGCGGTGAAGCACCGGCCAATCCACCCGCAACCATTGTGAGGTACTCCTCGACGTTGGCAGTCGCTACGCAAACTCATATCAGATAGTGGCATGACAGGAGCGCGTCGAACATACCATCGTCCGCGCCGTCTTCGTCCATGTCTTCGAGCATCTGTCGTTTGACAGTTCCTCCGGCCTGCATCTTCTTGCCCATCGCCACAACGAGATCGAAAGCGGCGTTGCGCGCCTTTTCGGACGGCTCCTTGGTGCCTAGCACGGCCTCGGGGATGACGGTCGGAATGAGATGCAGCGACTCGGTGGGGATAACGCGGACAAGCGCGGTGAACAGGAGCATGCGGTCCTTCTTCGCTGCGGCAGCGAGACCGTCCACTAGTCCTTCGAGCTTCTGGAACACGGCGGCGGCGTCGGCGGCGACTTTCTCGCTCTCGACGAGGCGGGCGAGGATCTTGTAACCTCTCTTCTGCACACCGTTTCCTTGCTCTCTAGGACTTCGGAGGAGAGACACATGTCGAACAATGCCGTCGCGTCTTCAGACGAGAGGTAAGGGATGACAAGGAGCAGCAAGTCTTGGGTGACGACGACCATGCTGTCTGACGCAGGGCCCTTCCCAGACGCACTTGTCTGTGCTTTGGCAAGGTTCTGTTTGAACAGCGCAACAAGCTTTTGGTACGCTTGGGTGACTGCCTGATGAATATATTAGATAGGTTGCAGTAAGCATGCGGTACATAACTTACTTTGGCATCCGCAATCGAAATCCATGCGCCAACTACATCGCCAACCATGCGCTGGTTATCCCGCCCAACGCTGCCGAACACGTTGAAGAGGACAGCGAGCCAGCTGTCGCACTGGGCACGAAGGAACGCCACGTTCTCTTGCGCTTGCTCAGTCGAGATATGATCCGCTCGGACAGACTGAGGAAGCCTGGCGATCTTATCCGGGTCCTCGCTGGCGAGTGCGACGTTAGACTCGACCAGTATCTTGAGAGCGCGGAGAACCGCAGGGCGCAGCTCGGGTTGTCCATATAGCAGCTGAGACAGCAATTGAGCAAATTGCGCATTCAACGACTAGTAGAAACGTATCAGCCAGCTCATTTCTGTCAAATATTTGAGTCACTATACCTTCTCGAGATCTGCAGGAGCCCAGCAGTACCCCGGGAGACCAACCCATATTTGTTCGACGAGCACACTCCAAACCTTTGCCTCCGATTGACGTCCTTCAGCGTCCGCCGTGGTTTGGAGATCGAACATTCGTTCCGTTAAAGGCACAAAATAAGACAGGAAGTGGCCGAGGGGGGAGGGATGAGGCTGGGCAAGCAAAGGAAGCAAGAAAGCCCGAGGTTCGCGACCGGCTTGCCTGAAAAGATTATTAGATGAAAGTAGATTACGGACTCGGTGGGAAACTGACCTATCTGCTGCTTCCAGGTTCAGGGGAAGCAGTCGCAAAAGCACTTCAGGCCCAAGCACACGCATCGCTGCGCTGAGGAACGCGTCCGCCGCTTCCTTATGTTCAAAGGTTTTCTGAACTCGCAATTCGGACGCCTTCTCGATGAGTGGGACTAGGAGCTGCTCTGCTGCCGTAGCGTGGTCCTTAGACCCACCACGGTAGCGTAGGTTCTCCATAAGTGCAGTTGAGACCGCGAATATCCCTGGGATAGCGGAGGCGTAAGGAAGCGAATCGAGAGCTTTGGCCGTCTGCGCAACGATCTTGCCAATGGCAGACTTCGGTTCCGAAGAGTCCCTCTCTTTGACAGCGGCGGTAATGAGAGATGGAGTGAAGCAGCGACTGAGAGTGGAGAGGGCGTCGGCAGCTGCCTTGCGCGTCGACGTATCCGAAGAGTCTAGCAGGTTCCAGAGCGCTTTCCAGACCTTGTGTACCTCTGGAGAGCATTCTTCTGGGTTGGCATGGTAGTAAGCGAGCATGGTGCTTCCAAGCACTCCAGCCCATGCCGAGGTAAGGGCGGAGTCGCTTCGAAGGGGCGGGGAAGAGAGGATGACTTTGAGTAAGTCGGACATATGGGACTGCAAATCCACAGTCGGGTCCTCCGTCGAAAGCGCAAGAAGGTCGGAAAGGATGGAATATGCTGACTGGGACAAATAAGGGTTCCCGAGACGGGGAAGGAGGAGCATAGAGGACGTGATGGCCGAGAAGGACTACGAGCAGTCAAAACCAGCATTCCGAGATGACCAAATGCGACTCACCTCGGCGGGAAGAGTAGGGAGGACGGGGCGTAGGAATGCGAGCAAATAGATAGCCGCTTCTGATCCCTCGTTCTCAGCCTTCTTGCCCTTGAACTTGGGCAGCCCACCCGCACCGAGCTCCGCGAGTGCTGCCTGGACCCATTCTGCAACCCTGGACGCGTAAGGGTGTTTCGAAAGCGGAAGTGGAGGCGAGGAAAGAACATCCTTGACAATCTCAGCTGCTTTCTTCCGGACCTTGGGACGTGGGTCGAGACAGAGTTGCACGATGGTCATGAAAGCCTGGCGGAGACCCTGAGTCTCAAGGTGAGAGCGATCGAGAGCAAGGAAGATGGCGCCATAGAGAGTGAGTTGAGAGCGGAGGGGTGGCGCATGGGCAGATAATGAGGGAAACAGAGGGGATGTCAAGGAGACGATGGTGGTGAGGTGCGAGAGGATGACCGGTTGGGGAACGTATTGCGCGACGGCAGCGAGTAGATAGAGGACCGAAGGGAGGATATCGCCTTCACCAGAGCAGGACCAGACGCCCGGGAAGACTGGAGGGCCCCGTCGAGGGTGGTGATGAGAGCGGCGAAGTATGCGGTCGCGGACGGACTTGTATTCTGCTCGCGGAAAGTGGCCTCGATGGCTCGGAGGAGAGTTGCGGGGGCCTTTTGATGTGCAAGAGAGGAAGTGGTGTGAGGCCGGATTTTGGCGAGGACAGACTCGACGCTGTCGGCCATGGCTGCGAGGGTGTAGATTGTCTGTTGCTACCGTGCGAGACGAGGCAGAGGGCTCGAGATCCGTCGTCGATTGCTCGAGGCAAAAAACTTGTGCTACAATCGCACACGTGCCTGCCTCCGGGCCGATCTCCGGGCCGTCCGGTTGCGATGATGCACGACGCTCCGACTTGCTGCCACTACAGCCACTACCGTGCGCAGCGGGGTGACCCACCCGGTCATCCAGCCCGGCCATCACAGACTATCCCGGAACGCTTGCTTGTACTCTTTCTCTACCCCCAACCCTTCTATTTGTCCGCTACGAACGACACCTAAAGCCGCGAGGCCCCTCAATAAGCCCTCCGTCATGGTCTCGCCGACGGAGCCCCTTGTTGGTTCCCCGACGCCATGGTCCTATATGTTCATACGGTAAGGGGCCCGTCTGCTTGTGTTTCTCGCGGGCTCACAGGCATGCAGCTGGCTGTTCAAGTTTGTGCTGAAGATATTCTACGGTACCATTGTCGTGGAGAACACTGAGAATATTCCGCCGAGAGGAACACCATGGTGCGTCTGTCATTTGTGATGCTCATGCACGGTGCCGAACGTTATTGCACTCTAGCATCGTCTGCGCAAACCACAGCAACTCTCTCACTGACGCACTGTGAGTAATAGCCTGAAGTTGTCTTCACCTGCAGGAGGTCAACTTGCTACAGACTGCTTGTGACCTCGATACCATCCCGGGTCTGTTCTGGTCCCTTTCACGGGGTTGTAAAATTTGACATTAGTGATATAGAGACGCAATCTTCTGCGTTTGACGGCCAAGTCGACTCAGTTCGGCAAGAAGACGTTTACCAGCTGGCTCATCGAGTCAGCCGGGACAGTGCCCTTGAAGAGACGGAAGGATTTCCCCGACGGTCAGGCGGATAATTCGGAGGTTATGCAACATCTCATCGAGGCACGTCGCTTCCTATTTTTCCTTGGGCATACCGCGTTCAAGACGTATTGAAACCTGTGTGCACAGGCGTTGGAACTGGGTGACGCTGTGTGCCTCTTCCCTGAGGGTATGAGCAGGTATCATCCCACCATTGCTCCTCTGAAGACCGGAGGTCAGCACTGTCGCATGATACCCAAAAGCGCATGCTGAGATCCCAGTGTGCCAGTCGCCCGCCTGGTGTCCGACGTCCTCACACGCAACCGCCACAATCCCGAATTCGAGATCGACGTACTCACATGCTCTATCACTTACATGTCAGGTTCATCATTTCTCTCAACGGAACTAGAAGTTCATGAATTTCTTCAGGCACCGGCAGCATTTCAGGTCAGACGTGCTGGTGACATTCAATTCTCCTATGAAGTTCACAGTGAAGGTAAGCCGGTCCTAGTCTTGCGGAAGCAGGAACTAACGCACATGTACATCCAGGACAACCCAGAGCTTCTCGCACCCATCGACTTCCAGGATATAAGGGAGCTCACGGCCAAGATGCACCATCAAATCAGTTCCGGCACGTTGGATGCACCTTCTTGGAGACTTATTCGCAATGCCAAGCTTGCTGCAAGACTATACGCTCCTCTAGGCACGACCATGTCATTAGGCGACTATGTGCGGGTTGTCCGAACCTTCCTCGAGGCTTTCAAGGTTGCCGAAGCACCCAGGACGGACCCGGGAAGCGACGGAGACAATGTTTCCATCGAACAAGAAGCTAGGGAAGACGCGAAGATCGTGCAGCTTGGGCGAGATCTACAGGTTAGGGTTGTCCTTCTGGTTCAGAGCACACAGTAGCTAACGTTGCACTGCACAGGAGTACCAAGACCAGCTCGTCCGCTGGGGCATCAAAGACGACCGCATACGCCGCCCGTTATCCCGAGCCGTCATTCTCTACCGCCTCTGCATCCGCGCCGTCTGGGCCCTCGTCCTTGTCACCATTTCCCTCCCTGGCCTCCTCCTCTGGCTCCCCGTCTTCGCCACCACCTTCGTCGCCGTGCACCAGTTCAAGCGCACCGGCCCCGTCTGGGACACATGGGACGAAATCGCGCAGTACAAGCTCACCTACGGCCTCATCTCCGGCCTCGCTGTCTGGTTGCTCGTCGTCCTCGCGACTTTTCCCGTCGCCCTCTTCACCGTGCCGCTCGTCCCCGCCGCGATGTGGATGGGCCTGCGCTGGATGGAGGGCGCGGTGGCCGCGGGCCGCGCCCTCGCGGCGCTCGCGCGGCTCCTCTGGGTCGGCAAGCCCGCGCTGCGGGGCATGCGCGAGCGGCGCGAGGACCTGCACCGGCGTGTGATGGAGCTCGCGCTGGGCACGCTCGGGCTCCCGGCCGACCCGGAGACGCACTTTGCGGAGGCGGGCGGGTGGGAGAAGGGCCGGGTGCAGGGGCGGTGGGCGAGCAAGGCGAAGTACTTCTCGGTGCGGAGGCGGAGAAAGCGGGACTGGAACGAGACGCTGCGACTCTACGACCAAGTGGACTATCCGGAGGGTGAGGACTAAACGCCCCGAAAGACCCTATTGACACGCAGACTCTGGTGGAAGAAAGAACGATCTATTGGCAAGTGGGTGGAGATATCCAGTGCACATAGTTGAGGAACCGTTCTTGCATCGAGCGTTAGAAAGGAACTGAGTAAACGTATCAAAGAACAGAAATCGTTTTGGTGTCTCGTGACGATGATAGTGGCCGCGGATGAGGTGATTGGACGTACGGCTCCATACGCCCGATGAGTGTTTTGTCTTCCTCGTTCGACGCCCTCGAGGACAGAGTAGCCGAAAACTACATGCAGGTCTACATACTCGAAGGAATGGGATCGTGAAGCGTAGAGGGACTCCTGCATAAAGCCCGGGCCGACAGTGGCCGCCACTGCCTTGGCTGCTTCGTCGCCAGTGACTGCCCCTGACTCCACTCTCCCCGAGTAACCAATCGTCTCCTAGACTCGCTCTGATCAGACCCACATAGCAGCGCAAAGGACAGTCACGTACCTCACGATTTCGGAGACGTTTGAATGGCCGTGCGAGAGGCTCACAGCAGCGCGCTCACACCCATTCAGGTCGGCCCATTGGCTCACCGAGGACGACATGGATTCCTTCTTCTACCAGCGCGAAAGCGACCCCACTGTTAGTCTCGGAACCATACCTCATCTCCCCGCGCAAACCATGCAAGAGTTCAAATGGCGGGCCGCCAAGCACTTGGACGAGGAAGTGCAAGACCTGGTGACAATGTGGAAGGTATGACCCTCCCCCTACTCAGAGCATCCGGGTGAGCATGGTGATTGTCTAGCTGAATAAAGAGCATCCTGGTACCATAGAAGGGGCGGATAGGCTCAGTAACACGCTCGTGCAGACCACCCTTGAGCAAGTTGCCGAGCTGGAGGATTCAGATGATGCCCTGCGTCCCCTAACGTACTTAGGCCCCTACGGTGTCAGGATCCTGATCACACTTCCTGCTGTTGGTGAGCATTTTCGCTTGTTTTGGCGTATCTAGGGCTGACCTTTGTTCCTGCGCGTGCTACCTGCCGATTTGTAGCATGGTATAAAAAGGTCTACCGCCGAGTGTGGAAGGAGCGGGAGAATCCTTTCGAAGAACGGGATGGTGTTTTCTATGTCCGCGATAACATAGACCGCGTTTTTACAGCATTCAGCTCGAAGCTGATTGTTCGTGACGAGTACAACCGTCTGTGGGATTTTCTTGCCGAGCATCCAACGAATCTTGTTGTCATTGGCCAACCCGGTATCGGTCAGTGCCACAGAATATACTTGAACTAAGCTCATTGTTGTGGCACAGGGAAAAGCCTTTTTCTTCGGTGGGCCTTGTTGAAAGCCCTGTCGCTCCAGCAGCCGGTTGTCTTTGCTGCTTCTGCTGACAACTTTTACTATTTCAATCGTGGCGGTGCCAAGGCCCTTACGGCAGGATCGCTACAGGCAGTGCCAGCCGGGACATTAGGTCTTTTTGACCCACCCTCCAATATCAAGAACTATCTCTTCGACATTGCGAACCTCACCATCGTCCTCACCTGCTGTCCTAACTTGGACCACTACAAAACATATCAGAAGGAGCTGGACGCCCAGTTTTGGTCCATGGACTGTTGGTCAGAGGAAGAGATTATGTTACTTCCGTGAGTGACTACGTTGCCTTAGAGTCTTCCCTTGCCTCACCCGTTTCGTCTTCTAGACGGGGTCGCGATGGGTTATATGACCCGATAGAGATCTTTCGATTCTTAGGACCATCCGCACGTGCATGCATGAAGTCAATCAAGCGGAAGCAAGGCCTATCGCAGGACATTTCTAAGCTCCCTCCTCGCATCAGGATCAATCTCGCCCATACATCATCTATTGTGGAGGCGTTTAAGGAATTCTCAGCCTACGATTTGCCTTTCGACTCAGGCTTTGATCAATATCTCTTCGTACAACGCACCGAAGCAGCACGACCATCGCACACCCTCGAGGAGGCCACTAAATGCTCCATTCCTACGCCGTACCTTCGCCTCCGAGTTGCTCAATTCATCGCATCGGCCGGGGAAGCCGAACGCCTCGCCATGTTCAAGGCGATCTCCCCGCTGGGAGACCTTGCTGCCCCCGTTTTCGAGACGTTTACCTTGGCTTGGTGCACTCGCGAGCCACTCCTCTGTACGCTCAGCACAGAACAGCTTAACTTTACCCTTCCTCCCCTCGCCGCGACCATATTTGACGAGGCATCGCCGCTCCATGACGTGCGCAACCGACTCTTCCTTGCACCTGCAGGCTTCCCTACCATCGACGCCTTCGCGGTCATAGAGGACTCGGCCGACGTCGGCCCCACGTCATTTTTTTGCAAGCCACGCTTTGCAGAACGCACCCGATGCGAGGCGTGGTATCCGGACGGTCATATGGGCGCTCTTCAACGCACCGGAGCCGCCGACTGGCGTCCGCCTCTCCTTCGTCTTTGTGGTTCCCGACAGAGACGTTGGCGAGAAACTGGCGCATCGCTTCGGCGATCGCACGGAACACCGTTGCTCCTCCGGGAACACGGTCCCCATTGGCGTTGGTTATGCGGTCGTCGCGGAACACATCCGCGGAAGGTCGAAGTTGGTAAGCTGCATTTGACACGCGCGGGGTTCGGCGTTGCTGACGGGAATCTCGGAAATTCAGGTCACGGCGAACGAGATCGAGCTTAGGTTGGAGAGCGATTACCAGAAAACAGCTGTGACCGAGGATGAGGAGGAAGGGGGAACGCAGGCTGGATGGCGTTGTTCGAGTCATGTTCAAGGCTTCTTTGCGTTATTTCTTTAAGTGGCGAATGCGATTGGGTGTATATGGACCACACGGACTCTGTACGATGTGCCTGCGCGTCCGCCTCCCACTGCCGAAATCAACCTTGCCCGTCGCGCCACGCCGGAAGCCGTCGACGGACGTGAGGCCCTCGCGAGATGCGTCGCCCTCGACGCGCATCTTCGCATCCTCCGCGCTGTCGCGGCGCCCTCGTCGGAGTCGGAGTTGTCGATGACCATCTTCCTAGCGCGTCATCGTCGGTCTTGAACCCCGCGGTACGGTCTGGCCGGGCTTTTTGCGCTTCTTTTTGGCTGGCAGTTGTGGACGGTCAGCAAGGACTAGACAAGCAGTTTGCATACCGGTGTGCCGTGACTCCGGGCTCCCACGGCGAGTAGATCCATAGGCCCGCCTTGTCGTCTCTCCGCTTGGGCTTCCCAGCGGCCGCAGCCGAGGACTCGTCACTCTCATCGACCCCGCTCTTGTTGCCGTAAGGGACGTCCTAAACCGCACCCCCCGCCATATGCGCGGCACCTGGCACCTGGATGCATCAGTGCGCTGAAAGCTGCGAGGGGTGGTCGGAAGCCGCACCTTGTCATCATCGGCGGCGCCATAGACGCACTTCTGTTCCACTTCTTGATATTGAAAGGGGCCTTCTGCGCACTGCGACCGGCTATCCGGAGGGTGGGGGCTAGACGTTGACCCCATTGGCACTCAGACTTTGGTGGAAGAAAGAAGGATCTATTGAGGAGATGGCGGTGCTGCGGTGGGAACATACAATACATATATCTGAGGAGTTCTTATATCGAACTTCGGGCGAGAAAGAGGATAAGTAAACATATCAAAGGGCAGGAATCGTCTATGTCTCTCATGATGATGGTAGTGGCGTCGGTGTGGCGTTCAACCGCGAATGGGGCGATAGGCGCGGTTGCCCGCGGCCCAAGCGTGGCCCCTGGCGGCGGACATACCAGTGGTAACGACACCGGCGGTAACAAGGAGTCCCAGAACCCATGAGACAACGTTGAGGACGTAGGCAAGGCCTGTAACGCGACAGAACACACATGTAAGTCAACGTTCAGAAACGAGGGGTCCAAATTGCCTACCGGGGCGGGCGCGGTCAAACGTGGGATACATCTCCGTGCGGTAGAGGTGGGTGACCACAGCGAAGGAGATCATCTGCGACAGCACTGAATGAAGCGGGCTCGAATGTCGCATCTAGCTCGGTATGCGTAGAATGCGGAGTACTCACCGTGCAATGCCACCAACACGGACGCAGACTTCCAGATTCTTCTCCGGCGGGAGCGGGTTGTGACACCGAACAGGATGGCGAGACAAGAGACGATGGCAAAGCCGATGCCCAACTCGCCAAAGTACCCGGCCGTGCTCCAGATCATGCAGAAAGCCTTGTTCTCCTTGTCGCAGCCATCGGCATCACGCATGGGGAAGCGGCGGCAGGAGTAGTTGGTGTATGAGATTGTGCTGCCATTGGGACCGGGCCAGTCGATGACGCTGAGCTCGCAGAGCTGGTTGAGGCCGATACTGACGACGTCCTTGGTGTGGAAGATGTCAGGGTTCTTGACAACGAGCCTGGTGCGGGTTGTGAGCAAAAAGCGTGAAACGGAAGCCTAGTCGGACACAAACCAGTCGGGTCGCTGGACGGAGAGGATGTTCTGTGCGGCCCGGGGGAGATTAGGACTCGGGACGTAAAAGGGTCATGGGAGACGCGGCACGCGAGGATCTGCACTCACCAAAGTGAGAGTGGCGGCGACGGCGAAGAAGGCGAGGATGTACGAGGTCTTTCTCATCGCTGGCGTGTGGAGGAGGGGAGGGAGGGGAGGAGGGTGGTGGTGGTGGAAGGGAACAGGACCTCCTGCGAGCAGGCCGGGTTATCGAACCCCATTGAATAATGGAGGCGACCAGAGTCTCGACGCAGTCCTTGCGGTCGGCGAACTGCCGCGGCAGATCTCGTGCACACGCCCACTGGCCACGCGTGCGCTGCGCTCATGTATGACGTAGTGGGGGAGTCTCTTCTCATTATATAGTTATAAGTAAGAGGTTGGCAGTAAGGTCCTTGTCGATTAGTGGTTAGATCATCACGTTGTGGCGACACGAATCCGTGAAGACGGAGGCTCGAATCCTCCCTGGGACATGCTTTTGCATCTATCTTTGGGGTCCTGGAGGGTGCCTGCACACATATAATTCTGTTCACCGGGCAAGGTCATCGGCATGTATCGCCTGTTTCCGGAGTTTTCAGTAGATGCGTGAGAGACTCAAAACGTTAACTGCGGAGAGAGTCGCGTCGTAGACACCCATTGCGCGAGCCACACGAATGAAGACGAGCCTCTGTATACAGGAAGAGTCTGCATCCGATAAGTACACAACGATAGGTATCTGTCTGGCGTGCGCGATGGAGGCTGCCAGCCACCCGGTTATCTCTGTTGCCTGGCTGCGGCCAGCAGGAATATTGAGCATTAAGCTCCGCTCCTGCCAGACACCAGCCGGCTGCGTCTACGTCGCCTTGTACGTGTGGTCCTGCCGAAGACCTCGGAGGGTTGCACACAGCTCGGGCGGTGTGATTGAGATAGATTGGATGGGCCGCGGACACGCAGTCGACATCGAAGGCGGAGTAGGGCTCGCCTTGGTAACGTGTGAGTCGAAGGCCAGGCTTGAGACCTTGAGGCGCAACGAGAACAGACGTGGGCTGCCGCCAGGCTGGAACAGAGGCGACCGCGTCGGCGGGGGCGTGGCGCAGCAGTTGAGCTCGTTGTTACGTAAGACGCATTTGAGCCCGGAGAGGAAAGAAGCCGCCACCGATCCAAGCGCGGGTGCCCAGCGTTCGCCCTGCGCGAGCCGTCCCTCCCTCGTCCCACCGCGCCCGACTCCCGCCCTCTGCGCCCCTCGCGCCCCCGCCTCTCTGGCTGCGGCCTCGAAGGCTTGCAACCATGCCTGCCAGCCTACTTTCACGTGCACCGACCCCCTCCTCCTCCTCCATCTCCACCGTCTCTACCATGCAGACCTCCTCCCAGCACAAAGACTGGCCCAGAGTCGTCCGGAGCCCAATGGATGTCGAACTCGATCGGGTCGACTACTCTGACTACGACAGATCCTCTTTTGTGGACGACTCGAACGGCTCCCTGATCGCACCATGGGTTCCCCCGTCCGAACCGGTGAGTGTCCCACGTCTTGAGAGTAGGGCAACAGATCCGCGCGGGGAACTTCTCTTCACTTCGCGGGGACCCACTTCTTCGCCCGCCTTTGTTTTGGTCGAAGGGCGTGTGTTGGGGCAGGTCGCCGCTGAGGACAGCCGCTGTACCTTTGCAGGATACATGCGGTGCATAACGCAAGAACTTCCCCGAGGGGCATCTGCTGCCCTTGGACATCGGGCTTTGCATGCACTTGGTGCTTGATTCCAGGAGCCAGCTTGCCGTGTCGACGTTTTGTGTCCGAGACCTCTGTGGCCTCTTCATGCCGTCTCAGGTGCCCGAAATGCTCCTGAGTGATGGCTGTAGAGCCGGGTCGGAATCTCTCCACGTTAATATGCTTGTCTCTCTTCTGGACGTCATGAAGGTGATATTGACTTGTATGACACAGCCAACTCCCCCACCAAAGTCGTCGGATCGTTTCTCAGCCCACAATTCCGCGTCGACACTTCGCAATCCGTCCTTCTCGAGCAGTATGTCCGCACGACCGTCGGAACCAAATCTACCCTCTCGAGACAAGAAGAACTCGGTCATGTCGATGCTCAAGATGAGAAAATCGTTTCCTCGCCTTCGTCCCCAGTCTCCCCCGGAGGCGCCTCCTACGGTTCCGAGCCGCGATGTTACATTTCATCCCGTCCGATTCACGAAGAAGAAGGACAAACTTAAGAGGTATCTGAACATGGACCCTCCCCCTCTTCCTCCCAAAGACGATGATATCAGACTTGATACCAACGTTGACTACATGGAGGGCATCGTCGACCCAACGGCGCTCCCCGTGATGGAAAACACCTCTCCTGGGGCAGGGGCTGACGGGTCCCACCAGTCTGGTTCGGACGCGTCTTCGGCACGGAATGGTACTTCCTTCAGTGCATCATTGACCCTCGGCCACCCCTTCACCAACCTCGACCCATTCCATTCACCTTCCCAACCGCGACGCACGAACGGACACTCCCGACACGAACTCAAAGTCTCCCCGAAGGCCGTTCCGCGACATCAAAACGGCACCCGGGACACGGACGCAGGTTGGGGGAAATCCCCGGCCCCGCAGGCCGTGCCACGCGTGAATGCAGACGCTGTGCAGCACGAGCAATCCAATACATGGATAGCTCCGGAGAGTTGGGCGGTGGACGGCGAACCTCGTCCAGACAAACCGGACGGCTCGGCCGATTCGGACGGGGAGGACACTCAGATTTCGACAATCATCGCAGAGAATACCTATCATATCCGGATCTACCGCTCTGACAACACGAGTCACAACATCTCTGTCTCGAACGTCAACTTGACAGTCGACGATATCAAAGGCCATCTCAACGAGAAATTGCTGCTCGAAGCCGACCCCAAAGCGCACAGTTTGATCTTCAGGGAGCGTGGCAGGGGTATGGTCATAGTTATTTAGATCGCTCTGCCTGCTGACGTGCTTGTTTAGAACGTGTTTTGGCCTCGACGGAGAGGCCGGCGGATATAGTGCGCCGCCGACTGCTGCAAGCGGGTTATGAAGAGTCGGATGGGTTGAACACGATTGGGAGTGGAGATATCCGGTTCCTCCTCAAGTTCATCTACAGAAGTGCTGTCTTAGGCATCGGGGTACGTCCACGTGATCGCGCTACCTATAGCTGGTCTTTAACACGTCTAACACAGAAAGAGATGGAGTTCGATGACTACACTGTCGTCGACCTTACGGGGAAAGGTCTCAACGCGGTACCACCCAGCTTGTACCTCCAAGGCGCAGCTATTGTTTCGCTGAACCTATCCCGTAACCCTATGCTGGAGGTTCCCCTCGACTTCATCCAGTACACCACGTCCCTTCAAGAGCTCCGAATGTCTCACATGGCGCTGAAGCGAGTCCCTCCAAGCGTGCATCACTGCAAGAGCCTCCAGCGCCTTGACTTGGCGTGCAACCGCATCGGGGACCTTGGAGATGCAGGTCTTGCAGATCTTCCGGAGCTCTCACATCTCAGGCTAGAGAACAACCGCATAGATAAACTCCCCCCGTACTTCTACCGGTTACGCCAGCTGCGAGACCTGAATATCTCGAACAACAAGTTCGACCACCTCCCCCCCAGCATTTACGAGCTGCGCAATCTCCGTCATCTGGACGCATCGTTCAACACGATCTCGGAGATCTCAGCCAGGATCGGTCAACTAGCAGAACTCGACTCGCTGACGATCATTGGCAATCGAGTGTCAAGGTTACCGGTTGAGTTCGCTCTCCTCAAAAACCTGCGATTCCTCGACTGTCGACGTAACAACATCACGGATATATCGATAGTCTGCACACTCCCAAACATCGAACAGCTCTTCACGGATCATAACTCCACACATGCTTTGGACGTGTCATTTGGCCCCGCCCTCAAACAGCTCGACACTTCTCATAACGACATCACTCAACTCAACCTTATCCCTGGACCACTCGGATCACCTTACGCCCTCACTACTCTCGACCTTTCCCATGCGAAGCTCTCCTCGCTAGACGATCTCGCTCTCTCCCAGCTTTCCGTTCTGCAGGTTCTCGACATCGACCACAATTCCATCCGTTCCCTCCCGGATAGCCTCTGCAGCTTGACCCGGCTCAAGTATTTGTCGTGCTCCAACAACCACTTGTTCAAGCTACCGGCGCAGTTGGGGAATTTACAGTTCCTGGAAGTTCTCGAGGCGCACAACAATGACCTTTCCGAAATTCCCATGAGCCTATGGCACTGTTCGTCCCTCGAGGTCCTCAACGTCACGTCGAACGTGATCAGCACATGGAGTCTACCGCTTGGCTCCATCGATTTGGATGTCGCCAACGCTTCCCTGTTGGGCAGTTCCATCAGCCTGATTTCGGAGAGGAAGTCGTCGAACTGTTCCTTGACTGAGTCGTCCCTCCCCGCCCTGGTCTCGAAGCTGAAGAAGCTGTATGTCGGTGAGAACAGCTTGACGGCAGACAGCCTACCTCCCTTGGCGCTCCTCAGGGAACTCCGAATCCTCAACCTGTCCTTCAACAATATCCAGCAACTGCCAAGCAGCTTTTTCCGCAACCTCACCCGCCTTCGCGAGCTCTACGTGAGCGGGAACAACATCTCCGCCATCCCGACAGAGCACCTGCAGCACATGACGAAACTCGAGGTGCTCTTCCTGAACGGAAACCGGTTACAGACCCTACCTCGAGAAATCAGCAAGCTGACGAGCCTGTCGGTGATGGACGTCGGGAGCAACTCGTTGAAGTACAACATCAACAATTGGGAGTTTGACTGGAATTGGTGCGTCGTTCACTTCCTCAGCTGCGCACGTGAACTCACACGCTCGACTTTCCCATTTTTCAGGAATTTCAACACCAACCTGCGGTACCTGAACCTCTCTGGGAACAAGCGACTGGAGATCAAGCCGAACGGCACCAAGCAGAGTCAGCCAAAGAAGAAGAATCCCCGTCTGGATTTCGATCCTCCCGATCCTGCTGAGCTCTCCCAGCTGTCCGGATTTTCCAACCTCACCCAGCTGCGCATTCTCGGTCTAATGGATGTCACCATCAGCACCCAGGCGAACATCCCAGAGGAGTCCGACGACCGCAGGGTGCGGACCTCCATGGCGGACGTCAACGGCATGGCCTATGGTATCGCCGACACGCTCGGGTTGACGGAGCATCTCACCATGATCGATCTCGTGGCTCCACACTTCCGAGGTCAACATAACGAGGCCGTCTTCGCTATGTTCGGGCGCGCGTCCCACATCGCCAGCAACAACCGACTCACGAAGTTCCTTCACGATCACTTTCTCGACATCTTCCAGACGGAACTGTACAAGCTGGGAAGGCGCCTCCCGGGAGGGGTCTGCGACGCCCTGCGCAGGTCATTCCTCGATCTCAACAGGCAACTCTACGACCATCTGTACTCTACAAACGCACGGAAAATGTCGAGGAGTACGTCGGGGACCACGATACTACCGACCGTGAAGGAAAGAATCGGCGCTTCGGGGATCGTGCTGTACTTGGTGGACAAGACGTTGTACATCGCGAACGCGGGGAACGCACTCGCCGTCATTTCGAAGCAGGGCATCGCGTACCTCGTGTCTCATAAGCATGACCCCTTCGACCGCGACGAGACCGCGCGGATACGGCAGGCGGAGGGTTGGGTCTCCCCGAAAGGGCTCGTCAACGACGAGATCGACGTCTCGCGCTCGTTCGGCTTCTTCAACCTCCTCCCCGTGGTCAACGCAAAGCCGTTCACGATGAAATACGACCTCTCATCCGCAGACGAATTCGTCATCGTCGGCAACCGCGCCCTGTGGGACCACATCTCGTACCAGACAGCGGTCGACATCGCGCGCAAGGAGCGGGACCCTATGATCGCTGCGCAGAAGCTCCGGGACTTCGCCATCTGCTACGGTGCGGAGGGCACGACCATGATCATGATCATCAAGGTTTCCGACCTCTTCAACCGCTCGCTGCCCCGCGACCCCCAGTTCTCCCCGGAACCGATCATCCCAGCGGAAGTGTACGACGCCCTGCGGAAGAAGAAGCCGATCACCAGTCGAGAGGTGTCGCGCCTCGAAGACGAGGTCATGGCGCCGACCGGACACGTCGCACTCGTCTTCACGGACATCCGGAACTCGACGCACCTGTGGGAGGTCAACCCTGGGATGCAGTCCGCGATGGTGCTCCACAACAACCTTCTGCGGCGGCAGCTGCGGTTGTGCGGCGGGTACGAGGTCAAGACCGAAGGAGACGCGTTCATGTGCTCCTTCTCGACCACGACCGCCGCGGTGCGTTGGTGCATGAGCGTGCAGAAGCTGCTCCTCGAGCTCCCTTGGCCCCTGGAGCTCCTCGAGTGCGAGGACGGGAAGGAGGTCTACGACTCCAAAGGCCGCCTCATCTGCCGAGGGCTGTCTGTGCGCATGGGCATCCACTGTGGCCAGCCGGTGTGCGAACCCGACCCGGTCACGGAGCGCATGGACTACTTCGGGCCCATGGTCAACCGCGCGGCGCGCGTGAACGCGGTCGCGGCGGGCGGCCAGATCATGTGCAGCGCAGACGTCGTCAAGGAGATCAACGCGAGCGTACTCGGTTCGCAGTCCCCAACCGAGTACACGCACCTCCAGCCCGTGCGCGCGGTGGAGGAGATCCGGGAGATGGGCGTGCAGCTGTACCCGATCGGCGACATGAAGCTCAAGGGCCTCGAGGTGCCCGAGTACCTCAACGTGCTCTACCCCGTCGAGCTCGCCGGCCGGTACATGATCGACCAGTTCGACGCGGTCCCGACCGCGTCCGACTCCCGCGTTCAGTTCCGCGTCGAGCAGATGCGCGAGCTCGGCATCCTCTGCGTCCGACTCGAGACGCTCGCGAACTCGCAGATCTTCCGGCCCGCGACTGGCCGCAAGGGCAGCGTCGCGTCCACGATCGGCGGGGACGGCGCGGCGCAGCAGCCGACGGCGGACTCGTTGCTGGTCGTCTACCAGGACCCGAACCTGTACTTGCCCGTGATGGACGAGACGTCGACGGACGCGCAGCTCACCACCGTCCTGCACTCGCTCTCGCTCCGGATCGACAACGCGCTCTCGAAGCTCGCGCTCCTCCACATCGTCAAGTCCGAGACGGCCGTCGGCGGACCCGACCTCTCGCTCCGGGACCACATGCTCTCCATCCTCCGCCCGTCCGTGTACCCTCTGGACGAATGCGCGCCGCCACCGTCATCCTCTTCCGTCGACTCGCTCGGCTCCCCTTCCTCCTCTTCCTCAGACACTGTGGTGTAATTTATCCGGTCATTTTTTCGCCCCCCGCTTTCACGCACCTCTGTACTCTGTCCGTCCCCACCCCTAGATCGTTTGTGTATACCCTTGTAGGCTCCGCACGCATCACGCTGTTCACTGTACTGTACGTTGTTATCATTATTTGCTCCGACCGCGGAATACAATCCAACCAGCCACCCCCGCTGCGTGAACTCCATCTAACCAAGAGATTTTGCTCGAGAGAGATTAGTATGAGATGATAGACAGAACAAAAGGGCGTCGAGGCCCTAGATCTCAGACCCCCTTCCAAGATGCGCCATAAGCTAGTCTGTAGCTCCATATATATCCAACCCGTGCGTTCCGCAGAACCGCACTGAGCCACACCCTCCATCCAAGCCAACCCGCAACCGCAGGTCCCAAACCCTAGTGCCCGGCGGTCTCGGTCTCCCATCCCTCCGCGTCGCTGCCGACCGCCGCCGCCGCCGCCCAGTCGACCTCGGCGGGGCTCTCGAGCGCGCGGACCTGCGCGCCGCGCGCGCGCAGGAACGCGACCACCTCGCGCGCGTGCCGCCACCCGTGCGGCTCGTCCCCGTCCCCGTGCGGCTCGTCGACGACGCCGCCGCCGTGCGCGCGCGCGAGGTGCGGCGCGGCGCGCACGCGGGCGTCCGCGGGGGCGCGGGCGAGCTGCGCGAAGAGCGCGGCGAGCGCCTTGGCGGCCTCGACGCGCGCGTGGAGGACGTGCCGGACGAGGCGGCGCGAGGGCGGGCGGCGGCGCTTCGTCGGTGCGGGGCCCGGGCTCGGGCTCGTAGCGGTGGTGGTGGGGGCGGGGGAAGAGGGGGCAGTCAGCGACGGGGACGGTGTGGAGGCGGCGGCAGCGGAGGCGGAGAGCGACGTCGAGGAGGCGGAGGGCGTGAGCCGGGCCTTGGCCTTCGTCCGGTCCACCCACGGGTTCTCGGGCGGGATCCGGGGCGTGGTGTACTGCGCGAGCGCGGTGAGGGAGACGTCCCACCGGCGCGGGGCCCACACGCCGACGAGGACGCGCCAGGCGGCGACGAGGCGCTTCGCGCTGGGCGATCGCAAACCAGCGAGCGGGCGCCAGGCGGGGCAGGGTGGGCAGGCAGGCAAAACGTCAGATTGGGTCGGGAAGACGCGAAGGCGCGACGGAAACTCACCGGCCGTAGCTGTCTGTGGGCATCACGTCAGTGACGGCACGGGCCGCGGACGTCGGGCGTGGAGAGACTCACTGTTGATGAGGCGGTTGTGGTACATGGCGAAGACGTAAACGAAACTGCCTGCGATGAGCGCGCCGATTGGGGAGTACCAGAGGAACGCCCAGACGACGAAGAAGGCGACCGGGTACATGATTAGCAGCAGGAGCAGGCCGAAGACGACCTTCATTTGAGCCTGCGTTTCCTCTTCCTCTTCGGCCAGGCGCGCTCCATACCGGGCCATCATGTACGCCGGTGCGTGCAGGACAAGGGGAAGGATCGCAAAGGGAAGATGGACGACGAGGGCGATGGAGTCCCGCACGAGGATGCTCAGCGTCAGCAGCCGGCTGGGAAGAGGCACAGGCTGTCGAGGATCGAGGGTGGCAGGGAGCGGCAGTGAGGCCAGCGTGGCATTCGTCAGGTGCGTCGACTCCAGGAGGGAGTAGTAGGTGAGCAGATGGCGCTTGATAGCGTTGATGTTGGGAACCAGGTCAGGTGTCGAGAAGAGGTCAACGAGGCTGGGTGTGCGGCCTGTGATCGGTCACGGACGAAGAGAAGTAGCGGGACGGGACGTACGTTTGCGAGATGGGCACGAACTCGTCCAAGTTAATGGACCGGTCTCCGGGCCACAGAAGGTCCCGTGCCATCCGAGCGGAATACAATGTGTCCCTGGGTTTCGGTCAGGACCGGGCGGGGCAGACGCGTCGTCACCACTGACCAGTCGGGTGCGTTAATGGTCGCTTGCACGAGCTCCCTTTCGATGGCCGCAGTCAAACGCTTCACTGTCGCCCGTGGGGCACCCTCTTCGTCGGACATGAACTGGTCCATGAAGTCTTCGGCTTTGAGCGGCTGGCCAAATCTGACGGATGTACGTTAATACGCCGGGGGCCTCGAAAGAGGGTAGAGCGGACTGACTCCAAGATGACCTATGCCGCGACCGCGTGAACGAGGATCCTCACGAGCGGTCTGGGCAGCACGACTGACCTGGCTCCGGTACTTGGACTTGTTCGTGTACACGATCGCGGCGGGGACGATCACCACGCTCTGCGCGCCCGCGCTCGTACGCCCGGGCTGCTCCCTCGCCCACTTCATGAACTCGAGCGCGGCCCACGCCGCGCCGTCCTTGACCTGCATGATCTGCGGCTCGGTGTAGCTGGTGCCCTCCGGGAAGAGCGCGACGGCCTCGCCGTGGGCGAGGGCCTCGAACGTGCCGCGGAAGAGCTTGCGCTTGTCCGCCGCCTTGCGGTCGACCGCGATGTTCCCGGCCGAGGTGAGGATGGCCTTCACCGCCGGGTGGGCGAACAGGGACGCTAGAAGGCGGTCTCAGCGGGCGCACGTACGGGGAACGCCGGGGTGCCCGGCCGCGCACGCGCGCACCTTTGGCCCAATAGTGGAGGACGCGCTGATAAGGGAACGCGCTCGCTGCGTGTCGGTCAGCGGCCGCTGTGGTGGGTGCGCGAGACGGGTGACGTACAAAGCACGGCCGGGTCGAGCATCATGTTGTGGTGGGTCGCGGTTCTGGGAAGGCGGTGTGAGTGCTGGAGAACGCGGTGGGCAGGTACGCGCCCGGCGAGAGCAGGGTCGGGGGATGGGCTGACGGCGATCATAGCGGGCCTAGAGCTCGCGGAACGCGTCGCAGACGACGGCGCACAGGAGGGCAGGGAGCCCGGTGCGACGGGTGAGAGGGAGGGCGCGGGCTAGAAGCCGTAAACCACCAAGATTAGAAACTGAAATCGCGCCGCCGACAGCAGTGGACAGCGTATAGTAAACGCAGAGCTTAAGATATCGCCCCCTTCCCCGCCTCGTGGTGGGTGGCCTGCACACGCGAGCACACAACCGCGCGACACAGAACGCGCCGACTGCGTGTTCGCAGCACGCATGAGAGGCGCGCCACGAGGTGCGTGGGTTCGCTGGACAGGGAGTGGGAGTGGGCGGAGAGGGTGGAAGATGCCCTTCATTCGGCGCTGCGCTTGCGGGGGAGCGGGAGGAGCGTCTGCGGGCGAGGGGATGTATGCACTTGGAGACACTGGGAGACGAAGCACTCACACGATGATAGGGCCATCCTTGGGGACATGCTCGCCGCCGATGACATGGACCTCGGTGAAGAAAGAGATTACGGCCCAGCCAGCGAGGCGGCGGATGAACTTGTGGAGATAGTAGCCGTCCGCCATGGCGGGTGGAGGAGGAGGTGCACCGAGGAATCCGGAGCGAGGAGGGGGACGAGATGTTTGGGGGATCAGGGAAGAGGTCGGGCAAGACGGAGCTCCTGACGAGCTGGCAGACCGTCGGTGGCCGCTGTCTCTGTCGACCTCGGCCGTCTTCCAGGCGCGCGTTCCCTGCCGAGGCGTCTCTTCCACGTGCGCCGTACGTGTCTGCCCGCGCTCCCAACGCTGGCCTCGCCACTCGCCACTTCGCTCCTGCCATCTCCTCCTCTTGGCTCGTCTGCGCTGCACAATCACATACCAACGGAAGGAAGGACGGCCACCATGCACACTGTATACTCACGGATTAACAATGTCTCTGCCATGGTCTCTACCTGTGTTATGGTCCTCCTTGGTGCCATCTCCTTGTCCTCCTTCCTCTTCACCGCCGATCCAAAGGGGGCTATTGGGGTCTCGAGCATCAAAGTGTAAGCCTATCTTATCTGTGTGTGCTCCCGTCTTCATATCTCCGCCTGTAGTTTCCCCGGAAATGCACGCCGATATGCGAACAAGCACCAAGACTTCTCGTTCGTGAACTTCAACATCACCGCAGGTCAGCTGCTCGTTTTCACAGACCCACGATCATTCTGAACCCATTGTCAGACCTGTCGCCTCTGTTCAACTGGAACACGAAGCAATTGTTCCTCTACGTGAGCGCGGAGTACGAGGGCACAAAAGGGGTGAGCCCCATCGTTCGCACCTATCTCCCAACCTTCTTACCCCGTGAACAGACCAAAAACGAGGTTGTCATCTGGGACTCCATTGTTCGCAAGAAGGAGGATGCGATGCTGCAGAGTTTTGAGGGCAAGAACAAGTATGCGTTCCGCGAATTGAGCGCTTCCTTCAAGTACGTGTTCTATCTGCCATTGTGGTGTTATCATGCACGGCCACGTATGGCGTGCTACGATCCGCATGTTCCCAGACCAAGATTGGAGTCGGAGATCATGTTCGGGGCGCACGCGTGTGCCCCACTGCGGTTTTCATAGCACGACATTGTTCGCTGACCACCCTGTTTTTTAGGCACGCGGCACCAGCTCATTACACGCTCAAGTACAATGTGATGCCATACGTGGGCGTGCTGACGTACGGGGAGGCGGCGCGCACAGAAGAGCCTGTATCTTTCCCCGAGAGCCACGACCTGTCATAGTTCGGGGCTGGGGTCTTTGCACCCCGCTAATCCCAACGCGCCGCCTTTGTGCGCCCGCACATCGCACCGCGGCGTGCATTGTTGTCGCCTTAACTTATCCATATGGAACCTACGCCGTCTGAGTTTGGTGGTGTGCTCGGCGCGCGCTGTGGCCAGACGCTCATATTGGGCTGCGCTGAGAGCTCGGTCCATTCATCCGAGAGCGTCACAACGGATGCGGTTCGTCGCCCCGACTCCGTCTCGCGGTGGAGACAAAGACTGATTGATGCCAGGCTTTTCTAGATCACTCTGGTAGCTCTCGGTGGCCGTAGAGCGGGGAGAGAGACAGGCTCGCGTTCATTTACCGCTGCTCCGGGAATACAAGCAGATGGCCCGAGACAAAGCGCACCACGATTGAGGGCGGTGGGTCGGACGAGTGCATTGAACGTGCCAAGTACGTTCATCGCACTCAGGGTTAGTCCAGGGGCACGTTCCATTCCTTGGATCCCCGGCGGCCCAGTGCGCGGTCTGGCTCGAAGCCCGAACGCCAGGTAGCCGGCTGTGTCCGCACTGTGCCCGGCCGGCGACCCAAGTCTGACGCGGGCGTTCGCGAACACGTGCGTCCCACCCAGCGGACGTCGACACTGCGCTCAACTCCGTTCTTGTTCTCCCTTTAGCGCACGTGGTGGGGGGGAGGCTGCAGCGCACCCTCGCGCCCTCGAGCGTCGTCCACGCTGCTCGCTCCCGGACCCATGTGGGCCAGTGTGGCACGCCAGGCTCTTCGCTGCGACGATCCGCAGCGGCCGAGCCCGCCCCGACCGAGACAGCGTCGGGGTGGGTGGGCCGTTGGCACTGACTAGATCTTCGCGCCCCACGCCCGCGCGCATGCCCTTTCATTTCGGATCTTGGACCCTCGCTGGCCGCCGCCCATTGGCGATAGCCCACCACTCGCGCAGGCGCACGGTCGCTGACGACGTCGATGGCTGGATCGATAAGTTCATGACGCCCGCCCGCCCGGACGGGATCGCGGGGCGTGGACGGTGCACGGGGGACGGGGAAGCGTCCGGGCCAGCGCCCAGGGCGGCCGGGCGACGTCAGCGACGAAGCGCACCGCAATCAGTCGCCTTCCCGTTCCCTGCGCCCAACTCCAGCGCGCCTCCGCCCGAGTCCGAAGATGTCGCAGTGCGGGTGGGGGCCGACGTCGTGCCTCAATCCCTCGCTCGCTCGTCCGCCGATGGACTCGCCACAGGGTCCTGCGCCTCTCCCCCGGCCCAGGCTAGAGTTGGTGCAGACGGTTGGGATGCGCCCGTTTCAGCGAACGTGCTTCGTCCCCCGGCTTCTTCCAACGTCACCTCGCGACGTCCACGGCAGTGCGCGCTAGGCCAGCCCAAGAACGCCGAAGCGAGCTGCGCGCGCGCTCCCACTTTTCAGGCTTCAGCTTCAGTGCCCAAGCGCTCACTCCTTCGAGTCTGCACGCTGGAGTCCCCCGCGGAGTCGCACCCAGGCAACCCGCGGCGGGCCTGCGAAGCCCGAGGCGCGCGTTCGCGAAGCACGCACGAGGGGGCGGCACGTCGCGTGCACTAGTCGCGAGCAGTGCACGGCGGGAGGCGCGAGGGCGATCCAGGCCGACGCGAAGCACGGTCGAGCGGGGTGCAATCCAAGCCCGACCCACTCCGCGGCGGCGGCGCAGTCGGTGCTATATCGCGCTCCCAGCAGAAGTGTTCACCGGCGCTGGTCGCGCCCACGCCCACGACCCGCCGGCGGAGCTGCCTCATCCGGCGGCGAAGCCGGACGCGGGAGAAGAGCGCGTCCCAGATATTAGAGCACGACCGTGCCGGCGCGCCGGGCGGCGTCTGCGATGGCCATATGCACGCCCCCGTCTGGGGGTGCGCCGCCTGGCCACGCGCGTCGCACGAGGACGAGGGCCTGAAGGTGATCCAAGCTGAGCCCATCAGGCGTCGCGGATGTGGCCAGGGTGGACGGGCCTCCCGCCGGCACGGCTCGCTGGAGGGGCTCGTCGTCGTCGTCGTCGTCGTCGACCGGTCCGTGCGCGTACGCCAGGCGCGGATTCGAAGTAGATGCCGGGCGATCGCGCGCGGGGGGCATAGCCTGTCCGCGCGCTGGCATGGAACACCTCGCCGAGGTTTGGTGCGAAGTTTCCGGGGAGCCGGGTCGTCGCCGCCGCGGGCGCATTTGGTAGCCGAGTCGCCAGTCGACGTTCGATGGTCGACGCGGGCGCTCGCGCGCGCAAGCTGCGAGTCGCAACATCCACCCCCGCGGCCACTCGAACCGATGGGCAGCGATGGCCGCGATGGCACGGATCCACCTGCACGCTCGATTATCCCGCCATCGTCCAGCCGTCCGACTTCTTAAGTCCGCACGCGCCTCGCTAGAAGCCCGGGCGCTGCGACGAGAGAGGCGTCGGTGGGCGCGCGCACGACGTCGGGCGGCCGCTACCCCCCCTCGCCCCAATCCCAAAACCCCGTGAGGCACCCTCGCTCGCCCGGGGCCCACCCAACTGGCGACGGCGCCCTGCGATGGCGATTGCGCCTTCGTGCGCTGATCTTCTCCCGTCGCGGTCGGCGCTCGCGCCCCGTCGCGAGCCCACCCTGCCCTTCCCCCCGCCGCTAAGTATATGAATCACGATCATATGTATGTGGCTTCTCCGCGCCCCTGCGGCTTCACGAGTGCGCGCGCGTGCGCGTCCTGATTTCCGTGCGCGTTCACATACGCGGGCGGCCGCTGGAAGTCCGCGCGCGGGCGAGCGAGCGAGCGAGCGACGGTGCGCCTCCCCGACCCCCCCCCCCCCGGACGCGCGTGCATCGTCCGCGACGGGCCTCTCGGCCGGGGCGTCGACGTCGTCCCGCTTCTCTAGTCTCTCTCCGCCGCGTGCCCGTGCTCACCGAAAACCGAAGAGCGAAAGGGCTCGCCTGCCTGCCGACGATCCTGTTCAATCTCCTGCGTCGCCCGAAGTGAGATCAGATCATCGACGCCGACCGTGACGCGATCCGTCATCATGCACACAACCCCTCGGAGCCCGCGTGGCGACTCGCCAGTCGAGACGCTTTCGCGGCGGGCCCGTACGTCCATTCACTATTCTCGTTTCCTCACCCACCCCCCTCCCCCGACTGGGAGTTGTAGAGCGCAGTGAACAGACTCCGGTCGAGCAGGAGCGGGCGGAAGTTTCTGGTCGGGAGGCGGCGCGATTCCGATGTGGAACGCACGGGCCCGCGAAGGGGGGTGGAGCCGAAAGCTTGAAGCTTGAGGCCTGGAGGCCCGAAGCTCGACACAACATACCCAGCTGCGTCGACCTCCCGTCTTCTTTCCCTTTTTCCCGCCTCGCGGCGGGGCCTGCGCGGCGGCAGCCCGGAAAGGGAGGCTCGGGCGCAGGCACCGCAGGGCGAGCATCAGCACCAGCCCCAGTCGCGACGCGGACGGCGCGTTTGGCGTCGCCCCGGAAGGCGTATCACTATCAGGCGCGTTCCGGAAGCCCGCCGCCGAGTGAGAGGGGGGTGGGTTCGCAGAAGGGTCTGAGCTGATGCGAAGCGCGCGGGACCCTCGCGACGCGACGCGACGCCCGGGTACGTCCTCGACGTGCACAAGCCCGGGGAGATCGCCCATGGCTATGTTAGCTGCACCGCGCTCGGCGTTCCCAACTTATCCCAAGCGTGCGCACGATCACCGGGGGCTCGGTGCGCCTTTTCGTGCGTACGTACCGTGTCGGGCGCGCCTGACCGTTCGAGCAGTCCGACTCCCCTCCGCCGCGCCGAGCGCTCGTCCCGGGCAGCGAAGGAAATAACTTGGCCCCGTCCGTGTGTGATCGCGACCCGAATTCGAGGACGGCGAGGGCCAATGGAACGCGTCAATGGCGCACCGCACGTCGGGGAGCGTAGAGCGGCCGGCGCCGCGCCCCACGCGCGGGACACGCACGGGGGCTGCGTCGGCGCCCGCGACGACCAGAGAGAGTGGACGTGGACAACGGGCACGGACGCGGACATGGGCCATGCACGGCGCGCACGTGGAGGCGGGCTCGCTCGCGCGCGGTGGCGGGACGGCGTCGGGGCGATGACTCTCTCTCTCTCTCTCTCGCGCGCGCGGGTACGGGGCGTAGGTCGCGTGGTGGCGAAGCTGCGGGCGACCGGCCGGGGCGACTGGCGCGCGTCGGTCGGTCGGCGTCGGCGTCGGCGGGCGGCGGGCGGCGGTGACGGCGACGGTGACGGTGGTCTGGAGCCTGGCGCGTGTCCAGCATCTGGAATCTGGAGCCTGGCGGGTGGGCGTCCGGGGCTGCCGCGCGGCTGCATTTGAGTTGGGTGGGGGCCCTGCCGTGTTCGCGAGCCCGGCCTCGGATCGGGCCTAGCGTGGCAGCCCCACGGGTCGCGCGCGTGCGACCGGCGGGGAGGGCGGGGAGGATGGGCCGGGGACGCGCCCCCGACCGGGAAGGGCTCGCGCGGGGCGGGGGCGCGAGCTGGACGGCCGGGTATCTGGAGAGAGCGGGCGGGAGGGCGGGTGGGGGCAGTGCCGGCTGGCGATGGCTTGGTGCTTGCGAGAGGATCGGTGGGCAGATTGGCGTCGCAGTGGGAGGAGGCGAGCCCGGGCGTTCGAGCGCGACGCAGGGCCGGAACGGGGATCACCGGGCAGTCGTCCGGAGGAGGCCTGATTGAGGGCTGCGTGCGGTGGGCTATTGTGAGGGCCTCTGACGAGGATTGGACGGGAGGCGGTGGCCCGGATAGGCGATATGGCCTCGTCGGTCTGTCGAGCAGGGCGACTGCCTTGTGTGCAGACGCTGGCAACGAGAACGCTGTAGCAAAATCGACGTGCCATCAGCATCGGAACAGATTCGACGGCGAGTGAGCATAGGACGAGGGCGACGACCGTCGATCTCCGCGCACCCCGGCCCCGGCCGCTGGGAGCCCCAGCCCGGCTCGAGGACGTGGCCACCCGGACGAAGCCCAAAACCTGCCGCGGGGGCTCCGCGAACGCTCAGACCTGCCTGCCCGAAACGGCAAGAGCCCGAGGCGCCCGGCTAAGAGATCTCATGGGCGTTTCTTCACCCCCAGGCGCTGGCCGACTTCACAACCCTGACTGCCTTTCGCCCCACCGTCCTTTCACCTTCGTATAAGATGGGACCTACAAATCCCCTCCCGACTCCAATCCACCCCCGCCCCCGCTGCCCCCGTCCGCCTGCCCGATCCCCGTCTCCCGCCCCCGTTCCCGCCCCCGCCCTCCCCCGCCACCGCCCCCGCGTTCTTGCTCGCCTGCCAAATCCGTCCCATGTCCCCTCACCATGTCTCCCCCCTCTGCCAGCCGGCCACCGACGTCGAGTCCGACTCGGACTACCTCGGCACGCCCGTAGATCCGCCGTCCACCAGGCCACCCTACGTCGCCGACTTCGAGCCCTACTATCACGGATCGCCTTACGCCGCCGGCGCCCACTACACCCCACCACAATATCCCGCCCCGTACCCCAACTCCGGCCCAGAGACAGGATGCCTGCCCGGGTCCCCACATCACGGTCTCCTCTTGGACACATCGTACACTGTGAGTGACTTTCAACCGCCCCATCACGCCCAGAGGGAGTGATCTCTGCCCCCGCAGACCGCCGCCGCGTGCACCCAGGGCGTCGACCACCCTTCCACCGTGCAAGCATGGCGCGAATCCTTCTCCGGCAAAACATCGTCCCCGAACGCATACCCCGCTCGTGCGCTGCGCGCACCCTCCGGCGACTCCCTCCACGGCGCGACCCCTCCCATCGCGCACACACGCCGGAGGGAATCCGGGCCGCGCACCCACTGCACCCCGCTCGCAGCCCCGTACCCGACCTGGGACAGCGGCAGCGGGAACGACTCGGGCGACGATGCTCCGTATGTTTCCCCCACCCTCTTCACGCAGACTCCGAGTGCGGAGCTCGCCCGCAGCACCGTACGCCTTCCCCGCGCTTCCTATGGTTATCTTCCGCTGAACACTCGCATCTCCGTCAGGCGTCGCTCTACATGTCCCCCGGCGCCGCGCAATCGTACTCCAGCGTCGACTCCGCACCGCGCACCGGCCACCTGCACAGCAGCCCTCGATCACTCTATGAAGACGGGCCAGTCGAGTCCCCGACCCACGATCGCCCATACAATGAGCGCTTCGTCACTCATGGTCAGTGCGAACTTCATTGTATCGCCGCGCCGCGCCTTTGTTCATGTCGGTCTTTGTCCAGGCGCGAGTTATGAACATCCAGTCCTCTTCGACCCTACACGCAGCCGCACGCGGCCTCCCAGTACGCCCCGGCCGCACACCTCGGCCGGTTCTCGCACCCCCACCCGGCGGACGCGTACTCGTACGTCCCGTACGGCGACGCCCAGGGCCAAGACACGGGCTACGGCGCACCCGAACCGCTCCCGCCGTACATCTACGCCCCGCAGCCGCACGCGTACCACCCCGGGCACGCGTTCGACGACGGGTCACGGCGGGGCGGCCACCGCGTGCTCACGATCCCGGACATCCCCGCGCCGCCCCCCGTCCCGCGCCCGTCGTCGCTGGTGGAGGACAGCCCGAAGAAGCCGCTCACGCTCGCGTGCTTCTTCTGCCGCAAGCGCAAGATCGCGTGCCAGGCGCCCCCGGCGCGCTCGCCCGACCGGACGTGCAAGTGAGTGTCGCGTCGCTGTCGATTGTCGCCCCACGCGCGACGTTCTCGGCTCGGGAGACGACATGGAACTGACGACGTTTTTTTTTTCTTCTTTTTCGCAGCCAGTGCGCGAAGCGGAAGCTCAAGTGCCAGTACCCGGAGACGTCGCGGCGCGGGATCCGCCCGCGTATGTACGACCTCACCGACGAGTCCTTCCGGCGCGCGTCCGACCCCGGGCTCGCGCTGTGAGCTCGCGCGTGCTGACCGCCCGGACGCTGCGCATTCCGTCATAACTATATTGTCTCTCGGGGTCCGAGCCTCTTCCAAGCCGTCGGGCTCCCCTTCCCACACTGACATTCGCGTTGTTCGCCTCATTGCCCCCGGTAGATGCTTTCTCCCGTCGTGGCCCCGCTCCCCCACCACCGCCGCCGCCGATCGTCGTCCGCGTCCGTCGACCCACTCGTCGCTTACTGTTTTGTTTATTGTGTTGTGATTGCGTACTCTCCGTTGTCTCGCCC
This sequence comes from Epithele typhae, assembly GCF_022376455.1. Lineage (NCBI taxonomy): Eukaryota > Fungi > Basidiomycota > Agaricomycetes > Polyporales > Epitheliaceae > Epithele > Epithele typhae. Next base: position 419,321 of record NW_025954217.1, on the reverse strand, counting down.
CGCCGCTCCGGACGCTGGTCTCTGTCTCGGTCCCCTCTTCATCGTTTTGCTCTGGCCTCCCCGACTCATCGCATGATGCTCTACCCCTCGCATACGTCTCCACCCTGTTATCCGTAGCAATAATCCACCATCGTCTCTCCTACCTACCGCCGCCCCGGCGCACTACGTAGATGTAATCCAATTCCTCAACGGCTCCAGCCCGCACATCCCTTACGTCCGTTCGGAAGCAGCGCGCCCCGCGGCCCGAGACCCCCGGAGTCCCCGCCGCCCCCCGACGCGGACTGGACGAAACTCCAGCGCGGACGCGACACGCGTCGCGCATCCACCCCCGTACGTACCCCTGCCCCGTCCGCTAGAGGTTGTGCGGAAATCACGGAAGTCGCCTACCCGATATCGAGCAGAACCGCTCCGCTGGTCCGACGAGGCCGCCAAATGGCGCACCCCGGCATATGATGAGACCGGGCTCTGAGCGCCCGAAGTTCAATCTCGCTTGCTTGGCAAGTAAGTATAAGCTGCGCGCACGACGGCGTCGCCGTTCGAGCCGTCGCCTTCGCCGTAAGTGAGTGCGCGCGCGAGCGTGTTTGTGGGCGCCGGACGCGCCTCACGCGGACGTCGATCGATGCAAGTGCGTCATGCGATCGTGCGAGTCCGCGTCCGGATGTCGTTCGAGCTCGCAGCGAGACGTCGACCTCCCCCGCGCCGGCCCGGTCGAAGTACCTCGTCCGACGTCGAGCAGCCCCAGCCTGATCACGCGCACGTACGCGGTGGGAGGTCCGTGGTCCGTGGTCCTGGCCCGTGGGGGCGGATCAGAGGGGGGGCAGGGGCGCTGGCGCGCGCACGGGCTTAATGGAAAAGGGCCGGGTCCCCGCGGCGGTACGTAAACGACGGGAGGGTCCGCGGACGCCAGAAGCGCGCCTCCGCCATATAATCCCTGACCGCTGGGTGTTTGGGAGCGGGCTCGTGCGACGTGCGCAGGTGCGCGAGGCTGGCCTCGCGACGTCGACCTGATTAATGCCGACGCCGCGCGCAAGCGGGCGACGCCCAGCGACGCCCAGAGTCCAGACGGGGTTGCAATTCGAGAATCGAGGTCTCCCTTTGAGAGCTGGCATGAGCGGCCCTGCCGGACGACCACCGCGCCGGCCGCGGGCGTCGGGCGGCGCTGGTGGTGTTCGCGCGTAGGTACGTAGTGCTCACCGCCTCTGGCTCGCCAACGGTCGGGTTTACGCTTTTGCTTCTTCTCGCGACTGTCGAGCTCAGACCTTCGAGCCTCGAGCTTCGAGTTTCGGAGTCCGGACCTAGTACTCAAGCGACACCCGCATGCACCCCCCCCCCCCTCTCTGCAGCTGATCTCGGAGGCCCGGGCTATCCGCGCTCGACGCGGCCAACGTCGACCGCGGGGCCCGAGAAGGCAGCGCGCGCAGACCGGGAGCCCGACGCGCACCACGCGCGAGGTTAAGTGGCAGACAGGCCGCCGGCGGCCGACCGGACCCAGTAGATCCCGAAGGGAGGTTGCGGTGCTGCATCGGGCGGCGCGGAAGCAACGTGCGCCGCGGACCAGCGCCACTGCCGTCTTGAAAGTTGAAGTGCGTTGAACTCCCAGCTGCTGAGCGCGCGTGCAGTTCTGCGCGCGGTTCTCCCGCCTCCTTTCCTCCTCCTCCTTCACCTTGAGAGTCGGTGTTGCGCGAACGAGGCAGAGTCGGGGGCAGGGGGGTTGTGTGCGTGCGCATGTGCGTGGTGATAAAACGACGTGATTCATGCAGAGGAGGCCTCGCGACGGACGTCGCGACATGCGACAGAAAGTGGGCTTCGAGCTTCGCCCAGGCTGCCAATGCTTTAAATCTACGCTTGTCTGACGCGCCGCGGCCCTGTCCGCGCAGCATGCGCCTCTAATTTGATCGCTGCTGCTCGTAGCTTGCCCGGCGTTGGGAGCAGAGGATCGTGCGTCGAAGCTTGTACGAGGGTCTCTGTACATGCTAGTGAGTGAGTGTGAGCGGGCGGGCCTGATGACGTCCGGTCGTGCTGACCCGGCCGCCCCGGCGCGCGCGGGGATGGGATCTGCTGGATCTGGGAGGCGGGCGCAGTGCACCCCGCGCACCGCCAGGGCTCCGCAACCAGGATCGGAGGCTGGCTGGTCGACGCCGCGAGCCAAACGTGCACGGGCACAGGCCAGCGGCGCTCCACGCGCGATCTGGTGGAGATGGAAAGATCCCGTCGTGCGAGGACGGACGGGTGCATCGACATCGATCGACATCACACGTACGGCGGCTGCCTCAGGCTGTGGGTCGGCGTCTGCACCCGTCCACTCGCCTCCAGCTGCAGCCCCTCGAAGTCTAACGAGGAAGCACACACCGGCCCAGGCCCCCCTCCGGCTTCCTCGAGCCGGGTCCAGTCTGGCGGCCCTTCTCGCCTGTGATCTTCCGCCGCGCCCTGGCCGGCGCACACAGCGTCTTCTTATCGCCCACGTCGTCAGTGCATCCTGCCTCCGAAGACGGCGCTGCCGCCCATCTCGCCCGCTCATGAACCCCTTCGACGAATGCGCAGGCCGACCCCCCGCTCCTTTCACCTTCCCGCTTGCGTCGCAGAGCCGCTCCGCAGCCACGAGAAATTTTGGAGGAGGGGTTTCGCGCACTCCGAATTGGCTGGCCCGGGGAGGGAAACCTCGAGCCCAAACCCGAGCGTGCGTAACGGCAGCGCCTCTCAGCGCTTCGGCGCTCGGCGGCAGCCGCGGGTCTGCCAGTGGGGCATCGATCCAGCAGACGCAGACGCAAACGCTGCCTGGCGTCGCGGGACGACGAGGCCCCGCTCGCACCTCGCCCGGGGAGGGGGCGCGCGGACGCACCCCATGGCCAGCACTGCCCACGGCGGACAGGACCTCGCGGAGAAAACCTGTGCGCGCGCAGCGGCCGGACGACGCTTCCTTGGCCCCGTCGCTACTTCCCGCAGGGAACCAGGACGACATGGACCCGGTGCGGGCGTCGCGGGAACGATGTGCACAGGGAGAGGGCGGGAGGGAAGGACGCGCCCGGGGACGTCCGCGAATCCGATCCCGGGAGGATTGCCTCTCGTGCTTGGACGAAGTGAATCTCAGTGGGACAGGCCTGGGGGCCGCAGGGGGACGAACGGGCCCGGGGCGGCAAACGGCCACGGGCAAGTGCGATCGAGGACGTCTGCCCGCGCGAATCTCCTCAGAGGCCGGGACTTGCCAGCCACGGTGCACGTTTCCCGGGACTTTCCAGGAATTCAGGCCTCAGGTCTGGCCAGAGCGCCACTCGTTCGCTCGGGAATCGGCTGGCCATGGGGAGGGGGGGTACCGTAAGGCTTAAGCCACGCACGGATGGTGACCTCGAAGTCCGCAAAAAAGGGAAAGGCGTGCGTACGTACGTACGCGCGGAAAGTTCAAAGCTTCTTGGACGGCGGGCGAGGCTTCTGGGTGCCGAAGCACTCGGGTACGTGCGCGGGGCTTTCTGCGTTTCGCGGAGGACGTGCGGTCGTGAGCGATTCGACGATAATCCGAGTGATGGGCCATCTGATCTCTAGAGTGCTTGGGACGGAGGGCGAGTGAAGCTGTACGTACGAATAGAGGCGAAATTAGGATCGGATTGGATTGCAACAGAGAGGCAGCGAGCGTGTCCGAGCAGGGCCGAAGTTCGTCCAAATTCGAAACGTAACGGAAAACGCAAGAGGGCAGAGAGACAGACCTACAGGAAGGTATATAAACTCTACAGACTACAGTATACAAGCGTACGGTAGCGACTACTGTGGCACGGCGCGAGGCGGCCGGATAGGGGGAGCAGCGGTGTAGGGGAAGGGAGAAGCGGGATCAGCGCGGGTGCGGACAGCGGATGCAGCGGGGATAGCGGGAACTGGTGGGATAGCGGGAACCGGTGGGACATCGGGAACGGGGCCAGCAGAGGCAGAGGCAGAGGCAGAGACGGAGGCGGAGGACGCGGTCGACGTGCGGAACGACGCGAGCGGGACGCACGCGAACCGCGACGACGCCGACAGTCGTCGGTTGAAGTCCATGAGGCCGACGACGAACGACCGCGAGTCCGGGTTATATAGTCATACGACGTCTGTCCCCCGAGTCCGCCCCACGAGGCGCACGCTGCCGGGCCCGGCGGAGCTGTCGCCGTCCGACCCGCCGTCGAGCTCGAGGCCCTCGGTCGAGCCGCGGTTGAACAGCGAGACGCTCTCCTCCTCGTCGTCCGCCCGGTCCCCGCCAGGGTACCCCCGCCCGCCCGGCGAGCGCCCAAACAGGTGCAGGTGTCGCGAGCGCGACCCGGGCGATATCGGCGGGAAGTTGACCGCGAAGCCGCTGTTGCCCAGCGAGGGTGGCGCGGTGAGCGGCACCGCGGAGTCGAACAAGTCGCGCAGGGGCAGAACGGGGACGCCGATGTCGGGCGGCAGTGTCTGCTCGCCGTTAGCGCCGACCACGGCTTTAGCGGACCAGCTGCTGCTACTGACCGACTCGCGTTCGTCCTTCGGGGTCGACGCGTGTGGGACCGTGCGCCGCTCGTGTGTTGCGGTGTTGTCGCCCATGCCGGGTGTGTGGTATTGGTGCACGAGCTCCTCGTCGCCGAACTTGATCGTTTGCTTCCGCTGCCGCTGCGTGAACGGCGAGCCGAGCGACTGGCTGCCGAGCGAGCCAACTTCGACGTGCTGGTCGCCGATTTCGCCCGGTGTGCCCGGCATCGGGTTGTCGAAGAGCTGGTGCCGCTTCAAGCCTGCTAACGGGTCTTGTCCGCGACTGGGGCCGGGCGAGCCCGGCTGTCCGCTGATTCTTGAGTGGACGGAACCGCGGCTGGACATGCTCATTCTCCGTGCGCTGCGTGCGCGGATGATGCTGCCCATCGTCCCGAAGCTCCCGCGCAGGGCGTCCATCCCTGGGTCTTCGACCGCGGACAGGTTTTTCTCGTCGACACCTTCGGTGTTGTTCTTCGCCGCCTGTAAGAGCAACGTCGTCCGCCGGTCGAGGGTTTTGATCTGTGTCGGATCGATCTTCGACAGCTGGAGGACGGTGATGCCCACGCAAATGACCAAGAACCCCATGACGAGGGTGATGATTTGGGTGACGGGTGCGCTGAGACCTTGGAACAACACGATGGTTGTAACGATCGAAAAAAACGTGACTGCAGAACTCAGGTGAACAACATCTTCTATGGCCTGGGTGATACTGATCAACTCACAGATCACGTAGTAGGTGGGCGTGACTAGGAAACTGTCAGTACAGCCGAATCGCAGTGCATCGGCGGTTCAAATATCACGAACCCATTGCTGTCGTCAAAGAAAATGGGGTCAGCCCCAAATACAAATATATGACGCAGCGGTAGGCACTCACCAGTGTTGAAGAGCGCCAGCGCCACATTAAGATAATACACCTCCGTGACTGTTTAAAAGTGAGCATAGTCTAATTATAACGTGAAATCAGATGGGGCTCACTTAGCGTTACAGCGACGAATACGAGGAGGAAATACATGAACCAGAACTTGAACTGTAACACAATAGATGATCAATGATGGTGCCATATCAAACGGCGGCACGGCATCCATACCTGGTTGTCCCCCATGGCGGTGGTGACGATCGCGGAACCAAGGCCAGTCGTGACGCTGACGCTGATACCCCCGATCATGCTGCAGACCATGATGTACCACAGCATGCTCTTCTTTCCATACCTGAACAAACGGACAAGAAGTAAGCATCTCGCTCATTCGATCGACCGTGCACGAGTGACGGCCGTACCTCGGGGCAAAGTAGAAGATGATGACCAGGGCGGATGCGATGAGGATGCCGCCATAGATCAAGAACCCCGGTGACAGGAACAGCTTCTGGAACTCCCTGATCTGGCCAATGCTCTCTTCCTGAGGCCCTGGTTTTGGCCGCATCTCGTGAGCTCATAGAGGACCGGAAGAGAGCTGCACCAATGCCGTACCGTTGAGCGCTATGATGACCGAGCCCAGCTGACAAAAGCGGGGTAAGAAATGCGGGCTATTGTGGCACGGATGTCGACGTACGACGCAGAGGGCACAGCCGAGCCAACCAAAAAAGCTGAGCTTCTCGTTGAGGAACAACGAGGAGAGGATAGCGCAGATGACGACGGAGAGGGCGCCCATCGGGGTCTGATAGGATATGGAGTGGGAGAGCAGTCAGGGCACTGCGGCAGGGGAGGGACGGGGACGTACGACAACGATGGCTTCGACGAAAGCGTACGCTGGACGGGGTTGAGAGACGTGCGCGGAGTGGGTTTCCATGGCGTACTCACCTGCGAAATTGCATAACTCGCCCAGGATCATCACTATATGTGGTGTCAGGCTATCCCCGCCGAGTCAAGTGATGTCGAACGCACTGGTCATTCCGATCCACCATAACGGCTTGAAGGGCGTGAGCGGAGGAGAGGGAGGACACACAGAGTACAATGGCGCACCGACTTGAGATAAGCAACTCCCTCTCCTGCAGCCATACCCCTCTGCGAGCGGAGAAGACCCTTCTTCTTGAAGACGAAACTTGAGCCGATGAGGACGCCACTGGCAATGGCGAGGATGATACCGACGATCTAGAGACGCATGTGATAAGACAGTGGAGTGGACGAAGGGCAGGAAGAGAGACCTTGAGATTGCCAGGGACAGTGAGGGTGCTGCCGCTTGACGCTTTCAAGGAGGCGGAGGCGGAGGTCGACGTCGTGGAGGACGTCTGGGAGAACGTAGAGGACATGGCCAAGAACAGAAAGCGTATATCACCGGGCCAGCAGGAAGAAAGCGGCCCCTGAGGGCGGCGAGAGGGACAGAGAACAAGAGGATGGCGATTTGCTAGTGCCTGTCTTGGTGGCCTCTTCAAGACCGCACGACCGCTGTTTCGCTCTCCACCCGGCCACCGCACCGCAACTCCCACTCTTCCGGCCCCTGGTAGCGGCGCAGCACTGCCCGCCCCGGCCGGTGTCCTGCGCCATGACCTCATCTCTGCCCAACCGGCCGGCGTACCTCCTATTTGGGGTCGATGCCGGCCGGGCTCGGCCGTCGCGAGCTTGCGGTCGTCGATCAGCGCTTCAGCTCGAGAGCACCCTCGACCTTCCTTTAGACTTGTTCGCCGTCTCTGTTCCCTGGTTGCGTCGTCCTTTTGCTTCTCGTCGTCGCCCCTCAAGGCCTCAAGCTTAAGCTTAAGCTCCTCACGGACGGTGCCCTGGCGATTGAAACCACCCGGTTGTCGCCATAAATTGCTAGAAATTCGTGGCTTATACAGGCTGTCTGCCGCCGATCGCAACAACAGCTTGGGCCTGGACAGGCCCCGCCCGCCTCCGCCCAATTATACGCTGCTGGAGCTCTCTCTCTCTCCCTCGTCTCCGCACAGGACACCTGCACGTACTGCGCACACACCTCCCGGTTCTCACGCTTCGCCTTTGCACTGTCTTACGACCGGCCCGAAGTTTGTCCCTCTTGGCATCCCGCCTTCAGACGGATCAAGGGAAACGGCAAGCCATGTCGATTGGTTTTCGTTTTCCGCGTCGAGCTTGGGTCCGTGCTGCGGTGAGCCACATCAGACATTGGGGTGGCAGTCCAGGTGCGCAGCGTCGAGCCCACTCTCCAGGCCGGACGGACCACCAACTGTCTTATAACCAGGCAGTCGTACGACACATGCGTTCCGTCCTCCATGTACCTGATAGCCACCTCTGTGCAACGGACGCCCCTGTCTTTCCCGAATGCCGTCTGCTCGCCAGGGAAGATGGTCGTCGGAGCGAAGGGGCTCGGAAGATAGGTCAGTTGTTGGTCCATGCGAAAAACACGTACGGGCACGAGTGGTCGCACGATTCGTCGCGCACCTTGGGAAAGAGCACCGCTTGTCGCCTGGGCCTGCTGGCATCGTGGCGGGTGCTCGCTCTCACTCCACGGGATTCGTAGTACGGAAACCAGTCGTGTTGGTGCGATTCGGGGCTGGTTCCCCTGGCTGAGTGGTGAGTGGGGAGCAAAGGGGCGGTGGTCTGCGGCTGACGATATCTGGTGGCAACCTGCAGATTCCGAGCAGCGAGCTGGAGTGCTTGTTCCCATGCCACGAGCTCTGCGGTCAGGATCTGTCCCATTTGTCGTCGGCGCTCGTTCGCCCAGTCGAAGGCGGTGGCAGCTTTCTCCCACGTCGCCTGTGCTTCTTTTTACGGTGAGCAGCGGTTCGGATGGGGCATGGCGTGTACGTGCGCAGCTCTGGCGGCCTCGAGCACGGATGGATCGTTTGGGCGCGGGACTAGGCGGCTAGTCGGCTAGAAGATGCAGATGCGCAGCAAGTCCCCTGTCCACGTGCAGCGGTATGACCCGCTGCGGACCAGCCCACCGCCCGCGCCCCTCACCACAGGCGGGCCACACGCGAAAACGGCAGAAGAGCAGCGCGCGGGGGACGCGGATGCACGCCCGGCGGCGGAGCGCCAGTCGACGACGCCTTGCACGCCCAGCGCCCGGACCAGTGCTGTCGGCTTCCCACACGGAGCTGACCGCGCTTTAGCCAGCCACCCCTTCCCCGCGGATCCCGCCAAGCCCGGATTCAGCCTCCACGCTCCCACCGACGTCCCCTCACGCCTGTCTCCGCACCTCGCGCAGCACCTCCTTTCTCCCACCCCGCCACCACCTCCCACCCTTTCCTCATATATAGCCCCGGGTATTCTCGTGCACTCAATTGCCCGTCTTCCTCATCGCCATCCCCCGCATCATCATGCATCCACGACTCGCCCTTCTCGCTGCCCTCGGTCTCGGTTCTTCGACCGTCTTCGCACAGCAGCGCGTACGTCGATCCGCTTCTTCTTTCTCCCTTCCGTCTCATCCTCCCATCCAGGGCAGAGCTGGTTCCGACGATGTCTCCAGCACCTCTCCTTCCTCCACCTCTTCCGCCAGCTCCGCTGCCTCCAGTGGTGTCACCGGAGGAAGCATTTGCCCGACCGGAGTTCTGGGCAACAGTGGTTTGATGTGTATCTCGGGCGTCATCAACGGCACCACCACTCGCTGTGCGTCCCCTCTCTGCACTCATCCACGACGCCCGTTTAATGTGCGTGTTTCTATCCAGACACCCTTCAGAGCCAATCAGAGAGCTTCGGTTGGATGGCCATGTGAGTTTCGCGCAGCTGCACCAGTAGATCGACCCTCTCATATTTGTCGTCCAGCGGATTTGGAAAAACCATGGCGAACTCACCCATGGTCATGATGTGGACCAACAGCGATGGATCCATCACTGTGTCTCAACGCCAAGCCTCGGGCGAAGTCCCGCCCTCCCCCGTGTCCAACCCGCCGCGTGTGGCGACCGTCGACCAAGCCAACTCAAATCTCGCCGGCTCACAGCCGTCATTGTCGTTCACTATTGAAGTACGCGAGCGCGCACTGTTTTCGCGCATCTCATCTCGTGTTTCACCCTACTGACTGACGCTTGGTCCCTTGCACGTCGCAGACCCAAGGAAGCACGACCGTGGACATCATTTGGGCGTTCAGTGACACCAACCCCGGCAGCTCGGACAACACGACAAGGCTTTCCACGGGCGACATCCACGTCGACTCCGGTCCCGCGCAACTCGACCTCAGTCAGCCCGTCTCGAGCAATGGGACGGTCGCCAGCAGCGGCTCGGGCACCGTTGACGTCCCGCTTGTTCCGTTCCAGAAGATGATCGTCGCCCATGCCGTACTCGCCACCATCGGCTTCCTCATCCTCCTCCCTGCCGGCGCTATTCTCGCACGGTATGCCCGTACGTTCACTGGCGTGTGGTTCGTTGGCCACTGGCTCTTCCAGCTTGTGTTCGGTACGTACCCCTTGTCTCTTACACGTAATTCACGCGCTCACGACACCGCGTGCAGCCGGCCCCGTCATCATCGCTGGTGTGGCGCTTGGCTTCGCAGCGACCGACGCTGGGTCTGGTGAAACCCTGCTCCCCAAGAACCACAAGGCCACAGGTGTCAGCCTCATCGGGCTCTACGTCTTCCAGTGCGCCCTCGGCATCGTCATCCACTACTGGAAGCCCGCGTCATTCACCGTTAGCAAGAAGCGCCCGATCCAGAACTACGCACACGCCGTGCTCGGTCTCACCATCATCGGCCTCGCCTTCTGGCAGGTATGTTCCGAGTGCTATTCATATACGGACGCTGAGAGACTGACGAAATTGTTTTTGACTCCAGGTGCACACCGGCTACGCGCTCGCATGGCCGGCCACCTCGGGCCGCCCGGCTCTCAGCAGCTCGGTCAACACGGCGTGGCTTGCATGGGTGGTCATCATCCCGGTGCTCTACTTCGCCGGGCTCGCCTTCCTCCCCAAGCAGTTCCGCCAGGAGCGCCCCGCGCAGAAGCAGGAGGTCTACGCCGACGAGCCGCGCTACACCGACTCGTAAAGGCGTTCGCACACGGACTGAGCTCGCCGCGCCCCCGCGTTCCCGGACTGGGATTCTCTTTGCTTCCATTCCGTTCAGCATAGACGCACGCGTCCATCTGCCTCCCTTCCCTTGTCTACGCCATTACATAGCCCCCACCGCATCTTCAGAGATGAATGGACACCTCGCTCGCCCACGACACGCCCGCGTCGGGGCCTTCTGCTCCCCACCTGTGCCGCCTCTTGTTTCGCCCCGCTTCGTATCCCACGTAGACCCGCTCCGGACATCACGCTACCCCTCCTACAGATACAAATACTACATGTACACAGTCTTCACCAATCGTAGCGCACAGATTGCTAGTACGTACACCCGCCGCGCGCGGACGACCCCAACGATCCAGTGCACACGCACACACGCACCGCAGCCCGCACTCCGAATACCATGGCCTGCGTGCTGATACCTGTCGACGTCCGTGGGGACCGCCAAGTGACTCTCCAGTCCGACGAGCCAAGGCACCAGCCGGACGTCGCTATTCTGGGCCGCGCGACATAGCTCCGAGTTGAGCGCGCGTGGCGCGCGGCGGTACGGCGCTGCACCGTGTCATGCCATATGTAACGTCGTCGGACGGGCGTTCCCAAGCACGCCGACCTCGAACTGCCCCCAGCGTGCGCCGCGTGCGCTATCGATGGATTCTCACTGGCAGGGCGGCGGCGTGAGCTTGCTGTACATATACATAGGACGTCGTGCGCGCGGCGCTCTGCAGGCCAGCGCCAGCCCCCGCGGCGCCAAAATCGCTGCGCAGTGGTGCGGAAGCGCCCACTAAATACTGCTCCTCCTGGGTTCTGAGATCATCTTGCGCCTCGAGCTCCCGGTGAGTTCTGCGATCTCGAAACCTCGATCTTCGCGCCGAGCCCCGCGGCCGGAGTCGCGCTCTCACGTTGTAGGCAAGTAAGTATAGCAGACTTCGGACGGGGCGGGGCAGGGCAGGGCAGGGCAGGCAGGCCCAAACGCGTCGCGCGCCGCGCCTACGTGCGGATATGGACGTGCGTTCCCGCGTGCGTGCGAGTCGACGGGGGGTTGCCTGGCGCGGCGCGGGGGATGCGCGATGGCCTCTGGACCACTGGTGGGCACGGATTTAGCCTCCTGGCACGCATCGCGTTGTGCAGGTATGGGCGAGGCTCCTAGCGGTGAGCCCGTACTCGTCGGTCGGGCAAAGGAGAGCTTGTGGCCATAGAAGAGAGGGAGGAGTTGAACCCGGGTAGAACATCGGCGGCGACTGGAGCCTGAGGTGGTGAGGATGACGGTACGACCTTTGGGCCGGCGTTGGGCCAGCTCGAGCTGGCGGTGTGAGCATCTTGGACGTCGGGCCGCTCGGTCCTGTTTCGAAGCGGTTCTCTTTTTCCGCCTGGAACCTCCGGTGTATCGCCTTGTACCAAGACATCCTTGGTGGGGGGAACGCAGTGGCAAAGATCATTTGTAGGCATGCGGGATCCTTCCTGGAGTGGGGGTCCACGAGTCGCGCGTGTGGAACTGAGTGGCAACCTCAACGGGTGGCCGCTGCGAGGAGCACGCCCACCGCTCCCATGCGTCTTCCGCGGTGCCGGGGCGCGAGGAGAAAGGCTGCATGGTTACTAACTTTACGCAAATGCACCAAGGATACGGAGGAAGAAGTTCGTGCCTTCCACGCCGACCTCGTACACATCGAATACCTTAGCGACGCAGCACGAAGATTTCTTCGGCACATCGAAACCATTTACCTTCACCGAGAAGAAAGATGGGGTGTTGATAGAAGAGGAGAAGCGCGGCGTGTTCCTCGGAGAACTGATTCCTGAAGCATTGCGCAAATTCGTGCATACCGTGTTCTCGAAGAGATACGCACCTTTGTCCTCTTGGATGGCCTCTCAAAATCCTCAGAAAAGTTTTAGGTTGTCGTCTTGTGTGTTTAGCATTGGGTTGGCGGACTTGAATGCCGTCTTGCCAGTGGGGGACCACCAGTGTCTCAGGTGAAGGGACAACTGCCAGGAGGCGCCCAGGCGCGTCCCGAGGTATCTATCGAGCTGCCCACGTGTCCAAGCGTGTCCATCATCCTACTGAAATACTGAGCGCTGGGCGTTGGCTCTCCTTCGTCTCAACCACCATGTCTTCTCGCAACGTCTCTCAAGGTGTACACCCGATATGGAACTACGTCTTTGCTGACAATTGAGGTGACCAGTGACCGCAGGTCGGCACCGCCTCTGAACGTGTGGTTGTGAGAGTATGTACCTGTACATGCAAAGTTCGTACTTGAATAATCGTTACTAAGGAGGTCACAAGTAGGGCATAAGTTATAGCAAAAATGCACGAGCGCATGGTGGTACTGGTGAACTGTCCGTGTACGGAATAAACAGTCTCAGAGCTTCTCACTCAGCTCAAGCAAGCACCTCGCCACTGTGACCACCCCCTTCGAGATCTCCGCCCTCTCCTCCTCCCGCACCCGCCCCCACAGCCGCCCAAAGCGATCCGGGTGCCACCGCACCCTGTCCGGCATGCCCCCCGCGCGCACGAACGCCTCGACCTTCTCCACGTCGATGTCCCCAGGCGCTTCCGGCTGCCCGAGCACCGGCCACGGCACGTCCGTGAACCGAAGCCCGCCCTGCTCCGCCTCCTTCTGGCCCACGCCCGCCTGGAGCACGAACCAGCGGTTCTTGTACCGGGTCACCGCCGCGCGCGCCGCGCGCTCGCGTTCGGCCTCCTCCTCGCGCCGCCGTTGGAGGTGTGAACGTGTTCGGTGCGTCTTCTCGTCCGTCCGGTGACCGTCGTCTTCGTCGTCTTCATCTTCGTCGTCGTCGTCCTCTGCGCGCTCCACCGGGGACCCCGGGCGCGGCACCTGTGCCTGGACAGGCGCGCTGGCGGTGAGCCCGAGGAGATGCAGCTGCACCGCCGCGTGCGCGTACATCGACCACTGTGGTGACGCGAAGTGGGGGACATATGGCTGGTGGTGGTGGTGACGATCACGAGGATGAAGAGGGGGAGGGGTGTGGGGCGGCCGTCCGTGCTCGTGCTCGTGCGCCTGCGCATGGGGACGAGCGTGTGCGTGCTGGTATGGGTGCATGCGGCGGTGCGGTGCGGCGGGGGGCGCGCGCGCGGCCTGCTGCGCGCGCACCCAGCGCACCGTGTCCTCGTTCGTCGCGACTGCCTCCGCGATGTGCCCGTCGAGCGCGCTCGCGTTCGCGGGTGGCTGCGAGGGCGCATCGCTCGAGACGGGCGAGGCGGCTCGCGTCGAGGAGCCGGTGGGCGCGGACGAGGCAAACGGGGTCGGGGCGCCTCGCGAGTGCGAGTGGGCGCGGCGCGGGGAGCCTGGAAACGACGCCGGGGCGCGCCACCGCTCGCGGCCGTACTCAGCACGGTCGAAGTCGGGTTCGCTCTTGAGCTTGATCTGGTCGTCCAGCGTGCGGGCGGGGCGCGTCCTGCGCTGCGTGCACACTGCCTCAGGGTGCGTGCGCGCGCGAAGGTGGGATGGGGGGCAGGGCGAGCTCCGCGGGGAGATGTGTGAGCTGCTGCTGCTGCCTGAGGCGGAGACGGAAGAGGAGGCTACGGGCGCGTCGAAGTCCTCCAGCTTGGGAGATAAGGGCGAGCGAGGGCGGTGGACGGGGCGCTCGCGGAAGGTGGGAGAGAACATTGCGTGCTGGTGCTAGGCGGGGAAGAGTGATGGCTAGTAGCTGAGCTGGGTGGGTGTGGCTGGGTGGAAGCAGGCGGGAAGTCCTCGAATGTGGGAGGGGAGTTGGAGAGCAGGGGACCGAGCGATGTCGCTCAAATACCCCGGGATTAGAGACGCAGAGAGTCCATCCGCACACCGATCCCGAGTGCTCCTTGTGGCGGCTGGCGGCGGCGTCGGAAAGCGGCTCTGGGTATGCTCGCCCGATCGCCTGCGTTGCACATCCGGCATACCCGCCCGCGCGAGCAGCTCGAGGGACCGCGACCGGACAAGCAGCTGGAGGCGTCGCGGCCGGGCGAGCAGCTCGAGGGACGGCAACCCCGCGCGTCCGTGGGCAGGCGAGGCCTGCCACCGATCCCGGTCCTGCAACATCCAACGAGGCGCACTCGGACGGTTTCGGTGGGCGGAACCGCCCGTGGCGGGCGGCTGGATGGGTTGCTCGGATAGTCCGCTGTGTGCGTGCGGCCTCGGTACGTATGATCGCGATCGTCCTCGTAGGCTCGGTCGACAAGTATTCCGCCGATGCGCCGCCGGACAGAGTACTTGGACCCACGGCGCTCCACCGACGGCAACGGGCGGGCTCGGGCGCGAGCAATGGGCGCGAGTCGTCTCCATGCCCTCAGCGTCGTGACGCTGCGTGCCAGTCTGAGCCGACCAGATTCCGACGAGGCTGAGAACGTGCGTCGTGCGCTGACTTGTACGTAGGCATGGCGCACCTTGAGAAACGTACATCAACCGCAAGGTTTGAGCGGTATATAAAGGCGACCTCGGACCCCGGCAAACACACTGACCCCCGGTCCGGGTGTTCTCCGAGGGTTTGCACTGACATGGTTGTTTTTGGGGAATAGGTGTTTGAAGGCTGCTCCAGTTTCACACGCGACGCGGATGATATTCACCGCTGATGGGGCGAGCGCCCGTGGGTGCGGAGCGCCCGACTTGAGCTCTGCTTGTGAGCGTGCTCCACAAGTGATCATTTTCTGTACTTTCCTCAAAAAAAGGTGGGGAAATGCCGCTTTTGCAGGCTGCGAGCAAAAAGAACGGGAGGCAGCGGATAGGTTAACGTTTCGCGGGGGAGCGACGTGTGTATTGTTTCTGTGCGACCTGTATTATCGTACCGTATGCTATGTCTTCTGCGATATATATTCTTCCAAGCATTATACAACGCTGAGAATCACCATCGGTCTCGATAGCCGGGAGTAATCTATCTCAAGCCTCTTCGTACTTTTGGGCGAGCTACAAGACCTCAACCGCCTACTCCTGAAACATACATGTGTATGGAAACGCGACGGCACAAGAAAGATGTGGCGGATACAGCGCCATCAGGCTGACGCCTCTCCATCTTCATCTGAGACGGTCACAGCTGTTTCTGGGTAGTCGAATAGCAGCCTAGACTCGACCTCTGCCGCCGTGACCTGAACAACCAGGGATTTCGTCAGCGGAGTCGCGCTTCGCGCAAGTCAGATGCAGCTCACCTGCTTCGAGTCTGTAAGAATGTGCGGTGCGACGACGGCATATCCGACGCCCATGTCGACCATTCTCCCGGAGGAGCAACGGTGTCCCGTGGTTGTGCCAAGCGATGCGCTAACGTCTTGCCAACATCGTCATTGGGGACCACGAAGACGAAGGAGAGGCGGACGCCCGTCGGCGGCTCTGACGCGTTGAAAAGCGTCCGCATTGCCTTTCCGATCCCGCCGCCTCGCATCTGGTGCGTTCTGCAAAGTGTGACTTGCAAAAAAATGACGTGGGGCCAACCGTCGGCCGAGTCCCGTATGACCGCGAAGGCGTCGATGGTGGGGAAGCCTGCAGGTGCAAGGAAGAGTCGGTTGCGTACGTCATGGAGTGGCGATGCCTCGTCAAGCATGGACGGGTTGAGGGGAGGAAGGGTAAAGTTAAGCTGATCTTCGTTGAGCGTACAGAGGAGTGGCTCGCGAGTGCACCAAGCCAAGGCCAACGTCTCGAAAACGGGTCCAGCAGTGGTTCCAAGCGGGGACATCGCCTTGTACATGGCGAGGCGTTCGGCTTCCTGGGCCGATGCGATGAATTGAGCAACTCGGAGGCGAAGGTATGGCGTAGGAATGGTGCATTTGGTGACCTGCTCGAGGGTGTGTTCTGGTCGTGCTGCTTCAGAGCGTTGTATGAAGAAATATTGGTCAAAGCCTGAGTCGAAAGGCAGATCATCGTGGGCTGAGAATTTCTTAAATGCCCTCACAATAGATGATGTATGGGCGGGATGGATTCTGATCGTATCCAGCACCTTCGCAACGTCCTGCGACAGGCCTTGCTTACGCTTGATTGACTTCATACATGCACGTGCGGATGGTCCTAAGAAGCGAAAGATCTCTATCGGGTCATAGAACCCATCGCGACCCCGTCTAGAAGAAAAAAACAGGTGAGGCGAGCGAAACAACGTAACGTAGTCACTCACGGAAGTAACAAAATCTCTTTCTCCTACCAACAGTCCATAGGCCAGATTTTAGCGCGCATCTGCTTCTGGTACTCCTTGTAGTGGACCAAGTTGGGAGAGCAGGTGAGGACGATGGCGAGGTTCGCAACGTCAGAGAGATGTTTCTTGATATCGGAGGGTGGTTCAAAAAGACCCAATGTCCCGTCTGGCACTGCCTGTAACGACCCTGCCGTTCGGACCGTGGCACCGTTGTTATTGAAATAATAGAAGCCGCCAGCAGAATTAGCGAAGACAACCGGTCGCCGATGGTTTAGGGCTTTCAACAAGGCCCATCGAAGGAAAAGGCTTTTTCCTGTGCCATAGACAATGAGCTTGGCTCAAATATATTCTGCAGTGGCGCTTACCGATACCCGATTGCCCAGTGACAACAAGATTCGTGGTGTGCCCGGCAAGATAATCCCACAGACGGTTGTACTCCTCGCGAACAATCACCTTGAAGCGGTGTCCTGCAAAAAGGCGGTTTATGTCATCGCGAACATAGGTAACACCATCCCGTTCTTCGAAGGGATCCTCCCGCTCCCTCCACACTCGGCGGTGGACCTTCTTATGCCATTCTGCAAATCGGCGTTGACGGCGGGTAGTACGTAGGGACAGAGGTCAGCAGGAGGTATACCAGAACACGTAAATATGCTCACCGACCGCAGGAAGCGTGATCAGGAGCTTGACAGCGTCGCGGTCCACGCCCGCTAAGGGACGCGGGACATCCGAATCCACCGGTTCGGCAACTTCGTCGATGGCGGTCTGCACGAGAGTGTTACCGAGCCTATCCGCCTCTTCTTTGGTACCAGGACGCTCTTCGTGCAGCTGGACAATCGCCGTGTTCACCTGAATGCTCTGAGTAGGTGGGGGAGCACATACCTTCCACATCTCGGCCAGGCATTGCCATCTCTCGCCGAATTCCTCAGCGACCCGGCTTTTGAACTCCTGCATGGTTTGCGACGGGAGATGAGGTATGGTTCCGAGACTGACAGTGGGGTCGTCTTCGCGCTGATAGAAGAAGTGATCCATGTCGTCCTCGGTGAGCTGATGTGAGCGCGTTGTTGGGCGCACCCTGGGCCTCTTGCAGGGCCTTGCAAACGTCTCCAACATGGCGAGGTACGTGACCTTCGTTCGCGCTGCTACGTGGGCCTGGGATCAGGGCGAGTCCAGGGAGAAATGAGTGACTTCGGGAGAGTGGGGTCAGGGGTCAAACGGGTACTCAAGTACTCACCGACGAAGCAACCAGGGTGGCGGCAGCCGGCCCGGGCTTATGTAGCGGTGCTTTCCAGCTACATGAGTTTGCTCCTCTTGGTCGCAATGGGCGCATCCTTAAGGGGCTTTTGGGGTCACCGGAGGGTACGTGGAAGGTTTGCCTAGGGGAGACTATAAGTACTGGTGACCGGAGGGTCTCGTCCCCCTGCTCCTGCACTCGGCTGCTCGAAGCATCGGGCACGAGATCTCTTAGCTAGAGACCGCGGGGCGCAGCTCATGTAGAATGGTAGTGTATCGAAAAGCCAACACGATGGGCCATCCACGAGATGAGAGCGCTGTCGTTCTTTGCGGGTCGGCGTGGTGCTGCTCGGCTACGCCCGAGCTTGCCAAGGCTAATAGGATCTGGATAGTAGGCGCATGCATTGACCCCGAACCAGGGCACTGAGGCCGGACAAGCCATCGAGGTACGCAGCTACTACTCGGGCTCATCATCGTATGCACAGGTCCTTGACTAACGCGTCGTGTATACGCACAGGATGCGTTCATTCTGGTTTCCGTCCTCGGCCACCCCTCCACTGATCGCCAGACTTTGGAGACGGCGCTGCAAGCGTACGAGCGCGTGCGACTGCTCATAGCGAACCACGTCTTGCGGGGTTCCAGAGAATCCGGAGACATACGAGACGACCTGGCTGCGCTCGGACTACAAATCGGCCGGCATTGGGATCGGCTGTGGAAGTCGACGGCGCAAGGCGAGCGGGACAGGGCAATCGGGATGCTCCAGTCAACGAAAGCGAAGTTGTAGAGCTCCGTGTGGGTAGTGTACAATGCAAGGAGGTGGTGCTCTACGACTGCTGCTTGAGCTTCTCCACGAGCTCCGGGACCGCGGTGTACAAGTCCGCGACCAGGCCGGCGTCCGCGACTTGGAAGATGGGGGCCTCCGGGTCCTTGGCGGGGATGAGCGCGAGAAGGGAGCGAAAAATTCCTAGACACGCACCTTGTTGATCGCGACGATGAGCTTCGAGTCCTTCATGCCCGCGAGATGCTGGATGGCGCCAGAGATGCCGATAGCCATGTACAGCTCCGGCGCGACGACTTTGCCCGTCTGCCCGACCTGAAGCGAGTTGTCGGCGTAGCCCGCGTCGACCGCCGCGCGCGACGCGCCGATTGCGGCCCCGAGCGCGTCCGCGAGCGGCTCGAGGGTCGCGTTGAAGGTCTTCGCGTCCTTGAGCGCGCGGCCACCCGAGACGATGCGGCTCGCCGACCCGAGCTCGGGGCGGTCCGACTTGGTGAGGTCTGTCTTGACGTGCTGCGTCGGACTGGAGGCCTCCACGGGGTCGACGGCTTGCGCTTCTGCGGACACGCCTTCGTCCGCAGACGAGGCCTTGAATGCGGTCGAGCGGACGGTGAAGAACTTGACGCGGAGGGACGAGGGGGCCTTCACGGTGGCGATGGCATTGCCGGCGTAGATGGGGCGGGTGAAGGTGGTGGAGTTGGACGCACTGTCGTGCACGAGCGAGGTGATGTCGGAGACGGCGGGGAGGTCGAGTTGGGCAGCGACGCGGGGGAGGATGGACTTGGCGGCGGAGGAGTGGGCGGAGACGACGTGGGTGTAGGGAGAGCTTTCGCCGAGGAGCTTCTCGAGGAGGGGCGAGACGGCCTCGGAGACGGAGTGTGCGTACTGCTCCGACGCGGAGTGCAGCACAGTCGAGACACCCTTCAGCCTGCATATACATGCGTCTGAGATTGTGACGCTGAGTGATAAAGAGGACACTCACTTCCTCGCCTTCTCGACTACCCCCTTGACCTGCTCCGGAGATCCAATGACAAGGCCGGTGACCTGTCCCCCAAGTTCTTGGGCAGCGGTGAGAGCGGAGAGGGAGCCGGCGTCAATGATGCCGTCCCGGTGCTCGAGGAAGACGAGTGCGTGGGGGCCAGGAGCAGTGGCATACCGCCTGGACAGTGGTGCGGCACGAAGAGCTGAGCGCAGGCGGAGCATGGTGGGGGTGTAGGGAGGAGGCGGCGGACGACGCCAGAGAGTTCCCCGCGTCGTGTTACTGCCCGCGTCCGATTCACGTGCATCGTGCCGTCGGACATTTCGGATTCGCGCTGGGGCCGTTCAACAACTTCCACCCCAGCGCAAACGACGACTCGCATGTCCCTCAGACCGGGCTACCAACAGATGTCTTGGCCAGTAATGCACATCCCAAGTGCTCTTACAAGTCCGGGATAGACGTGTTCAGATTCACCTCAACCGCCAGCACCTGTGCAACGAAGAGCCGCGGGGATGGTCCAGAATACTGGCAACATACACAAAGTCAGTGTCCAGCTGTAGTCATCTTTTCCTTGTATTTTCTAGGCCTCTTCCACCCCTTGATTTCCTGTTATCGTCAATCAGCATTCCCAAGGAGGGCGATGTGCTGCGGTAGTGCGGTCGCCCCCCAAACGTCAATTCGCAGGTTCAGCTCTCTCCAGACCACCTTCGACAGCGCAACTGAACGTACCACCCTGTCCTCCAACCTCCACTGTCACCATTCATCGCAGTAACAAGCAACGAAGGATCAAGTGTTGAGCGCTGAGCTACAAGGTTTGTGCATGGTGCTCCTCCACGTTTTCCTCTGCTGATTGTTGTCTCTGCCCTCCACCGCAGACCCTCCTACTCCCATGGCCTCCATGGACAACCGCTCAGTATGCCGATTTTTCAACACCCCCAGTGGTTGTCGTCGAGGCGATAGCTGCGGGTTTCGCCACACCACCGGACCTCCCTCCCCTAGTCGCGGTAATCCAGGTCGAGGAAGGGGTGGCTTCACGCCCCGTCCTTCCAGGGCCCCGCGAGGAATATGTGACTTTTACTTCGATCGGGGTTTCTGCACACGCGGCTCCGACTGCAATTTCTTGCACGAACGCCCTTCCGACGCAGTTGCCCGCGCCACTCCCAATGGATCATCAGCCCTCGAAGACGTTGCGGCTCTGCTGAAGCCCGCAGCACTCGCCAGAATACAAGGTGCAGGAACCGATGGCTTCTTCGGCACACCGATTGGACAGATGAAGCCGTCCGACGTGGAATATCATATCAGGAGGTTTTTGGACGACAGTTATCGCTTTCGCTTTGCCGCCGATGTTTACGGTTTCCTGGCGCTCGTCAGCAACGCGAGTTCTGGGAACGAGCATTGGGTAGGTCAGAACTTATTGTATGCTAGCCACTCACTAACTGTATTCCACCAGTCTCCTGAAGATGGTCAGGTAAGAACCTTCCCGAATCTCATTGACGAGATAAGTTTGCCTAATGATTCGCAAAGGTCTTCTTGGCTTTGATCGGCAGCGTGAGTATATCAGTCTTGCAGATTTGTCTCAATTGCATACTGAAACTGCGACGCAGGACAACGGGCTCTTACGCATCGGGGACATCCTATCCTGGAGCGACGTTTCTGTCTGTCCAACATCCAGGACCTGCTTGTCGTTTGGAAGGGGCTACATTCCTCTTCTCAAAGTGCGTGCATATTAGACCCTAAGACACCGCACGTGCTCATACTCTTATCAGTACCTTTCTTCTGACTGGGTTGTGAAGAGCATCACAAGTCGCATCGTCAAGCAAGTGTCTCGTTGCACCGTGGCATCGTCGAGTTCACGCTAATCCAATCATGCAGCGCGCTATACTCTGTCATCATGGAACATTTCGATCAACTCTCGGAGACGATCACCTCGTGCATGAAAGACGCGTTGGAGGTCCGCAAGTCTTTCAAGGAACCTCACCAGACACAGTTGATGGGAAGCGCAATACTGTCCTCAATCGTGCAAGTGCTCTTTGAGTATGTGAATTATATCATCTGTCCCCACGACGCTGACCCACCGTTTGCTCTCCGCACTCGAAGATACGTCACACGCTTCAAAAATGCTACAGCAACGCATCCTTCTCTCTACGACCTCGTCATCAACATCCAACAGTGGACGACTGCCTGGATCGAAGGGATCACCGCAGAACCGCCCACGTTCGACGATTCCATCGCCGGCGCACCTCCTCAAGCTCGTCACTTCGTTGTCGAGAGGCTGTGCGGTCTGGTGGATCGTCTCACCACGATTGTAGAGAGGAAGCATCGAGACAACACCCGCGTCAAGGAGCAAAAACGCAATCCATTGGCCTACTCTAGTGATGAAGGCATTCTCGCTGCTCTACACAACGCCTACGAAGGTCCCGGAACAGCACGCCCTGAAGGCCCACGTCATGACAACGACTTCATTGAGATTGGGTCTATCCAGATTGCTCCCACTCACGACGAACTCACGTCTCGTCTACACCCCTTTCTCCCCGCGAACATCTATGGCGCTCCTCATCCATTAGATCCTGAGAGCATGGAACAACTGTTAGACATTCAATTCCGACTGCTGCGGGAAGAGCTTACGTGAGTTTGCACGTTTTCCGAGCATCGCACATATATGCTGAGCCGAGTTCCAGTGCGTCTCTACGAGCTTCGGCTCAAGCGATCCTTTCGGACCTCGACCTTCAAGCACAAGGCAAGCGCGCTCAGCTCGACGAGCTGCAGAAGAAGGGAGGAGGCAAGTATCGCGGCCATGCGGTCGGCCAAGACACAATCATGTTCAACGTGTACACCAATGTCGACTTCCACACGATCGCCCCCAGCTACCGCGGGCTGGTGGTTGGGATTGGCATGGACACCCCTCCCGGTCGGGCTCGCAACGCCCAGGCCGCGACACGCGCCCGCTTTTGGGAAAGCATGAGTAGCAAGCGCCTCATGCAGGGTGGTCTGGTCGCACTCGTATGGCAGCAACCAGGCAGGCAAACCGAAGTACACCTCGGCACCGTGGCAAGCTCCCTTAAGGACCTCAAGGAATCGGCAAGCCACAGCGCCGACAGGGTCAACATCCGCGTCTCGTTCTTCTCTCCCGAGGTTGAACTACGCATCCTTCAGGACCTCCGCTTGCAGGCCGACAAGCAGTCCACCAAGTTGCTCATCGAGGCGACAGTCATGTTCGAGTCCGTCCGCCCATTCCTGGAGGCTCTGCGCGCCGAGCCCGAAACCATCCCGTTCAGCAAGTACCTTGTCCACCACCCACCCGAGTTCTATCAAAATGTGCAAGTCAGCCCGCCTGCATACACTTCAGTTCCAGAACATTGTTTCCAGCTCTCGTCATTGTTCGACCCAGCGACCGGCATCGACGATCTACGGTTGGTAGCCAGCAGCCCTGAGTCTATCGAGAATGCGCGCGAGACCCTGCGCAACAGCAGCGTTCTTGACCCGAGTCAAGCGGATGCAATGATCGACTCGTTGACGAGGGAAATAAGCCTCATTCAAGGGTAAGTCCCCATGATATCATATATCGGTGCATCACCTCATTCCTTGTTGCCTATTAGTCCTCCGGGAACCGGGAAGGTGCGTCATCATGTTCGTCTTTTGGGATGCATTACGGGACTAATGCCAATGCAGAGCTTTACAGGTGTCAAGCTTCTACGAGTGCTCATCGCCAACAAAGCCGGGCCCATCCTTCTGATTGCGTTCACCAACCACGCTCTAGACCACATGCTGAGCTCCGTACTCAACGAAGATATCACCAACAACATCGTCCGTCTCGGCTCGCGCTCCTCCGACGAGCGCATCTCCAAGTTCTCCCTCGAGGAGGTCGAGCGTGTTGCGGGACGCTCTCGTTTCTCCGGCAGCGTGGCTCGCTATCGTCACGAGCTCCGTAACGTCGAGGAAGAGATCAAGAAGTTCATGGACGAATTCTTCAAGCGCGAAGTGGACCCTCAAACCATCCTCAACCATATCCGCTTTCAGGCCCCTATCCTCCACGAGTCTATCGAAAGCCCCACAGGGTGGACCGAGGTCGTCTACAAGCTTTTCTCGGAGAGTGAGGCTGGCTGGCGAGTTACGGGGGCGGGCGGTAAAGATGGTGGAGAGGTGGACCGTTCGGTGTACGGCTTTTGGCTCCAGGGCGGGGACATCACCTTCCTCAACGACGCTCACTACACTCTTCGCCATCGTCAACCTGCACAGCAGTCGAAAGCCGGTGCCCAAGCACCCTCCAATCGCTTCGACGTCCTTCAGGACGAGTCCGTGCCTGACGCCGACGATGAGGTGGAGGCCGAAGACATCCCTCCCTCCCCCAACGACTCCAACGCGGCAGCCGCAGAGGCTGCACCAGAAGAGGAGTGGCTCTTCGAGATGTTCGACGACACCCCCGAAACCGCGCCGGATGTAGCAGAGCAGCCTTTCCAACCACCAAACGAAGCCGAGCCACCCCAGCCCCACCCAGTGAGATTCGTCCGGACGACTTCCACGACGTGCGCCAGTTCTTCGTCGCGTACGGCTGCCCCGACGTCCCTCCCGTCCCCACCACGACTCGACAGATCGAGGTTCTTCGTGATCAAGAGGACGCTTGGTCTTTGTCGGCTGACGAGCGTCTGCGCCTGCACGAGGCGTGGTCCAACGAAGTCCGTCTCAGCGCCCGGGAGATGCAGACGGCGGAGTTCCGGCGGCTCAGGGAGAAGCATGCTGCCGCCGCACAAGCGTACTCGGAGGGGCAAGCTGAGGTGAGCAGTTGTGTTTTCAGGAGCAGATAGTCGCTGAGCTGACGACTCGTGAACTCCTTCCAGGTCCGCAAGCAGCTCCTGCGGAATGTCGACATCATCGGCTGCACAACCACGGGTGCGTGCCGCGACTTCAATTCACAATGCCAAATTGATTTCTCACTCATCGTGGCATTGCACTATAGGCGCGGCGAGGCTAACAACTCTCCTCAAGGTACGTGATTTGGCTGCGATGAAAGCTGCATGTTTTGACTTTGCTGTAGGGAATCGGCCCGAAGATCGTCCTGGTGGAAGAGGCAGGCCAAGTGCTGGAAGCGCACGTTCTGGGCAGCCTGGTACCAAGCATTCAGCACCTGATCCTCATCGGCGATCCGCTCCAGTTGCGGCCGACTCTGAACAACTACTGTGAGTGTCCGTCGTCCGTGTGATTTCAATACGTGCTAATGCCTCTCTGATAGCGCTGTCTATGGACCATTCGCACGGCAAGCTGGTCTACAAGTTCGACATGTCTTTGATGGAGCGACTCTCTTCGTCGGGCCTGCATATGTCACAGATCAACGTGCAGCGACGCATGCGCCCTGAGATCTCGGATTTGGTTAGGTATATAGTCGCTCTGATATATTCTGGTCATTGGTGAATCTGACATCTTGGGGACATCCAGGATGACTCTTTACCCCCGATTGCAAGACCATGAGGTCGTCAAGAACTACCCCAACGTCCAAGGCATGACGAAGAACGTATTCTTCATGACGCATAATCACAAGGAGAACGGCGGGGAAGATGACTCCGTGAGCAAGTATAACCAGTACGAGGTACGTAAGCTCTGCTGCTCTGATAGTTGGCTCATACGAAGATCTAACACTTGAAACAGGTCGACATGATCAAAGACCTTGTCATGTATTTGCTCCGGTAAGCATCACTCCTCCATTTGCGTCTCATGCAGTGTTCTGATGGTGGTCCTTAGGCAAGGGCCCTATTCGGAGGAAGGAGACATCGTTGTACTGTGCGCTTACCTAGGGCAGCTATCTCGCCTGAGGGAAGCTTTGTCAAACGAAGTTGCCGTCGTGCTGGACGAGCGCGACAAGGCTGATCTCGACGACCGGGAGGCCGAGACTGAAGATGCAGGCACGTCGTTTGAACTCGTCAAGGTTTCGCGGAGGGTAGGCCAGCTGGCTTTCAAAGGCAGTATAAGCTGACATCAACGTCGCTGTGCTTGTCATAGGTCCTCTTACGCACGATCGACAATTTCCAGGGCGAGGAGGCCAAGGTGCGGCTTTCGCATTGATCGGAACTCGCCAGTATCTTACAATTGTCCAGATAATCATCCTATCCCTCGTGCGCAATGCAGGTGGCTCAGAGGAGGACAAAACCGCTCGCGGCCGAGTCAATATTGGATTCCTACGGGTAGGCCTGACTCCACTACTCCCTCGTCCAGGACACTGATTCCGAGACCACACGCACTAGTCCGCCAACAGAGCTAACGGTACGTCATGCATACGTCGGAGTTCGCAATTTCTCTCAAACCTTTCCCATCATAGTTGCGCTTTCCCGCGCTCGTGAGGGCATGTACATCCTCGGAAACGCATCAAATCTCTCTTCCAGAAGCGACATGTGGCATACCATCATCGACGAGCTGCGGCAGCGAGACTGCTTGGGAGAGGCCTTCCCCGTCGTGTGCCACCGCATCCGCAAACAGTGCACTTGGTTTCGAAGCCAGGGCAGCTCCCTCGGATTGCTCCTGATGGCGGGTGTCTCCAGAAATGCGACACGAAACTGAAGTGCGGACACTTGTGTCCCTACAAGGTATGTTGTTCCCGGATTTGCACGGTTAGTTAGCTGATCGATCTGCACAAGTGTCATTCCGACGACCCGCGGCATGTGACGATCTCCTGCGCGCAGCGCTGCACTCGGTTGTGTCCTCGGGGTCACCCGTGTCTCAAGCAGTGCGCGGACGATTGTGGAGAATGTCGCACGACGATCACCAACGTCGAGTTGCCCTGCGGACACGTCGCTGCGCAGGTGGCCTGGTAGGTTCTGTTGAATACCATCGACCGCCGTCCCTGACGAACATACACTGCAGTTTCCAACTCGACAACCTCGACACCGTGCATTGCCGCGAGCGGGTTACGAAGACATTGCCAACTTGCGAGCACGAAGTCGAGATGGGTTGCTCCGAAGACCCCCGTCAACACTACTGCCGTGCTCCTTGCTCCGGGATCATGGGCTGTTGTGGTCGTACCTGCAGCGCGTCGTGTTTCCAGTGCCAGTCTCTGAACCAGCCCGCTCCTGTCGAGAATGCGGCCGAGGACGCTCAAAATGCGCCAGTCACGGTCGAGGCCATCAAGCGTGTGGAGCATTCCGAGCATCCTTGCCAGCGGTCTCTGTTCTGCGGGCATCTCTGCGGAAAGCCTTGCTCGACGAATCACGAATGCACCACCGACTGCAAGGAGCGATGCCGCCAGGAATGCGCCCATGCGCGCTGCAAAGATTACTGCTCTTCTCCGTGCGCGCCCTGTCAAGAACTGTGCACTTGGTAAGCCCCTGAGGTCGCCTGTTGCCTTCGCATTCTAACAAGTTGTACCTTAGGCGTTGTGCTCACCACTCGTGCCCCCTTCCATGCGGATCTGTAGGTCACTATATCCCTTACGTTTACGTCTGCTGACGTGATTTTCCTCAAGATATGTGCTCGTCTTCCCTGCGATAAGCGTTGCGAGCAGACTCTGAACTGCGGGCATCGCTGTCCGTCTGGTCCGTGTTTAGCATATTCTTCCATAGTGCGCGACGATCTCACCAAACATGATAGTATGCGGAGAGGACTGCTCCCTCCAAATCTGCCCCCAGTGCGCTACGGAGGATCGGCGGGCGGATATCGTGGATCTAGTCATGCAAACAACTTTGGGAGATATTGATTTCGAAAGCGAAAACACGGATGAGCTCCTTATCACCCTTCCAGGCTGCGGTCACGTCTTCACGGTCGAAACTTTGGATGGCATTTGCGAACTCGACCAGTACTATCGCCGCGACAATCAAGGCAAATGGATCGGCCTCCAGGCTCCACCGGAGGGGTTCAAGCAACCTCCCGCATGCCCAACGTGTCGTACCGCCATTACGGCTCCTCGATACGGGCGCATCGTCAAGAGAGCGGACCTGGATATCCTGGAGAACAACGTCGCGTCTCATATGTCGAAGTCGCTCAAAGCTGTCCATGCGAAGCTTGCCGCCGTTTCCAAAGACGTACTCAAAACAGCGGTCGAGGCGCTGGCAGCTCAGGCTGACGCGAAGCCCTCCAAACTCTCTACGAAGGAGTTCAAGGCGCTCCAGCTTGAACAAACGGCGCTCCTTCGGAAGGTCCGCGCGACGCCCCTCTCTCTGCAGGAAATCGACCCGCTGAACGCAAAGCTCCATGGTCTTCCGGTTGAGGAAGCGAGGGCTTGGAAGAAGCTCGTATTCCCTCTCTTCACGGCCTACAAGGACGCCGCTTCCTCCACAAAATTGCGCCCCGCGCACACGCACGCATGGGAAGCCTCGTACACCTACCTCTATCAGAAGGAGATGGACGAGATCGCCGCAAACCCTACTACGGCCCCTCGTAACCCCAACGAGTACGCCATGCGCGTCGCACGCCTCAAGGTTGGCCAGCCTCCACCGCGCGCGGACAAGCGCTTCCTCGTCGAGACTTTTTGGGTGACGATCACCACTCGCCTCACGCTTGCCGAGCTCGCGACGGCATGGCTGGAGACCGTCTCCGCGCGTCCGCCCAAGGAGTACCCCCCCAACAATCGGCGGATGTGGGCCTCCTACGTCTCCTTCCTCCTCCGCGCGTGTGCCACAGACGTGAAGCAGGCGCTAGACATCACTCGCGCGTCCGAGAGCCATCGCCAGGAGGCCAGCACCGTGCTACTTATGCTCCGGATCGAGCTCGAGCAGTTCCGCTTCAACGTCCAGATGACCAAGCATGCCGCAAAGGCTATCACTATCGAGGCGCGCACGAAGCTCGCGGACAACGCGGGGAAGAAGCAGGCCGCGGCGCGCGAGGAGATCGCAGGGGTGCGCGCGCGCGCGGCCGCCGGATGGCGCGGCGGTGCCGCGGGTGCGACGTGGCTCCGCGCAGACTTCATGCTCCCAGCGGAGGCGATCGTCGACGACTGGAAGGCGCTCGAGCGGTCCTTGCGCCTCGACACCTTCTACCAGCCTGTCTCGCACCAGGAGCTCACCGAGGTCGTCAAGGGGCTGGGCAGGGAGTTCTGTGAGTGCCGACGTCGCTCTCGCTTGCATACGCAGCGTCTGACATGATCATCGCAGCGCACACCGGCCACTTCTACAAGTGCCCCAACGGCCACATATTTGTCATCGGCGACGTGAGTCGATCCACTCGCTGCTTTTCAGTTGAATCCGATCGCTGACGGGAGTGTAGTGCGGAGGAGCAACCGTGGTGTCTCACTGCAATGAATGTGGAGAACGTATTGGTGGGACCGGGCATACTCTCCTTGGGACGAACACCCAAGCTCACGAGCTTGAGAATATTGCTAGACAAGAGGGATACGCACAGAGCCCGTGGCAGTGGGCGCAGGGGGCATGAATGGGACATTCAATTCGGCAATTTGGCTCAAGGTTTGCACGGGCTGTAGCAGATATCAGTTTGTATATGCAGTAACGATGCAGTGTACAATTAGAGGCAGTAGTGCGCGATCATACGTTTAAGATCTATTCGTTTTCGTTGTCCCTTGAACCAGCGTAAACGTCATGGGCTCCCTCAGCATTTGGTGAGTTAGTGTTGGCGCATTCCGTGATCTATCGCCACAGGCCTGACATATAATGCTACAAGACCAAGCAAAAGACTGAAACAGAGAATTCGCCGAATTGATGAGTGTGTTCAAATGGAAACGTGACCGTACATTTGACTGATCATGGCATCTGCTGGCAACAAAACACGTTACATTCGTCTTAGCCCATTCGCATTCATTACTCAGTAGTCCTTTCGCTCTCCGTCTTCTGCTGGCTCTCCTGCAATGTCTGCAAAGAGGCGGTCATTGAGAACTATGGCCTGAGCGAACAAAAACGGCATCAATAAATGAGTCAACTCACCTCTGCCCCATTGCGGTGGATTGAATGACATGCTCACTTCTTCAACATCACCTCTCGGCCCGCCTCGAAGATGGCGATTGGACTATCCACAAAGAAGCAGTGGTGTGCGTGCCGTCCTGGTCTGTCTCTGTCTCCGCAAAAGCATGGTTGGTAGGCAACTCCAGCGCGCGGTGGAACA
This sequence comes from Epithele typhae, assembly GCF_022376455.1. Lineage (NCBI taxonomy): Eukaryota > Fungi > Basidiomycota > Agaricomycetes > Polyporales > Epitheliaceae > Epithele > Epithele typhae. The sequence continues at coordinate 389,846 of NW_025954217.1, read as the reverse complement.
AGACCCGCCGATAGACGTGGGCATCACGGAGCGCCGACGATTCGTCAAGGATGGCGGCTCGAGACGGAGGAGGTAACCTCTGGCTGATACGTCGAGTGTGCAGAGGATGAGACCCTGAGTGCACAAGACGTCAGCCGCTGCTATTTGCACGAATCTTCTAATCACGGCATAGTGGTCGACGGAGTCCTGCCAGCGTCGCTGCGACAGCTTGCGAGAGTAACCAGGTGGGGACGAAGCACTTGGCGGTGAGTGAGAGGCTGACCGTCGGTCGGTCGTAGACTGCGAAGCCAAGGCGTGTGAAGTTGAGGCTGAGTTTCAACTCGTGCTTGGGGAAACTCGTGCCACATACTACGGTCTAATGATCTTGCCTCCCCACTCCGTTCAGGTTCAAGTATCCTCGGAGCCTTGCTCCCCTTCGAAGCACTATGACGGTAATTGAGGAGGCGAGTGAGTGCTGTGTTGTGCTCACCGGACACTGACATGAAGCAACAGCTCAAACCATGGTCTGCCCTGCGTCACCTCCCCAACGATGGGATCATCGGTCTATTCAAGGCGTCTTCGCTTACCCTAGGCAAACCCGCCTTCTGGGCCAATGTATACGTTCGCCGTATAGGACTCGACATTGTGGCGAAGTTTCCCACCATGCCTAGCGAGGCTCGCCACATACAAGCTGTTCGTGCCCATACGTCTATTCCCATCCCCACCTTGATCAGGGAATGTCACGACTCTGCCGATCCGAAGGACGTTTGCCTTGTCCTTGAATACGTTCCAGGACGCACTCTTGACCAATGCTGGTCCGAGCTCTCTATTTTCCGCAAGCTATGGATCATCTGGAAGCTTAGGCAGTATGTGAAACAGCTGCGTGAAATCCCTCATACCACACCCTGGCCGGGCCCTCTCGGCGATACCCCTCAAACCTGTGTATGCGAAGCACTGTTTAGTCCCACTGTGAGTCCGTAGTTCATCTCATCGTGGACTTTAATACTAATTGTGTTGATAACCCAAAGGACGCTGGGCCGTTCGCCTCGTACCCCGAGCTTGTCGATTGGTTTCATTATAAGTACGAAGTCGCTCAACGCATGAACAAGGTAGTTGCCGGATGCGGCCATCTCCAAGACCCCGGACCCTTTCCCTCACAGTCGCCACTTGTATTCACTCACCTCGACCTCAGTCCACGCAACGTCCTACTCGGAGACGACGGCCAGGTCTGGCTCATCGACTTCGGCCTCTCAGGCTTCTACCCGCAGTGGTTTGAATGGGCGATGATGTACGAATGGGTGTCACTTGGTTGGATTGGGAGGTTCGCGCGACGAGTCATCGCCGGTTCTTATTCGAAGGAGGCGAAGTTCATCGGCTACATTGGATGGGCTATAAACGTCGGATACAGGATGTAGCGCTATTCTGACTGCATCGACGGGAATCAAGATATTTCGACGCTGATACATACTAATAGTACATCGTTTGAACTTCGAGACTATCTGTTTCTCAGTGGTGTACCTAGTACAGTTTGAAGACTCAAATACGCACCTGGGCTACGCACACAATGTGGCGTCCCTATCTTGACGTACGTCGTTCGGTTCCTGTACGTGTCGGCCGCTTGAGCTAACATGCTTCAACATCTGTCGCAACAACACGCACCCAGTAGAACGACACTTGCTGGATGAGCATAGGTACAGACTCGTTCCCCAGCTCGCGATGCAGCTGGCATGCCAACGTTCCCGAGCTCCTGGTGCAGGGCTTCGAACCACGACTCGAACCACCCCGTCCCCTCGGGCGTGATCTGGTACCGGGTCGTACGCGCGTTCGTCGATAGGACCATATGTGCGCCGAAAGCAGACATCGAGCATCGCCCTCTGGTGAGACCGCGGGCGGCGGGGATGATCTCGAACACGGTCCTGTGAGCTCATCTGCACCGCGTGTATACGATCTTCTGGGAGCTCAGATTGAGTGGGGTCGCGAGCGGCATTGGGCCCGTGCGTCGTTCCGCAAACACGCTGCACCGGGCCTATTCAGCGAAAGGCCTCGGGGCTGGGCATGACACGACGCATACCGGATGGGGGCCAGGGACGCAGCCGCGCGCCGTTGAGGGTGGGAGTTGTTTTGAGGGGAGGACAAAGCCCATGGCACGGCGCAGTGGCGGGTGCTTCTTCAAGTTGTTGGCACCGAGGATGAGCGGGGCGGGGCGACCGGCGCGGCGCGGCGCGACTGGCCGTGTTGTCTCCACGGTTCGTCGGTGTTCCGTGCGGAGACACCCATGTATAATAAGTGCAGGGTTGAAACGTTCGCGCAACGCTCACCGGCCGCGGGGGACCGTCAGGAGTCGTCGTCCCGGTCTGTGGCACGGGGTGGAATGCGTCGGCGGAACGCAAAGGGGATTTCGTGGGGCGCGCACGCCTCCCGGATCCGGGTACACGGTGGTGCGCGCACGCATCTCCCGAAGGGCGTGCGGTAGCTGGATGAGCGTGGTAGTGAGTATGACACCTAGGGGCCGGGGTGGTCGCGCGAAGCGCTTGCGTGATTGCTGACAAATCTGAACTGTGTCCGGCGCTTCGAGCAATACCTTCGCTGATCTGCCCCAATTTGCGCACCCCCACTGCCCTATAACTGGAAGCCAGCTGTTATGCATCAGCAAAATGGGTGCATGCACGACAGGGCTCTGTAGTACACTGTAGTATGTCAGATAGCGCTATCATTATTTGTAGTTCAGACGAGCAATGATCCGATAGTATCCATGTTTGGTAGATTAACGGCGGCGACGATCAGCATTCATCTGCATCTGTCGGACAAGACACCGTCCGATCGGGCATGGTCAGACGCCAGTGAACGTCAGATCGAATCCCGGTGTGTGTATGATCATTAGCTGGCCTGTATATGATCTAACATTATCTGCGCAGCCGCTATACTACAGTGCATTCTTGACCCGACAAAGACCTATCGAGTGCGATCAGACACAGGTGCTGACGTCCATTATAGACCATATAACGGGTCACCGGATGCCTGGTGCGGTACAATCCACCGAAATCATGCACACACTCATAGCAGGTGTGCAGCACAAACCATTGTATTGCTACTTTATATCGAGTAAGGTACATACTACACATTGAAGAGAGCGACAGGAAAACGTCGGATGTTATGCTGACAATGCGTAGTCGCCATGTCAGCGGGATTGAGACCGACTCTCTGTGTGCTCATACAGCGGCCGGCGGCGGCGTGTCCCTGACATTCTGCCCGAGGACCGGCCGGCGGAGGTTAAGGTCAAGCGCATGAAGCTGGTACGCCGCATGGGTGTGCATCGGGACGCGGGTTCTGTTCTTAGGCACTAAGAGGAGTGTGGCGAAGAAGCTGAAGAAGCTGAACACTTGGCATCAGCGTCGGGGTTTGGGATTCGGCGCGGGAGAGGGAAGACGTACTTCCAGTCTCAGTCAAATCAGCCTCAGGCGCCGAGTAGCGCGGGGACAGTGAGCGCGACATTGAAGTTGATGGTTCAAGCGGGACGCAGTGAGCGCGGGGCGGGCGGAAGAGGAGTGGGATGGTACGTACACTGAGGACCAGCGAAGTCGCTTGCGACATGCCGACGTCGCGCTGCGCTGAGCTGTGTGTGGGCAACGTGCGCGCTCAGCGGGGGCCTCGAACCTGGGGTTATTCCAGTGGACGGCGCAGACGGAGGGGCCGAAGCTGGTTAAGGGACACGGCAACCGAGGGAGCGAGGGAGCGAGGGAGGTGGACGCGTAGGGCGTGGAGGGGTGTATCGGTTGAGCGCGGGGAGATGGACGCGTTGAGTGTGGGGGAGGCGCTCACCTGAGAAGTCGTATTCCACTCCTCATGAACCGGTTTAACACCACTGGCGGTGCCGCACTTGCTGTCTGTCGAAGATTGGCGAAGCAGGGGGAAACATAACGGGGGAAACGAGGTTCGTACTGCTGCAGTGCGGGCCCCAGTGATATAAATGTTCTTGTTAAGCGGAGTTCATGTCGACCAGGATACTGTTGCCAGATGAGCTGCGCTTGAACCGGGTGGCAACGAGGATGTACATCTAGATCACCTTACCCACTGATAGCGACACCGGCCCCCATGAGCCTCTGAGAGCCTCGTCAGCAATAATATCAACTGGCCGACAAATCCAATATCATTGCAGATATGGTGAGGGAGACGATTCCATGAGACATGGAGATCCGAGAATCTGATCAGGGCACGAGTACCGTGGGACAGGAGGTCCGAGGGTGTCGCGGAGAAGAAAGGGAGCGAAGTGGGCGAACACGGAGGGGATGAGAGGAAAGCAAGCAGAGAGAAGGATAAGCACGATGGGAACTTCGGGGATGGTGGGGCGCGAGGCTTGACGGAGAGCGCGTGACACCGGCGCGTTGTGTCGGGGTCCCTCGTGAGTCGGAGATATGGCGTGTTGTGTAGCGGCACCTTGCAGGGCGATTTTCGGGGAGGCGCGACGTAGGTGCGAAGGGCGAGGGTGCAATGAGAGCCGGCGCGCGGGCGTCTGCGATGGTGGCGGGGTCGGGAGTCGAGTCCTGCGGACGCGCGCGTGGATAGAATTGGGAGACTAGTAGTACCAGCGCCCGTACCGAGGATGTTTTGACTACACTCTAGCTCCTTCTTAGCGTGAAGAAACAAGGAATGAGTCTCATCTACCATAGTACAACTGGCTCCCCAGTGCTCTCTCAAAAAATGTCTTACCAGATTATCACCGGTCGAGCAGAGCCCTACACTACGTAAGTCGATCGTGTCCGATCATTGGACCTCCGGACCGACGATGTCTGGCGTCTGCCGAGCTGACATCATCCGCTTTCGCCGGGCGCCACAGCGCTCGATCGGGCACCCCTCGTTTTGCTGATGTGTAAGTGCAACATACTAAAGTCAGCCGTATTACTAATTACTCTTACTACTCTTCAAACTACGTCGCCGGTCAGTGTTTTCACAGTAGCAGTGCCCCCTACTATAGCCTGTGTTCCGCCTTCTTCTCTCTCATGGGAAGCGCGATGTCTATATTTCTCTTTATGGACCTTTTATCCCACCTGACTTATCTACGCGACTGCGTGCGTACGGAAGCAAGCCATTTTTGAGCTTATAGCGCAATCGCTTACTGCTTGACATCTACGAGTCATGTCTCCATCCAGGTTCTCCGTCGCCATCTGGTCCGTCTAGCTTGGTGCCGAAGTAACGTTCTGCACTCACATGCCGTACAGTGGTGGAGGGATAGGAGGCCTCACTCTTGCCGTGGCCTTATCCAAGTACCCCGAAATTGAAGTGAACGTCTATGAAGCGGCGGGCCAGTTCAAGGAGATCGGGGCCGGTGTGATGATCTGGGCGCGAACTTGGGAGATACTCACCCTCCTAGGCATGGCGGGCGACTTCTCTCGGATCGCGCACGCGCCTCCAGACGGCTCTCTGGGTGAGTCACGTCTGTGCCGTTGATCCCGAATCCATTGCTCACGTTGGATCGTACTAGGTATAGGCTTCGATTACCGAAAGTCGGACCAGCCCTCGGAGGGGTCCCGATTCTACTTGTTCGAGGTCCCCTGTGAGCATCATTTTTTCAAGGAGCCTGAAGCCCGTAAACTCGAGCTCCAGCTGACCCCGTCGCCGTCCCACGACGCTCCGCAGACGGTTGTATCCGCTTCCACCGCGCGCACTTCCTCGACGCGCTCGTCGGCCACCTCCCCGCCGGCGCCGCGCACTTCGGCAAACGGCTCATCTCCTACGCCCGCCGGCGGGACCGGCGCACGGCCCTCGCGTTCGCGGACGGCTCCTCCGCGACGTGCGACCTCCTCGTCGGCTGCGACGGGATCAAGTCCACCGTGCGGAAGCAGATGCTCGAGGACTCCGTCCGGGCTGGCGGAGATAGGACGTTGCTCGAGCTGGTCGACCCGGTGTGGAGCGGGACGGTCGCGTACCGCGGGCTCATCCCCGTGGAGAAGCTGAGGTCGGCGCACGGGACGGAACATCGGACGATCCAGAGCCCTATGATGGTGCGTATGCCAAACCCGCAGCGTGTTGCGACGCAACTGACGATCGCGTGCTCAGTACTGCGGCAAGGGGAAGGTATGCGACCCGTGGCCGTAGAGGTTCTTGTCTGATCAGTTCCTGCCTCGTAGCATGTTGTCAGCTACTCCATCTCTGCGGGCTCAATCGTCAACGTCGTCGCGCTCGCGTCCAAACCCGAGCTCTACGGGACTCCCTGGACTGGCGCGTGGGTGGAGGACTGCCCCGCGTCCGAGATGCAAGAATGCTACTCGCAGTGGGAGCCGGAAGTCGGGGAGCTCCTCAAGGTACGCCGAACGCCAATTCCACCGAGACCACGGTGCGTAGCTCACATAGAGTGACAGTGTATAGAGAAGCCGACGCGATGGGCTATTCACGAGATGAAGCCGCTGCCGTTCTACGCGAGAGACGGCGTGGTGCTGCTCGGCGACGCAGTGAGCTTGGGACTTCGCAATCGCTCGAGCTTGCGGAGGCTAACAGGACTTGGAAAGGCGCACGCAATGACCCCGAACCAGGGCGCCGGGGCCGGACAGGCCATCGAGGTGCGTAGCTACTCGGGCTCGTCATTGTATGCACGGGTCCTTGACTGACGCGCCGTGTATACGCGCAGGATGCGTTCATCCTGGCTTCCGTCCTCGGCCACCCCTCGACCGATCGCCAGACTTTGGAGGCCGCGCTGCAAGCGTACGAGCGCGTCCGGCTGCCCATCGCGAACCACGCCTTGCGGGGGTCCAGGGAATCCGGAGATATGTACGAGTTCAACGGGCCAGTACGAGACGACCTGGCTGTGCTGGGGCCGCGAATTGGCCGGCAGTGGGACTGGCTTTGGGAGTCGACGGCGCAAGGCGAGCGGGATAGGGCGATCGGAATGCTCCGGTCAACGAAAGCGAAGTTGTAGAGCTTCGTGTGGGTAGTATGCAATAATGCATGGAGGAGGTGCTCTACGATCGCCGCTTGAGCTTCTCCACGAGCCCTACAAATCCGCGGGCCGCCGGCGTCCAGGCGTCCGGGTCCTTGGCGGGGATGAGCACGAGGAGGAGCAAACGACCGACCGACGTGCACCATGCAGCTGGTCGCGACGATGAGCTTCGAGTCTATCATGCCCGCGAGATGCTGGATGGCGCCTGAGATGCCGGTGGCCATGTACAGCCCCGGCGCGACGACCTTGCCCGTCTACCTGACCTGGGGCGAGTTGTTGGAGCAGTCTGCAGCCGCGAGCGGGACGAGGGTCGCGCGACCTCAGCCCGCGTTGTGAGACGACGACCAGGTTCGACTTCAGCCTCTCAGGCTTGTACCCCCAGTGGTTTGAAAGGGCGATGATGTACGAATGAACAACGATGTGCGGAGGTTCGCGCGAGGAGTTGTCTCAGGGTATTACTGGAAGGAGACAAGGCTCATCAACTACATTGCTTGGGCTATGGACATCGGATACGCGATGCAAGTGAACGATGAGGAACGCTCTGCCTCCCGCAAACCTGTGTGCTCGGATCCATATCTCAGTGCACAACACTGGTTAGTACTACTCCCATCTGGACTTGAAGTCAGGGTCTGTCCTGGCAACAATGAGTCTCAACACGCATCGCCTTTTCATGCGTTGGGACACACCTAATAAAACGTCCCCACATGCATGGGCAGATGCATGCCGGCGTTCCCGAGCTCTTCGTGCAGAGCTTCGAACCACGACTCGAACCTCTGCCTAGACCCCGCAGGCACCCACCCCGCCCGCTCGAGCGCCCCCACGACGGTGAGGCACCAGTGCAGGCACCCGGACCCCTCTCGAAGCTGAAATCGGTCTACGCGCCGGACGCTCTCAAGTCCGAGATGGTGAAGAAGCTTGTGGGCGGAATCGAAGCAGGGCCGCAAGCTGAGTCATCGACCCATCCCTCCCGTCCAAGTCCTTCCTCAAGCTAGTCGCGGACGTTTCCCGTCGCCACGCAGTAGTCCTCCTTCAGCTCCGGAGCGGGTGCGTGCCGCTGTCCGTGTTGTGGTCAGCGCGCGGGCGGACTCCACGCGCGCATCGACAGCGCGTCAGCGCGTCCTCGGGACGGTTGACCGGGCCGGGCCGGGGAAGGGCGGCCATGGCTAGGACCCCCGAAAGCGCCTATAGAGGGACCGCCGACAAACGCCCATTTTTGCGACTTTCATGTCCGGACTATTTGAGGTCCCACGTCCGGACTTTCGGCGGTCCTCCAGCACCAGGGCGGTTGCCCGTCCGGACCGTTCGGCAGTCCTCCAGGAGCGCTTTACGGGCGCTAATTCGTGTTTTCGCCGCAAAAAGTCTTCAAACCCCGCGAAAAGCTCATCGCAGCTGCTCAGAGCAAGGTGGCATGGAATGAACAGAGAAATTTGTTGTACTTAGCGGGAATTCTCGACCTGTGCGCAAAAGTGGGCTGTTGAATTCTGATTGACGCCGGGATGATTACTAAATGATGCTTTAAAGCTTTATTGACTCCCTCCAATACGTGTTTCAACTGAGTAATAGCTTTGAACAAACCCTCCTCCCACTTCCCGCATCGGCGCCTACCTCAGGTCTTACTTGGCTGATGTCCGGGCTTCGGCAGACCCTTCCCGGCCCCTTCAAGGTCATGTCCGGACCTTCGGCAGCCATGCAGTCGGGACAAGCCCTCCGGATGTCCGGATGGCGACCGGTCCGAGGGCCAAAAATCATCAAATCGTGTCCGGATGGTCGGCGGTCCCTCTATAGGCGCTTTCGGGGGTCCTCCATGGCTATGGACTAATGAGCGCTCGCGTGGCTTGGGCCCGCGGGCGACCTAACACTGTGTGCCCTCAAAGAGGTGAAACTCACCTGTCACGTCACCCGGCAGTTCTGGGTGGTATCGACCTCCGGTCGTGGTGAGAATAACGAGGTTTGCGTCATTAGCGCCAGTCGAGTTCCACCGTCTGACTTGGTGAACCAAGAAGGGGTTTTTAACTAAGATTTTGCAACCATTCACCAACTGAGAAGAGGTGGAAATGCGCATTTTTCTGGTTGAGTATCGATTCATGCGATTGACGAGTAAACCGGTGAAAATGCACTGAAGAGAAAGAGGCATTTATAGTTCTGTTTTCACCACTATTGCTAGCAGTTATAGCCATCACACAAGGACGTTTTGCACCAATGAATGGAGTGAGATCGGAGCACACCGGATTCGTGATAATCAACCGCAATAACACGGTGATGTGAATACGGAATACAATGCTACATGAAATCGACGCTCGCGATCAAACTGCAGCCTGTGCGGACGATCGACCCACCCGATAGAACCAGGTCGTCAACACCGCGGTACCCATTACCTCCTGTGCCCCAATCTGTCGGTCCCTTCGCCGTTGTCCTCACTCGAGACGGCGTTAATGAGCTCGTCGACGTCCACGGCAAGCCTGTGCTGGACCTGCCGGCGCACGCGGGCTCGTTGCGCATCTGATCTGCACATAACCCGGGAGGAGCGTGGAGACGACGGTCAGTGGTCGCCCATAGTAGCTGGAAAATGACAAAAAAACGCACCGTACCTGTCGCGCCTTCATCTGCTCCTCGCGCTCTTCGATCCAGAGCGAGCCCTGCCCGTCTAGGACTTTACCGAGCGCGAGATGGCCGCCGGACGAGAGTGGACACACGCTGCTGGCTGCGCTCTCCAAATGCGATGGCTGTACGGGCGCACGCTCGTCGACGGAGACGATGTGGGCTCAGCAAATGAGCGGCGGCACGGGCGGGCAAATGCAACGGGGGTACTCACATATTCCCGAGATATTCTCCTTAAATTCGCGGTTAAGGTGCTTTTCGCCGCCTAGGAACGCAGAACGAGATAAGCGGTGCATAATGAATGGTATGGTGATTGTACTAACCTGCTACGCATTGAGCTCATACTTCGCACCACCTTGACTAAATTGGAGGTATGCCCAGTGGACGCGTATAGATGACCTGATGCACTTACCTGTGTCAATGGCAAGAAAGGCCGTGAATGGCGTGGAAGGACGCACTTTCAAACACGTTGACGACACTAGTGGTGGACATGGTTGCGATGGGGAACGGCGAGCTGCGCCGGCGTAAAGGAAGGCAGAGAGACATGGTCGAGGGCATGGCCGGTAAGGTGGGCGAAATGGGGGTTCGATAACATGGCTGCGGAGAATCACGACACCGCTAGAGGAGGAGGAGCTTGATGGAGGAGGAGGAGGAGGGAGAGGGGAGGAGGCAAGAGATGGAGCAGGGACGCGCGTCGCGCGTTGCGCAAGAGCGCTGCTAGCATGGGAATTGTCGCCTGCGTGCGCGCGCGCGCGGTAGTAGCTGGTAGTAGCAAGTCCTAAGACCGCTTTTACAAGTCCGTCCTCCACGCCCCGCAAGTCCGACGTTCGTCGCCGACATGTCCAAGACCCCCAGGGCCCATACTCCCTACGAAGCCTCGCCCCCGTGCCCCTCCGCGCCCACTATCTCCTTCACGGCCGCCAAGTACGTTGATCCTTCGAGCCTGGGCCGCACCTCACCTCGGCCGACTTCACGACCACGAAGGGCCAAGGCGGCCGTCAACGCGTTCATTGTCTCGGATCAGGCGAAGGTCCTGCAGGAGCCCCTTCAACCGCGCGCAGCGGACCCCGGGTGCGCGAACTGGCTTGCGGAGTGGTGGAATGAGGTGGCATACATGCCAGGCCGCCTAGTACCACGACCCGACAGTCATGTTCGTGAGCTGCAACTGCGTCCACATCTACGACAAGCCAGATGAGGTACGCCGCGCAGCTCGTTTAGTATTGACCTCCGAGAAACGCGATGTCCGAAACGACGTGAGTGCTTCCTCATGTATTTCCTGTGCGTATCCTCATATCCTACCGACGCTCAAGAAGCTCTCCTTGTCGCATCGTCCAATAATCGAGGAAATCGAGTCCGCAATGGTCATTGTTCGCTTAGACGACTACTCCCCCGCTACCCGTGAGTTCGGCGATGGCAGGAATCGCTTCTACGACAAGCATCGAGGTATGTCTACGTGATCTAGTATGTACATCCGCCTCGCCCTCAACCTTGCCTTCAGTCAGCGTCTTCGAGAATACAAGTCAGGCTTCCTCGGCGAACACTCCTCCATGGAAGGCACCCTGATGCTGTGTATGAACTCGGAGTTTGTGTGAGTCGCCTCCTTCGCTGCGAACAAGGTCGACCTTAGTGCGCACTGCCGCGAACGGCCCGGCGTGTGCTACGAGACCGCGCAGATGCGCAAGTACCAGCTCAATGCTCGACCCCACCTAGACGGTGTGTCCTCGTCCCTGCTAGGCTGCTCCGGGTGCCTGGCCTTTATCTCACGCTGATGGCGACGCGCAGGACAAGCACCATGCCACGCTCTTCCACAGTGAAGTCTCGCGCTAGCTACGAACGGGAGGCAGAGAGGACAGCGCTTGGTGCGGAGAAAGCGCAGCTGCAGGCTCAGCTGAAACTCATCCTGACGGTCCACCCGTTCTTTGTAGGGACCGTCACGGTTGTTGTCGTCACGATCACGAACAGGCGGACGTCTGTGCGCCAGGCATCGACATGGCCCTCCGCGACCACCGCCACCTCTCCCAGGGACCATACTATCCGGCATGATTGGAGGCACTCCGGTCAAGCCTCTAGCAATCCCCCATTGTCGAACCACCATCAAGACAAGCTTGATCAAGTCTCCCGCACCACCAGCCTCGATGACCACTACGCCGATGCCACAAGTGCAGACGAAGATCGTGCCTCAGCTGAATTTGCTGCCCACGAACGTAACTATGGAGCCGAAGGTGACGCGGGTCACGTCGCCGATCGTGCCGCTTGCGCGATTCTGCTGCTCGCGGCCGACGGGATTGCGCGTTTGCAGGCGTAGGACAAGGAGTAAGTACGAGGCGTTACAGGTCTACGGCGTTCATTGGAGGGAGGATGGCATGATGAAGTGTGTAGGCACGGTAGAAAGTTCGGGACGTTACCTAGCTTGATAGAGCACTGTGCGGCTCTGATCACCCGAAGTGTACCGCGGGAATTGGGTCCCATCTGAAGCTAGTGAATCGTGAATGTACCGGCGCAACGGGTGATAATCGATAATTCACAAATGGGTGCTTGGGTAAGGGAACTCGTGTGCTCAGGATGCGGTGAATAAACACAGGACAGGCGGTGAATCCGCGCATAGGAAATATCACCTGTCACATCACCCGTCACCCACTTATCCCCGGGTTCGAGGGTGATCGGCGCTTTTCACCCAGCATCTGCGTCCCTGTCACTGGTTGACAGGCCCACAGTGTAAGGCGACCGATCGCTCCCGTTTGGAGAGCTCCCGCTTCCAGATATACTGGCGGGGGCTTGTCCGGCTTCCTCACGCATCTTGCCGCTACCCGTGCGCGTGAGGAAGCTGGTACGTCTTCTTGTTGTGCTACCTATGTCGAATATGCGCTCACACTTGTACTACGGCAGACATAAGCGTCTGCCAGACACACTCCCGCGACTAGCCGCTATATCTTTAACAGTCCGCCCACCTCATCAGCCCGTGTCCCGTCCTCCCTGCGTGCCGGACAAACCTTGCCGACTGAATGTTCACAGCCGCGGCCTGTCCAGGACGCGGTGCGGAGACGCCGGCAAGATGGTGATCGACGACTCCGACTTTAACGGCGCCACTGCGGGTGCGGAGGACACAAACATACCGTGGGTCGAGGGTGGCGGGTACCGCGAGGGCCCCACGTCCGTCGACGGCTTCCGGCGCAGTGCGACGGGCAAGGTGAAGTTCAAACAAGGACACGATGAGGCAGCGGCACGAGGCCGATGACGCGAACGCGCCGGCGAGCTAAGCAAGGCGTGGCAGAGGCAGGAGCCCGAGTTCGGGCACGAGTTCAAAACGAAGGTATGGTAAGCCAAATGGTCGCGCCCGCTTGTCTCACGAGCCCCTTCTGTTCACAGAAAGCTGGGGAGGATGTCAAAACAGGGGCGTGGACCCTACGCGTATATGCCGCTCTTCCAAGGGGCACCAGATTGGTATCGCCGAGAAGCGCAGAATGCACTGTTTCGGTGCGGCCTGTATTATCATACTGTATGCCGTGTCTTCGGTATCTATTGCTCCAAGCGTGATACAATTGTCGCGAATCGGATAATACAACGCTGAGAATCACCATTGATCTGGACAGCCGGGCGTAATACATCTCAAGCCTCATCTTCGTACCTGAGGACGAGCCACAGCCTGACCCCATTCGCCGACTGCTGAAACATACCTACGATTACAACTACATATGAAAATGTGACGGCTCAAGAAAGACTTGAACGTGAATCGGGAACAACCGCATCAAGCCGACGCGCCTCCATCCTCATCGGACTCGGTCACAGCCGTTTCTGGGTAGTCGGATTGCAGCCTAGACTCGACCTCTCCCGCCGTAACCTGAATGACGGGAATTTTGGTCAGTGGCGTCGCGCTCCGCGTGAGTCACATGCAACTTACCCGCTCCGAGTCTGTAAGGATGTGCTGCGCAACGACGGCATATCCTACGCCTATATCAACCGATTTCTTGGAGGAGCAACGATGTCTTGTGGTTGTGCCGAAGCGATGCGCCAATGTCTTGCCAACATCTTCATTGGGGACCACGAAGACGAAGGAGAGGCGGACGTCCGTCGGCGGCTCTGGTACGCCGAAGAGCGCCCGTATGACCTTCCCGATGCCCCCGCCTCGCATCTGGTGCGTTCTGCAGATAGTGACATGCAGAAAGACAACATGAAGCACCCCGGAAGCGTCCACTGTGACCACGAAGGCGTCGATGGTAGGGAAGCCCGCAGGTGGAAGGAAGAGCCGGTTGTGAGTGTCATAGAGCCGCGATGATCCGTCAAAGACGGCATGGTCGAGGGAAGGAAGGGTGAAGTTCAGGAGTTCATCGTTGAGCGTACAGAGGAGTGGCTCGAGAGTGCACCAAGTCAAGGCCAACGTCTCGAAAACGGGTCCGGCAAGGCCTCCAAGCGGGGACATCGCCTCGAACATGGCCTGACGCTGATCTTGCTGAGCAGCTGCGATGGCTTGAGCAACTCGGGAACGGAGGTATGGCGTTGGAATGGAACATTTGGCGACCTCCTCGAGGTTGTCTGCTGGCCGATCTGTTTCGGTGCGTTCTACAAAGAAATATTGATGGAAGTATACGGCAAAAGGCACATCGGTGGCGGAGAACTTCCGGAACGCATCCACGATATTTTCCATGTGGGCGGGAAGTATTTGGATCTCGTGAGGCGACTTCGCTATGTCCTTCGCTAGGCCTTGCTTCCGCTTGATTGACTTCATGCATGCACGTGCGGATGGTCCTAGGAATCGAAAGATGTCTATCGGGTCATACAACCCATCGCGGCCCCGTCTAAAAGACAAAACAGGTGAGGCGAGCGATATTCCCTGGTAACATAGTCACTCACGGAAGAAACAGAACCTCTTTCTCCGACCAACACTCCATGGGCCAAAACTGGGCGTTCAGCTCCTTCTGATACAACCTATAGTGGTCCAAGTTCGGAGAGCAGGCGAGGACGGTGTGAAGTTTCTTGACGCCGGGTAGATGGCTCTTGATATTGGAGAGTGTATCAAAAAGAGCCAGTGTCTTAGGCGGCACTCTGTTTAGGGACTTCGGCGACACCTCCTTGGCTCTAGTGGCTGTGAAATGATAAAAGACATCAGTCGTAACGCCAAAGACCACCGGTTGTTGGAGGGACAGGGCTTTCAGCAAGGCCCATTCGAGGAAAACGGTTTTGCCTGTGCCATAAACAATGAGCTTGGACCAAATATATTCTGTAACACTTACCGATACCGGGTTGGCCGATGACAACAAGATTTGTCGTGTTCCCAGCAAGATAATCCCACAGTTTCACGTACTCCTCGCGAACAATCACCTTGAAGGCGGATTGTGGAAAAAGGCGGTGGATGTCATCGCGGACGTAGGAAACACCATCCTGTTCTTCGAAGGGATTCTCCTGCTCCGTCCACACTCGGCGGTAGACTTCCTCATACCATTCTGCAGCCCGGGAGCGCCGTTGAAGAGCACGCGAAAACAAACGTCAGCCGTAGGTACTATGCCTGAATAAGCGATACTGCTCACCGGCAGCAGGAAGCGTGATCAGGAGCTTGACAGCGTCGCGGTCCACGCCCGTTAAGGGACGCGGACCCGACTCCACCAGTTCGGCAACTTCGTCCAGGGCAGTCTGCTCCAGGGTGTTACGGAGCCCATCCGCCTCTTCTTTGGTACCAGGACGCTCTTCACGTAGCTAGACAATGATCATGTTCACTCGCATGTGCTGAGTATGTGGAGAGAGGACATACCATCCACATATCCAGGTCTTTCTCTTCCTCGCCCAAGTCCTCGGCGACCTGGCGTCTGAACTGGTTCCTAGTTTCCAAAGGGGAACGAGGTATGTATCCGAGACTAACAGTGGGGTTGCCTTCGCGCCGATAGAAGAAGTAATCCATGTCGTCGTCGTCGTCGAGCTGATGGGGCCGACCTGAATACAAGGGATGTGTGCACAGAAAGGCCGTGCGCACCTTGGCTCTCTTGGAGGGCCTGTCGCCAGTCTCTGAAGTCATAAGGTACCTGACTGCTTGGTTGTCGCCGCATTGCTCTGGGCTCGTGGGATCAATCGATCAAGAGAGAGAGGTCTTGGTTGGCTTGGGCGCGCTTGCGTAAGTGCTGACAAATCCGAACGGTACTAGATCTCGTGACTTGGGGCTGCATTGCCAGGTCCGTCCTTGGTCACCCCTCCACTGATCATGCACACTGTATGCGACCCATAGGGATTGAAAGAAAATAATAATAATAATAATAATAACCCCTCCACCGATCGCCAGACTTTGGAGACCGCGCTGCAAACGTACGAGCGCGTCCGGCTGCCCATCGCGAACCACGTCTTGCAGGGGTCCAGAGAATCCGGAGACATGTACGAGTTCAACGGGCCCCTCCGAGACGACCTGGCTACGCTCGGACCGCAAATCGGCTGGCAGTGGGACTGGCAGTGGGAGTCGACGGCGCAAGGCGAGCGGGACAGGGCGATCGGAATGCTCCGGTCAACGAAAGCGAAGTTGTAGAGCTCCGTGTGGGTAGTGTACAATAATGCAAGGAGGTGGTGCTCTACTATTTCCGCTTGAGCTCCGGGACCGCGGTGTACAAATCCGCGGCCGCCGGCGTCCGGGCGTCCAGGTCCTGGCGGGGATGAGTGCGAGAAGGAGGAGCGAACGACCGACCGACGTGCGCCATGCAGCTGATCGTGACGATGAGCTTCGAGTCCTTCACGCCCGCGAGATGCTGGATGGCGCCAGCGATGCCGATGGCCATGTACAGCTCCAGCGCGACGACCTGGAACGAGTTGTCGGCTGAGTAGTCTGCGGCCCGAGCGGCTCGAGGGTCGCGCGACCTCAGCCCGCATTGTGAGACGACGGTCAGGTTCGACTTCGGCCCCTCAGGCGCGACGAGTCGTCGCAGGGTCTTACTCGAAGGAGACGAAGTTCATCAACTGCATTGCCTGGGCTATGGACATCGGACACGCGGTGTAGGTGAACAGTGAGGGACGCTCTGCCTCCCACAAACCTTTGTGCCCGGATCCGTATCTCGGTGCACAACACTGGTTACTTCCACTGCCTTCAGGACTCGAAGTCAAGGTCTGTCCCAACAATGAGTCTAAACACACATCGCCTTTTCATGCGTTGTGACACACCTAGTAAAACGTCCCCATATGCATGGGCGGAGGCATGCCAGCGTCCCGAGCTCTCCGTGCAGAGCTTCGAACCACGACTCGAACCTCTGCTTAGACCCTCCAGCCACCCACCCCGCCCGCTCGAACGCCCCCACGACGGTGAGGCACCAATGCCGGCACCCGGTCCCCTCGGGCGTGAACTGGTACCGGGTCAGGCCCTCCTCCCACACGAAGTCGACGAGCCGCTGGACGGTGACGGCCACGCCGGCGTGGATCGGGACCGCGTCGTCGCGGTTGGACGCGGCGGCGCTGGCGAGGGTGCGCGCGCTGGAGACCTCGAGCACGCCGCGCGGGTAGGCGGAGGGCGTCATGTCGAGGACGACGGAGTGGGCGCCGTCTTCCAGGCGCGCGTAGATGCGCCAGTGGTAGATGAGGGAGCCCGGGTGAGATGGGCTCTCCGGATCCGCGCCTGGGGAGTCGGCCGCCGCTGCGTCGTCGAAGTTGACTGCGCGGGCGCCGACGAGCGCGATGCTGTGCACATGCATGGCAGTGTGGGCCTCTTGGAGGTTGGCGAGGTAAATGGTGCGGTCTGCTGACATATTCGGGTGCGGATGGGTTGGGCGACACGGTGGGAAAGAGAGGGTTGGCACTGGGAGAGGAGACGAACCGGCCAAACACTTGAGGATTTAGTCACGCTTGCGCCCACAAAGTTACTAACGAACGTAACAAGTGACGTATGTCGTCACACAGAATCCAACGTTCTTGTACCAATCCCACTCTGTATCGAGGAAGTCAGTTAGGAATCCAAGTTTCAGGCGGCGAATACTTAAGTATTATGGAGCCAATTTTCACGCCCTTCGTTCCTGGTTTCATTGCAGCAACCCAGCGTTGGAAGACACATGGACCTGTACCGGCATCGAGCTGGAGCAGCCGTAGGATATATATTGAAACAAAACCACACTCGTCAACTTTCGGAGCGGAATTCCCTCGGGCTGTAATTGTGGTAAAGGCAGGTGTCGAGCGACGCTGTCTGCTCTCTCGCGCTGGCCACAGTCGATTCTGCAGCTGGGAGCACCTCGGGAGGCTTGATGAATGGGCGGACACTCGAGAAGCGACCTCGGAGGCAATGTGGCCCTCGATCAAGGACGGTAGAAAGTTCATATTCCGGCTGGGGAACGATATAGGATTCTCCGGGAGCGCCGAGCCACATGAGTGTACTTTACACAGCAGTCACCATGTATAAGCGTGAATGCCATAAGGCCCTCGTATCAGCCAAGAAGCCGTAGTCTGTGTGAAGCCGTCAAGCACGTCATGTTCGCCCTGGAATATTGGACTGATCGAAACTCACCGACGAGACGGAGAAGAAGCCAGGCTACGTCTCTAGTGGCTGCACGTGCAGCTGCTGCTAATTATCCTCAAAGGTCACCCGATTGCCCGCCAGTCACTTGAGCGACAAGAATCAAGGGGGCGTGGGGCTGTGGGGGTTGGGGAGGCCATTGCGTTGTGCCACGCGGTCGGTGAGTATGCTCTTGAGAAGCGTGCGGCTCGTCGGCGGCAGTATTGCGGCGATAACACATGCTGTTGCTGCCACAGCCGTGAAGAGGGACGGGCGGGGCTGCAGCCTACGCACCACGCGTTCGTCGAAAGGACCCATGGGCCGAAAGCAGACAGCGAGCATCGTCCTCCGGTGGGACTGCAGGCGGCGGGGATGGTCTAGAACGCGGAGAGCAGGGGCCTTGTGAGCACATCTGCACCGCGTGCATGCGATCTTCTGGGAGAATGAGCAGGGTCGCGGGCGGCATTGGGCCCCGTGCGTAGCTCCGCGAACACGCTGCACTGGGCCTGTTCAGCGAAGGGCTTCGGGGCTGGGCAGCTAGCGCGACGCATACCGGATGGGGGCCTGGGACGCAGCTGCGCCGTTGGGGGTGGGAGTTATTTCGAGGGGAGGACGAGGCGGTCAGGTGAGCGCGGGTGGGAGCGGGGGCGGTCACGGGCGTGGTGTGTGCTCACTGGGCCCTGGCACCGAGGGGGGAGAGCGCAGGCCGGCGCGGGTGCGAGCGCGATGGGCGGGCAAAAGGTCGGGCGCGGGCGACGTCGCTCGAAGCTCAGCGGACGTCGCGCTCGAAGCCCAGGCGGGGAAGCGGGGCGTGCCGGAAGCGGGTCAGGTGGACCGCGGGGCCCGGCTGGGGCCGGGGTTGATGTTGAATTTCGATAAGATTATGGTTGGATTAGGGGGATAAGGGGGGGCGGTGGCTCGCGTCTTTTGGTGGGGGCGGCCCTCTTCTCATCGTCTCCCATGTCGATGATGTCTCTCTCGCCCACGACATCGACCTCGAACTACGACGACCAGCCCAACGGAAAGCGCCGCCGCACGACCTCGTTCAACACCACCTCCCCCCTCAACGGCTCCCGGTCCGACATGGCCTCTCCACCCTCCCCGGGCCACGCGCCCTCGTCGTCCGCCGCCTCGGCCCACATCCCGAAGCGCGGCGCGCGGGCCTGCACAAACTGCCGCAAGGGCAAGAACAGGTGCGAAGGCGAGGTCAGTCCTCTTTCTCCCTCCCCCGTGCCGCCCATGCGCGCCATGTACGCTAACCCTCCCGCCCGTCCCGCCTGCCCGCCCTCCCGCCCGGCCCGGCCGTCCACCCCCTCCAGTCCCCCTGCCGTCGCTGCCAGCTGAGCGGGGCCCAGTGTGTGTTTGAGAAGCCGGAGAAGAAGGCGGTCCAGTCGTTGTCCCCCGCCAGCGTCGAGTGAGTCCCATGCCTGGCCTCGTCCCGCCCCCGTCGCCCCGACCGCCCGTCGTGCTCAACCAAGTGCCCCTCGACTTCAACAGGCGCCTCTCTCGTCTCGAGGGCCAATACCTCGTGCGTCTTCCGTCCTCGCCCAATCCATCCCTGCCACGACGCTCATCCTATCCCCGCCCCGTCACAGGTCATGCAGAGCCAGATGATAGGGATGCAGTCCTCCCTCGACCGCATCCTCAACGCCATCCAGAGCCAAGGTCAGGGCCAAGGCCAGGGTGTCCCCATGGGCCAGAATTCGGGCATGGTGCCCCCTCCATTCCCCTCAACTTCCCGCGAGAGCCCGGGTATAGGTACGTCGCCTTATCACCTCCGGCGTGTTCGTCGACCGACCCCTTTGTCGCCCATAGACGGCCCTCGCTCGCGTGCCTTCCCCCCTCTGCCCGGCTTCGCGCCTCCGGTGCGTAGCGAGGATGTGTCGGGTCCGAAGTAGTGTTCTCATGGAGTTTCTATTGTCGAGTAGCCCCACAAATATGCGACGTACGGTATTGTGCCCAGTACGGCACCCTCGTCTGATGACGAATCTGAAGACACCCTCCCACGTTCCACTATGAACGCGCCCATTGAGGCGTTGCAAGGGTTAGCCAATGCCGCGGCTGAGGCCGCGGCTGCCCCGTCCGCATCGCCTCCCAGGCAAGTTGTTTCCCGGCCCGAGACTCGATCCATATAATGATCGGAGGCGGATTAGGGTGAAGAAGCGGAAGCGGGCTGAGCCCACGCCCCGCAACGCGTTCCCGCATGTCGTGGAGAAGGTGCCTCTTTCTCCACGTCCCCTGGACGCCCGCCCGTGCTCACCCCCGCCACGCTCCAGGGTCTTGTGTCCGACGCCGAAGCTCGCGAGCTTTACCACATGTGCGTCCTCCATCGCTTCCATCGCCCCCGTCTCCGCTGATCGCTTTTCTCACTCTATCCCCCGTCGAACAGCTTCTTTTCCGGATGCAACATCTTCATCCCCGTCTTCGATCCGACATACGACACCTACGACGGCCTCATGGAGCGCTCGCCGTGGACCTTCGACGCCCTCTTGGCCATCGCGGCAAAGATCCGGAGCGGGACCGGCCCGCTCATCCCCGCCTTCTACAGGTGTCTTGAAGAGGCCCAAGGCATCGCCCGCTCGTCTCTCTTCGGCCCGGTCGTGCGCAAGGAGGCCGTCCAAGGCATGCTCCTCCTCGCCGCCTGGAGCACCAACGGATGGCTCCCCTCGGGACACGCCATGCGCATGGCCCTCGACCTCGGCCTCCACCGCGCCCTGGAGAAGCTCGCCGACGATGGGGGCAAGAAGCGGTCTGAGGAGGAGGAGCGCAACCTGGGTGAGCTTCCTTTATACGTCCCCAGCATGCGATGTTCTTATCACGCTTCGCCCCCTCGCGTAGTGGTGTCGGCCCGCATGTGGCTCTGCCTCTATTGGTTCGACCACCAGATGAGTCTTGGCACGGGCCGCCCCATCGTCCTGCGTGACGAGCTGTCGATAAAGCAATGCCGCCTGCTCCTGTCGCATCCGTTCTCGTCGCCGACGGATGTCCGGCTTGTGTCACAAGTGGAGCTCATCATGCAGAAGAGTACGTACAGAACATCATCACTACTGTCTCAATGTCCTGATGTCTCGGGATCAACAGCGCAAATCTACGAGACGCTGTCGCCGCTCAACGGCCAGGTCAACCACAACACCCTTGCGTTCATCCGTCGCGCAAACATCGCATTGGATAAGTGGTGGACGGACTGCGATGAGTTGCATAGTCAGTAGACGTTTGCCATCCTTTCCTTCGAGCATGACGCTGACCTCCGGTCAGGACAATCCATGGACGAGGACGCCCTTCCGAGGAAGATCCTCGTCGGCGAGCTTCACTACGCGAAGCTTTGGCTCGTCTGCGTCGCGCTCCGCGGTGTATCCTGGGACAAGATGCCCTTCGAGCAACGCGAGCTCGCGTTCCAGGCCAAGGACGCCGCCTCGGCCTGCCTCGCCAACCTGCTCGACTCGCCCACGTACCGCGCCGCACTCCGCTACGCCGTGCACGACACGCTCGTCATGGCCGCCTTCTCCGGCCTCTTCCTGCTCAAGATGGCGAACCTCTTCCCCGCCGAGCTCGACCTCGGCGCGATCACCGTCCAGGTCGAGCAGCTCGCGCAGCTCCTCTCCGACGTCGCCGCCGAGCGCTACGCGCTCACGCTCCGCATCATGCTCGCCAACCTCCGCCGGAAGATCGCGAGCATGGCCGCCGCGCAGGCGCAGGCGCAGAGCCAGCACGCGCCCGACCCCACCGCCGGCCTCGCCGCGTTCCTCGACCCGAGCATCGTGCCCCCGCCGCCGTTCACGGTCGAGGAGCTCGGGCCGTGGGCGCAGAACCCGCGGATGTTCAACCCGAGCACGATCCCGCTCTGGCTCCAGGAGCAGAGCCTGAACGACCTCGGCCTGCCCGTGAACGGCTCGGACGGGATCTTCCTCCAGATGGGCCACGCCAACGGCTGGATAGGCGACTTCCCGCAGATGCCAGAGGCGTGGTGAATGCATGGTTGATCTGCACTATCCTCCCTTGGTTCTCCTTGCTGTATCCCTGTGGACCCGCTCTCGTCGCCGTTGATGTTGCACATAGACTCAAAATACCGCATAGGCTATGGTCCCGTGCCCGCCAGATGACGCTGACCCCTCTCCGTTTTTGCTTTCGACACTGTACACACCTTTACGCTCCGCGCTTCATCCCCCATCACTACCTTTGCCTTACCCCGTTCCAGTCCGTAAAAGTGGGTGTACGATCGTGGCGTAGTGTACTGTATCATACATCTTCCTCTGCCGAGTCCGATCGCTTGCCTGTCCCCGCTCCTGCGCTCGTCGCCTCCGTTCAGTGCATATACCTTTGCTCTGCTCTTTGTTTGTCCATAGCTTTCCGTACACACGCCGCCAAAAGAATGTGAATGTTTCTCAGAGCGCGAAGGCGCCCTGCTGCAATCGATTTCGGATGATGACATGACTTCCGGAGCGAGCGTACACGTGCAAGTGAGACGGGGGGCATTCTACAAGGTCCAGCTCGATGGACGATCACTCCTCGTCTTCATCGTCGCTCTCCTCTTCCTGCAAGAACTTGACGAGGGGCTGCGCGGCCTGGAGGAAGTGCTGCCTGCCCTGCGGCTTGGACCCCTTCTGGTGCCAATAGATAATAGCTTGGTCGGAGATACAGTCCTTGTTGTACAACACCTGCCGCGCCGCCGTCAGCGTCTCGTTCGCCGGTGGCTCGACGGAGAGCAGCGTTACCTTGAGAACCTGGGGGAACGCCTTGATGATCCGCGTGTCTTCGTAACAGTACACCTGCACCGTGTTGATGAGCGCGACCTCCGTCTTCGGGCCGTTGCAGAACGGCTCGATGATGTCCGAGAAGCCCTGAGGCCAGACCCAATCAGACCCTCCGCGCAAGACCTACCGCAGCCCAGCGCGCAGCACTCACCGCGATCTCCCGCAACGCAAGCGCCTCGTTCTGGTCCTGCCTCGCGCTCCACTCGACCGAGGCGATCAGGCCCTGCCAGATGCACGACACGAGCTCGGCCTCGGGCAGGGGCGCCTCGTCCTGGCGCGCGCGCAGGGCGGCGACGACGTCCGCGTGCGTGTCCCCGCGCGCGAGCATCTCCCGCAGCTGGGCGATGACGGCCTCCTTGAGGGACGCGTACTGGCGCTTCGTCCACCAGTCCGCGACCTGGGGCAGGCCGGCGGCGCGGAAGTGCGCGTCGAGGGTGCGGTCGTCGCGCTTGCTCGGCGGGAAGAAGAGGAGGAGGTCGCGGATGCCGCCGCGCTTGAGGGTGCCGGCGAGGTGCTCCATCGACTGCGCGCTGAGGTACGCGCGGAAGGCGAGCGAGACGACGTTCGCGGAGAGGTCTTGTGGGGGGCGGCGGGCGCGGGCGCGGGAGAGGGGGATGAGGGGGCGGGCGCGTATATGCGGAGCGGAGGGGGCGTACCGTTCTTGACGAGGTGGTCCTTCGTCAGGCTTGAGAGGGCGCTGGCGCTCGCGAGGCCTTGGGACATCAAGAGCCCAATGGCGTACGAAATCTTCTCCCGCTGGACGTCGGGCCACCGGTTCATGTACTGGAGCAGGTTCGGGAGCGATCGCTCCTCGAGCGGGCGCTGGAGGTACTTGTATCTGCATACGGCGAGCGGAGGGTCGGGGAGGGCGGAAGGGGTAGAGGGGCAGGGGAACTCACCTGCGGATTAGTTTGTTGAGGACCTCGACGTACTGCTTCACGTCCGCCACCTCCACAGGCTCCTTGGCGTTGAGGAGGGAGAAAGGGGAGATCGGGGTGCCGTCGTCGACGTACTGGCCGCCGGGCTGGAGGAGGCCACCGACGAGGAGGAGCTCGAAGAGGGCGTCGGCATACTTGAGGTACTCGAGAGTGGAGCCGGCCTGTACTAGTTTGTTGGTGACGGCGTCGAAGTCGTTGGGCGGGACGTTTTCGAGGTGTTTGAGGACTTGGTCTCTGAAGACTGTGGGCGGTGCGGTGAGCGGGCTGACGGGTACGAGGAGGGGTCTGGCTGACTGGTGGGCTCGTGCTTAGCGTGGGCCTTGACGGCACCTTTCCTTGCTTTGATGCGGACCCCCTGGAGCGAAGGCTTTGCAGCGGCTTGCTGAGACATCCACAGGTTGGATCGAAAGTGGAAGAAGGCGACCTGCCCCAGGCGCCCGTCCGCCTCCGCTCAAATCTCTGATCTTATCCCGATTTGGGTCCCATCCCGCTCCGTCCGAGCATTCCAAAACTCTACGATTTGAAGCTTCAGGGCCGTGGCATGCAGGGGCGGGCGGCTGCCGCCTAGTAAGGACGGTATATATACTTCTCCGGGAGGATGTCCTGCCTCTCATTCGATTCCTACTTCCCCTTTGCCATTTCAGTAGGCCGCCCTCATAGTAACCCCACTCTCAAAGCCGCCCTAAATCACCGCAGGACAGCGCAAGCGTTCATGAAGTCCACAATGTATCGAAACACCGAGAGACCTGCGAAACGGCCCAAAGTGTGTACATGTCTATGCTCTCAGGTGCATTGTATCCATATCACTTCCTCAGGTATTCAAGGAAGATGTACTTTTCTTCTTCGTTCGACGTGGCTTAAGTCCATTTCAACTCGCAACGTTGGCCTCGAGTCCGTCGGACGACGTGAGCGCGTTGGTGTCCCGCATGGCGGAAAGGAGCTCCGTGTTAGAGAACCAGGTTTTACTGCGGAAGGTATGTGGTCGCTCCATCCGTTCAGTGCATTCATGTGAACATACCTGGTCGTTAAGCTACACGAGCCACGTCCACCCACCGACGCCGGCGCGAAATCATTCCTCGCCGATCTCGCGACTCAGTCACTCGACGAGATCAGTGACCCGCTGGATGCGACCATTCCGCGCGTGGTGTCGGATCTGGGCTTCAAAACCGGCGTCCATGTTGTCGTCACGATGCCTGCCGTCGGTAAGCATACTCACTTCTTCCGATATATCCATCGCTAATGTTTATTTCTACGTGTGTGCTACTCGCCGCCACAGTGGAGACATGGTATTGCGAAATTCATAGACGATTCTGGATACGTCAAGAAAACCCCTTCGGGACGGAATCGGGGTTCGAGTGCCTCCGCAGCGACATACCTCAGTTCATCCGAGGCAGACACCGGATATTCGTACGCGAGGAGTACAATAAGATATGGGATCATATCCGTGATCACGTCTGTGTCG
This sequence comes from Epithele typhae, assembly GCF_022376455.1. Taxonomy (NCBI): domain Eukaryota; kingdom Fungi; phylum Basidiomycota; class Agaricomycetes; order Polyporales; family Epitheliaceae; genus Epithele; species Epithele typhae. The sequence goes on along the minus strand of NW_025954217.1, from coordinate 364,744 downwards.
ACTCAAGCAGCCTCGTCGTCGTAGGGCAGTCGGGCATCGGTACGTTCCTCCTACTTAGTACTCCTCGTCGGCTAGGCTCAACACGTGTCGCACAGGCAAGACTTGTTTCCTCCGTTGGGCACTGCTGAAGGCTTTACTTGCGAGGATGCCGGTCGTGTTCTCCCTCATCCCTGGCCACTTTGTTGTCTTTGACGTAGCCGGGGTCAGAGAAGTCACCGCACAGCAGTTGGCGGACCTTCCACCCAACGTTCTAGGCCTTTTCGACACCACCTCAGGTATTGAGCGTTGCCTCGTCTGCATTGAGACCAAGCCTGCGGTAATCTGCTGGTCTCCTCAGTTGGAACACTTCGAAAGGGTTCGGAACCATCTCGACGCCGAGTGTTGGGAGATGGAGCCATGGACCAAGGAAGAGTCCGCATTAATTCCGTTTGTGACCAACATTCGGCTTTCGGTTGTGTTTTGCTAACCGCTCCGCATTATAGCCGCGTCGGAAAACCCCATATGTCAGAAAAGGCATTGGCTGTCAGTCTGAACAGGCGTATGAAGAAGCCTTGACGGAACGGCGCAACGCCGTAGATCCCTTCGTAGACATAGCAAGCAAGTTCGACACTTCGTGCCGTCTTGTCCGTGCAGCCACATCGGGCAGGCATTCGAAGATACACTCCCGTCACACTCTTATCGACCCACGATTATTCATGTTATGCTAGGAGAAGAACCTACTAAATGATGGACGTGGAATCAGTAAAGTACGGAGTTGAGTTCTTGGATTATGTCCATGCACCATCATTGGTCCACGGGGTCGGATCTGTTTAAGCACCTTTACGGAATTAGTGAATGGCCTAGCGTAGTCGCCGAGATGCCGCTAAGTAGAGACGACTTTTCTTCTAGCACCTGTTCTAGCACCAGTCAATAATCGCAGTTGGGAGACATATGAGCGGCGACGCTTTGTCTATGTTTCTAAGCCTGGAAGCTAGCTTGAGCCCAGACAATCTTCCTGCCCTCTTCACATACATGGTGTCGCGAAACAATGGTGCCAAGCAAGTCCCGCTACGAGTGCGTCCATTACTCAAATAGCCACCCCAAACCTAATCTACACTTCGCTAAACTACCTTTCAAGCTCGCGGGACTCCCTCCACAGCTTGGGGGTAAGTGGATGCGATGAGCTGAACGGTTTCGACGGTGAGCACGAATAAACATCATCGTACGGTGTATACACTTACGCCAAATAGCTCGGGGGCGCGGATAGCGAGCACCCCCGGATCCTCGCCTAGGCCAACAAAGCTATTAGAGAATTCATGGTCAGTACCAACACCAGCGAGAACCATCGTCGACACTCACATCGTCGATACGCCAGCCTCGATCGCCGAGCTCAACGTGAGTGCTGTAGAGGCGTTCACAACAGCAAATTACATTTGAGTGTTAATCACACTCACTGCACTGCAGACCAATGAGGAACGCGAAGAGCATAACCGGAGCTGTGTACTGGCCGTTATTGTTGTATGACGGATGTGTAACTGCATTGATCGTTAGATGAGCGTGGTTGCTAGCGCTGGGCAGTAAGGGATGAAACAGCACTCACGGCGAAGGTATAGATACCCAAGTAGGGAGCAGAGCAATCCGGTGATGTATGCGCCCCATGTGAGGGCTGTTAAGTACGAAGTTGTGAGCATTTACTCATTAGTAGAGAGCAAGATAAACTTACTCATGCCCACCAACGAGTCGTTAATGATCGCGTCAATTCCTCGGTCCTTGAACAACCTCCAAGTGTCCTTGGCAGCCTCAATATAGGACTTTCCGTACAACGCTACACCAGTGTCAGCACAATGCCGAGGTAAGAAAGATGGTGATACTGACCAATCTCGATGTAGGCGTAGCTATATGCGCAGTTTAGTCGAAACCAGAACCCGAAAGTACAATTGGACGCACCGGTTGAAGTACTCCACCATGCCCTCAATGCAACCGATGAAACATTCCGCACAGAGAGCCAAACAAGCTTCAACGGCTGAGCGTCCAACAGATCAGACAGAATCACAACGGCTCAAGATGATATGTGGACTTACGATGACCCTCTGCATTTGCGTTGTTCCTGGCTATGTTGAGTAGCATGCGGATGAGTTCCAGAATCGTGACGATCAGCGACCCAAACGCGATCGACCCGAGGGACAGGGTCGAAGCACGGACGAATGACGTGAACGTAGGGTGCTTAGGCTAATGCACCAAGGTCCAACATCAGCCTCCTTCAAGCCACAACGTATGGTAAAGCTTACCATTTCACCTGCCTGCCGGGGACCGAAGTAGTACCAGCCTGGTAGAGATGACGTTAGACTAACGGATCCAGTTGTAACGAGATGGCCCTCACAGCCAAAGGGACCGCCAGCGAGAGTGGCAAGCGCGACATTGCTGATGACCTGAGAGGTCCACAAGAACGAGAACGTCGAGAAGATGATGAACCCTGTGACCTTCCCGGAAGAGCAGCTGTTGTCACTCGTACACGCTGAAGTAACGGTCAGGTGAGATCAAAGCAAGCATAGCAGCTGATGCTCACCCGAACTGCCAGGCGTGTACCTCACATAGCTATGGACGATCGTAAGAAACTTTCGAGCGCAGACAAGCTGTGAACGGACCTCGCGACCACGACGAAGGTGTACCATCTGTGGCACTCCATCAGCCTCTCACATGAAAACGCAACTACAGTGTGACGTACACGCTCAGGGCGGTCTGGAGGATGAGCGACGTGAACGCCACGAAGTAAACCGACTTGTGGTGCTTGGTGATGTCCATCACAACTTGGAGAAGTAGGGCCGCCATCGGAATCCGCGCACGGTACCCGAAATACGCTAAGACCGAGAATATGGCGATGATGGTGAAGATGATAGCTCCAGCTAACGACGAGTGGAAAGATCATTAAGTTCTATTGAGGCGAACCAAGAAAAGACCACTCACACCAATACTTCGTGATCCAGTAGTAAACAGCGATACCACTGTGTATGTGTTTAGAAGTGTGCTTCGAAAGTGACAGAAGACGGAACGGACATATTGAGAGCGATGGACGCGACGAGAGTAATGTGCATGATCGCCTTCGTGAACGTGCGTACTAAGATGAGGTAGACCGTCGCGAGGATTAGGCCAGCCGCTGCCACGATGAGCAGGAGGATCACTGTATGACTGAAGAGAGGTCAGCGAATTTGTTTGGAGAACGAGTGGTGTAAGACTCACTAGTCGAGAGTAACCGATGTCCCAGTGTTCCCGCCACCAACACCTCCGCCAAGTCCTCCGTTCGACACGAAGCTCGAGATCACAATGACCGAGATGACTACAAAGCCCACGAGCTAGACCGTAGATGAGTGTGTGGTTGCGACGTTACAAGCAGCTCACTTACTTGGGCTATGAACAGTATGAGGAAGATGGGGTCATTGATCCTCTTCTTGGGCTTGAAGCGGTCTCCTTCGTAAGGATTCTTGACATCCCCGTCATAGCCATTGGAAGTTTGAGGAGCGTACTGTTGCGCATAGGGGGCTGAAGGACCAGGCGTGTAGACAGGCGTATAGGGATTACCGCTCCACTGGCTGGACATGGTGGCGGCGGCAGAACGGGCTTCGGAGCTCAGAGAGGTCGGTACTGGATCGTGAAACAGCAAGTAGGCAAGAGACGTTAAGGAAGAGTTGGAAGCGGGCGAAGAACTTGAAGAGCCTGGGGTGGCGGGCGAGCCGCGGAGAGCTGGTGGGCGGCGCGACCGCCAAACCCGCGCAGGCTCTGCCATGACGCTTCCTCCCAGCCTTCATCTCAATCAAATGCGGCTCTCGACGGCCCGGTTGCCTATGTCATCGCCAAGCTATGCACAGTGTTCTGCGCGAAACCTCCGAGCGACTTCGGATTCGAGGAAATTCGGATCTTGATTCAGCTCCCCATTGAGTCGAGTGAGTAGACTTGTTCACCGGCACCTCCGAGGGGCGTGTAACCGTTCGTATGTGGAAGGTCTGCCTTGGGGAGACTCGTGTGACTGAATTCCGTTCCAGGCGGACTCTCTATCAGGCCTCTGTCCGGTGGCTTCTACTACGAAGGATATACGAAGCTTCATCTTTCTACCTCGTACTGCCGACGGAGCACGCACCTCACGATGCCACAACTGCAACCATCCGATAATAGCGCCACCATAGTCAATACCGAGGGCGATATGGATTACAATTGAGATTGATGGGGCGACGCTATCCCAAAGTATGATACAGGTACTCATAACGTTCGATATGCAGAGCAGCGAGAGACTGTGCGCGGACGGACGCTCCCCAGTGACAACAGAAAGCAATACTAGCGGAATGTAGAAGGTTTCACGACGCCGGACGCGATGGCCAGTCAGAGCTAGAGTTTATGGGGTCGGGTATCGTAGTGAAACCGTCCGCAGTGATCACCGGGGACGACAACTTCGGCGGGATTTTGTACATGAACCGCCGAGCGTACTTCCGAAGCCTGTGCAACAATTCAGTCAGGGGCTGATGCCAAAGATAACAAACAGCAAACACAACATACCCATAAACAAGTTTCGAGCCTCGGGAGAGCGACCGTCACTCCTTCGCCACGCCTGCTGGGGGCTCGCGGAAGCGCACGACAAGTACAGTGACATTGTCCGTCGAATAGTTGCTATATGCGTAGTTGAGCAGCTCCTCTGCCGCTTTCCGGGGATCCACTATCGAGCGCGCAAGGTCCACGGCCCCTTGGTCGTTCACCACGTCCCAAAGCTGCTTGCCAGTCAGCATGTACGCGCAGCATGAAAACGTGCATCACATACCCCGTCGCACGCCAAGATCAGGAACTCGTCCTGCTCGTTGAGCTCGGTCTCCGTGGTGTACGGTGAACCCACGACGAATTCCTTCATCGACGAGTCGCCCAGACTCCGTGTGACTGCCAACACCCCGTTCACCCGTCCGCTCATGACGAACCCACCAGCATCCGTGATCCGCTTGGCCTCCTGCTTGTCCGATCCCTTGTGGTCGTACGTGAGCCGTACTGCCTTGCCCGCGCGGCAGAGCACGCCCCGGGCGTCCCCTGCATTCGCGCAGTAGAGCACCCGTCGCACGCTCGACGGCGGAGTGACGGCATTATCCGTGCATGGCGACGGTGCGGGCGGTGAAGAGACTGTGTCACCAGACAAGGACGAACCGGAAGGTGAAGATGTGCCACCGATGCTCTTGATAGCATTCATGAGCTTACTCGTTGTGCCCTTCGATTTGGAGTCGTCGTCGCTCTTGCCATCTTCCTTCGAGCTCGTTGTGGCGCCGACCGAGACTTGCACTGGGGGAAGCTCAAACCCACTGGGCAGATAGCTCTGGCCTCCGTGTTCGTCCTCCAGCCTGAGGAACGCGGTCACCACGGTGCATCCGGAGTGCATTTTGCCGTCCGACTCCTCTGAGAGCTTGGATAGCTTCGAGTCCACGTCGTGGAACGTTTGGTTGAGCAGGTCTGGAATGGGAGACTCCGGGTCTCTTCGCAGTGCATTCACGAGACTCTACGGGGACGCTGTCTGGATATGCAGGGGTGTGGGCTGTACTGCGGGGACGTACCGGTGCAAAGAACTGTCCACACCATTCTGCTGCTGCTTTTCCCGCATGCCCGTCGAAGATTGCGAAGAAACCTTGTCCTCTCACACCGGCGAACGGCACAATGATCGAGTGGGCATCTTCCATAGTTCTCCGCGGACCCTTCGAGTCCGTTACCGCACACGTGAACGATAGCGCAGGTGGGATGGTCTCATCCCTACGAATCCTGGTGTTCGCATGAGAAAACGGTCCAACTTGCGAAAACCACAGCCAACTACTAACTCGGATGGAGATTGGGATGCTGAGAGACGAACCGAACATTAAACACATAGGACAGTCTCGGCTTTGGACTAGATAGACTCACAAGTACCGTCGGTGGAGGGCATAGCGCGGTTTCAAAATCGATTCGGAGGGCAGGAGAGGGAGGGGACAGAGGCGATAGTGGAGGAGCAGCGAGTGGAGGAATCTGGCTCTCTCATAAGGCGGGGCGCGCGTCGCAGCCACAGCTTCGCGTCATCTCACGTGCTCTTTTGTGGAACTGCTCCTAATCCAGTACTGCTTCGAATACAACAACTTCCGTCGGCTGGATATCATCCCACACATCGCCACAATCAACGAGCACGGAGCACGTACATCGCATCGATTCCTCACAGCTACGCACTCCTCGACACAAGGTCTCCTGGCTACGTGGTGTCGATGTCTTCATACTCCTCATCCACCCCAGATACGCACGAATGTCCGCCACCTCGACCGTCCCTTGCCGCGTGAAATGGGCGAGCAGCACGAGGTAGTTGTCTGCCGAGTCACGCGTTAGATCTATCCACACCTCAAAAAGGATCTCAGTGCGACCTCCTCACCCGTCCAGCGCGCCGCGGCCTCCTTCGCCAACACGACCGCGCGCTTCTTCTCCTCCACCTTCACCGGGTCGCAAGCTCCGTACGCCGCGAGCTCCGCCGCGAGCCGCGCCCCCTCCTTTTTCAGTCCCGCGAGCCGTTCGAGCTGCTCGGTCCGGCCCTCCTGCCTCGTCACCGTCAGCCGACCAGCTGAGCCCCAGCGAGGTCAGAGCTCACGCTCTCAGGCCGCGCCGCTCGTTCAGCCTCGACGGCGGCGCGGAGCTCCGCGACCTGCGCCGCGAGCGTCTTCCGCGTCTCCTTCACCGCTGCGAGCCGGTTTTGCATCTACGAGCAAACCCGGTGAGCGCGCGGTGGCCCTCGTTGGAAGGTACCTGCCGACGTACGATCGCGCCTCGCTGAGAGGGGAAGCTCCAGAAGACTGGGTGTATGCGCCTTGATCAGCGAGCCGCGGGGAGGACAGAAAGAGTGTGCGCACAGTTGGAAGAGCCGATCTTGTCCATCTGCACCAGCCCGTCGTCAACGAGAGACTGCAATACTTCCTTGACGGATTGCGACACTGGACGCGGTGGATGGTAGCGACCACTCGGGAAGCAGAGGACTCGAAGGGAGCGCACCGATGCCCTTCATCTTCGGCCCATCTTTTCCAACTCCTTCAACTAGGGAGATAGGGCTGAGAAGAGGACGCATATAACCAGAAAGGATTCTGCCCACCTGAAAGAAATCCTTCTGCCGCACGGCCCATAGCGGTAAGCTTCGGTGACTATATGCGCACAAGACAAAGGCTATTTACTGTCTCATGGAATATCTCCAGCAGCTTCACGCGCTTCTCTTCAGCAGAGAGTCCTCGAGGTGCCTGTACAATACTTGTTCAGAGCAGCATGAAAGAGACCGCGCAGCTAAACCTACCATGAGTAAATCGCAGAAAATTTCAGACCGTGGGGGTTGTGGAAGGAGATTCAAGAGAGACGGACAAAACGCACGAGCATCTGATCGCGCTTCCACTTGCCTGCCTGTTCGGCACCCAATCGAGCATAAAGTTTGAAAGCCAGAGTTTGCACGTATGCTCAACGAAGGTGCGGGGATTAATAGAAACGCAGGATACATGTACACAGGAAGGCGACACAGCGAAAACAATCAAGCGGACGAGTGCGTTCCAGACAGATGGAAAGAGTGCGGGCGGAGAATAAAAAAGATATGCGCGCGGAAATCCAGGACGAGACGGGAACGGTGCGAATGTCTGGTGGAAGGTGCAGGGGCATGGTACAAGAGCGCATGGGTAGCAGATGTGGGACGCATAGAAGAAGAGCGGGGGCGGCGGGGGAGGGGTGCAAAAGCAGTGAGTGGCGCAGGTGGGGAAATGTGCGGGAATGGGAATCATGAGACGGGGGATGGGAGTGGGAGTGGGATGAATGTGAGTTGAGTACACGTGCGGAGAGCGAGTGCGAGGGTTTGTAGAGAGCGGCGATGTCCGTGGATGCAAACGAGCGTACGATGGACAATAGAAGGTGACGTGATGTGCGGAGCGGATGAACACTCCGTTTTACAATGGCGGGATTAGAAGGTGTGCGAGCCAGAGATGCGCCGGTCGCAACCGCTAGAAACCGGCGGCGAAGACCGCTTCAGAATCTCGACGACCGACCATACGACTACCGGAGAACCTCAAGCCGCTGGCCGCTCGACGGGTACCGATACGCCACGAACTCGGGGTCCTGCTCGACGAGAGCTGCAATGTTCTTCGATGTCCCTATCGACATCCGCGCCGGGTTGCTGCTGTGTGCCGATCCCGGGCCGGTCCACTGGCTCTGCTCGTCGCGGTGCTCCGAAACCGACGTGCGGTACGGGTTGTAGTCAACCGAGCCGTTCGACACGTTCGTCGCGTACATTTGCGACTCTCGGGACATTTCCGAGGACTTCTTCCCGAAGAGCGACGAGAGCCCGAACCGGCTTCGGCGCTGTTTAGGCTTCATCGGCGTGGTGAGCGACCGTTTGCTGGCGTGGGTCGGGCCCCACTGGGCGAGTGACGGTGTAGAGGCACCAAACTCGGCGTACTTCTCCTCTGCGAGGAAGGGGGGAACGTTCGGCGCTCCCCTTCGGCCAGGCATGCTCTGGACAGCCGGGTGGGGAACCGAGGCAGTGCCGCCGAACGACTGTCTTCTCGCGTCCATGGTGCGGAAGGGAGCCTGGGGCGGAACCAGACCTCCGGAGAGCCTGGGGCCTGGAGGAGATCGTACATCGTCTGTGGGCGGATATCTGGCATTGGATGGGACGGGAACTCCACCGCGGATTCTCCTGGGATCGGGGGGAGAGACTTGTCACGACGCATGACCACAGACTGGGGGCGGGCGGAAGGTGAGTTACCTGGCGTGGCTGGGCCAAGGCTCGACAGCGTCCTCGAGGAGCTTTGAGTTGCCCGTCCGCGTTGGTCACCATCGGAGTTGTCGCCCGACGATCCAAGATCGAAAGCAGACATTCGGTTCTCAACAATCATTTCGTGCACCGATGCGAGGCCCTCCTTCTGACCCTCCACAAGCGGTTGCTCGGGAATAGGTAGCGTGATGAGGTGGGCGAGGGGAGAGCACTGGAAGGTGCAGTTGGAGGAGAAGGGGCCCATTGAGAGAACTGGTTAGGCGAGACGGACGAGAGCAACGACGGGGTAGAGACGTGCCGTCTGTTTCCGCCACCTTCGCGATCAACCAGGTAGGACAAGGGGGGTGGGGGCGCCAATGGCATGTCGTCTTCATGTCTGTCAGCAGAACGAGTCTGGCTGGGGGTCTTTGAAGACTTCGAGCCGCCTGTGACCAACTTCCAGATCTTCTTCAGCCCACTCTTCTTCTTCGTTGAAGGCGTAGTGGACCTGTCAGGCTCCGGGGACGCAACCATACGCGAGCCAGACTGCGAAGCCCGGAGGGTAGGAGTCTGACTGCTGAGGTCAAGAGCGGAAGGGTGCGCCGCAAAGTACTGCTGCTCCTGCTGCAGAGCCACACTACGGAAATATGACGATGAGTACCGCAAGCAACGGAGAAAGAAAGCGAAAGGGCCGCTTACTGCATATCCATCATGCTCCCCGTCGGCCCCACACTATCCCGGCTCATCCACGCAGAGCTCAAGTTCCTGAACCCGAAGAAGCGCGACCGCCGCGGCGACGTGCCCGAGGTCATGCTCATCATGTCCGAGAACGACGCCTGCGATTGCGCGCGGAGGAGTCGGTCGCCGTTTGCGGTGATGCTGCTCGGGCGGGGCGAAAACGACTGCGAGTAGCGCGCCGAGTCCCGCGCGTTCGAGAAGAAACCGCTGTCCATCGGCGGCAGCGGGCTCCCGAGCGGCATCGAGTACACGGACGCGACATCCGCCGCCGAGCGCGAGCTCCGCGATGTCTTGCGCGCCCGGCTGCGCTCCCGCCGCTCCTCCCGCCGTCTGTCCTTCTCCTCCCGGCGGATGTCGACATGCTCGACGATCATTCCGTTCTCCAGCAGCGTCACTTCACGCGAGTGGCCCTGTGCAGGCCCGGCGGACGACTGCGACGCGACCCGGGGCGCCTTGATCCGCAGGGCCCCGCCCTCGTCATTGGGCTGCAGGCTGCTACCGAGCTCGTAGGCGGACCGGCGGAGCTGCGAGAACGTGTCCCGCATCTTCTCGTCCAGCAGGCGGGACTCGCGCAGCGCCCGCGCACGGGCCAGCGCGTCGGCCTCGAGGAGCGAGCGTTGCGCCTTAACGTACATGTCGAGCGTCTGCTGCCGGGAGGACGGTTCCTTGGGGTTCTGCTCGGAGAGAGGTTGGTTAAGTTACCACGACAGCACGGACGGGAGCGAGAGAGTGCACGTACGATGCTCATCCAGAACTTCAGGTTCTCCTCCGAAAGCATCCCGCCGCTCGCGCGGGGCCTCGAGTGGTTGTCCGACGAGGTCTGGCCCGACATTTCCTCCTCCGCCTCGCGCCGGCACAGCTCCTCGTACATCACGTCGCTCTCCCGGTCCCAAACTCCAGGACTCGTGACGTCGACGTCCGCCATGTCCTGGTCGCGCATGGCGCACTCGACGCATACCTCTTCTCTCGGCATCTGCGGGGGCGAGAACGAGGGCTGCATGGGGGCCGCCGTCGAGGGGGTGATGTAGGTGGGGTGCTGGGCGTACGCCCTGGGGGTCTGCGAGATGGGCATCTGGATCGCACTCGGGTTGTAGCTGGGGCCGGCGGACAGCGGCACGATGGGGGGCAGGGGGGAGGAGTTCGAGGCGGCACCGATGCCAGCAGCAGGCAGGGAGGGATGTCGTGGGGACGATGCCGCACCTGGAGATACCAGCGGTGTGTGGGGCACTGCACCGGAGCCCAGCGACATGCCGGCATTGCGGGAGGAGAGAGGTCCGTTGGTTGCGGCGGATTCGAGCTGATCCTCAGATGGCCAACGGTCTGATGGCCGGGGGAATGGTTCGGGTGAGGTGGGGAGGGGGACCATGGCTGCGTGGGCGGCGGCGTGGGCGGCGTCGTCGAGCGGTCCGCTGGTGGGAGCGTCGTCGAGGGGATAGGAGTCGTTGTGTCGAAGACCGGAGGACATAGTCGCGTCTTCAACGGGGGAGCGAAACTGGGCTTCGAGGAGGGCGTCGGGAGGGGTACTTCGGGAGGGGTTCCAGTCGTCGACGGGCTCCTGGGTGATGTTCTCCCCAAGCCAGCCTTGTGGAGGTGTTGAACTTGGGGCGTAGGTCTGGTCGTAGCTGGCTCGGAGGGCAGAAGTCATGCCGGCGTCGACAGCTGCTCTGGACACGGCGGGAGGAGACTGAGGCTGGGAAGAAGCTGTGGGCAGAGGCGTGACCATAGCCGGGTAGCGATCGTCACGAAGGTCGAGTTCGGTCATGGGGAGCCGTTGGGAGAGGCTAGAGGAATGTGTGTGCATTTGGCCGTTGGACGAGCCGAGCCCCACAGCGACCTCGTTGAGTGGGGTAGCATCCGACGCTGGGAGGTAGACGGCAGTGGCCATGATCTCCAACTGGCCAAAGGCTGCTGAACGTCACTAGACCGTGACGGATTGAAGGCGGGACGATGAAGTTGGTGGGGAAGTGGGAGGGTGTGAACGAGACGGACAGAAGAGGCCGGTAAAGCTCGGGCGTCTATCGGTGTGCCACAAAGACGGCCTCGTTAGCTGTCCCCGTTCAGGCGCGCTCCGGGGTCGAGCGGAAGATGGATAGGACGCGGGGGCGACGAGCTGAGCCCTGGGGGCGAAAGTGGACGAGGAGCAGAAGGCAGAGGCCCCTCGTCTGAGTGTGAGCACTGAGGAACCCCGGCATCTCCCGCATCACGCCGCACCGCCGTCCATGCCTATCACGTCTCACTCAAGTGCATATTCAGGTCCAGTGCCTGTACTTAAGTCTCGCCGTTTCTTAGGATACTATGTAATCGAACAGGGCACTCATCAGACACATAAGCATTCAGCCGAAAAGCACGCATTGTCATTCTACAACCAGCAGAGTCCAACGCGCCGTGTCGCTTGTCTATCTATCGGCCAGTTACTTCCGGTACCTGATGTGATTGCACGGGGTCAGAGCCCGCTTCTATCACGAACGACATTGACGAGACGAATACGCACCAAAGGACGCCCTTCCGGCTCCGACCCATCTTCCGCTGCAGCTGCAGCATGCCGTACAACAGCGCCTCCGCGGTCGGTGGGCACCCAGGGACGTAAATGTCCACCGGAACGATACCTAAACCATGTACCGGTCAGCCCACCTGCGCACGATCCCCTGGGCAAGACACTCACGGTCACACCCGCGGACAACGGAGTACGAGTAATGGTAGTACCCGCCGCCGTTCGCGCACGAGCCCATGGAGACCACCCATCCTGCAACGCACGTCAGCGCTGTCGCGACGCACACGAGAGGCGGGCGCGACGTACGGGGCTCGGGCATCTGGTCGTACACCTTGCGGAGCGCGGGGGCCATCTTGTTCGTGAGCGTGCCGGCGACGATCATGATGTCCGACTGCCTGGGGCTCGCACGGAAGAGGATGCCGAGCCGGTCCTGGTCGTACCGCGCCGCGGCCATGTGCATCATCTCGACGGCGCAGCACGCCAGACCTGGCGGTCGTGCGGCGGAGCGAGTCCGAGTTCGAATCGAGCGAGGGGTTCAGGAGGCCAGGGCCGAGCGGAGAACGGGCGAGGCGAGGGGGAAGGGCGGCGTGAGACGACGGCGCGGAGATGCGGGAGGCATACGGGCGGACAGCGTGAACGCACCGAAAGTCATGGGCCACATCGAGCCCTGCCGGGCCCAGTTCGCCACCTTGTCCAGCGTCGAGAGCACATACTCCGCGCCGTTCTTGGGGGTCTTGAGGCTCAGTTGGTTCGAGCCACGGTTCGCGATTTGCGTGATGGGTGCGGCAGGGTCGGTAGAGAACGTGGGGCCAGGAGCAGGAGCGAGAGACGACGCGGGCGGTGATGAATGAAGGTGGCGTGCCGCTACATTTCAAAGGAAAAAGTTAACAGGAGGGTGGAGGGTGGAGGACGCCTCGGGACGCACCGTAGACACCAACCCGCGGCTGCAGGGATGCTCGCCGACCAGCGTTCGCCACTAGAGCGCAGACGTGAGCGCATAGAAACTGCTTAATGCAAAATATACGTACGCGCCGCGCTGAAGACGGGGAGCGACATAATGGTAGAAGGACGGAGTTGAGCTCACTGTCTGTGACGGTGAGCGGAGGCTGTTTGCCAAACGCACGTTCTGATTGGCCCACGGTCCAACTGTGGTCCGGGCGTCTCCGGCTCTTCCGACGCGTCTCGAACGCGGGAGTCAGGAGTTCGAGCCCGCGCTTGGTCATTTGGTATCCTCCCGCTTCAACGTCCAAGTCCGTCACATGTACCCCAAGTTCGGCATGCGCGCACATCTGCTGCCCCTTCAACTGCACAGTCCAAAAAGCCAAGATCAGCGACCTCCTTGTGGCAGTTCTGCTCAAGCGCGCGCACTTGGCAGTGCTTCAATGATTCTCGAAACCTGACGCCAGTCCCTTCTACGGAGGTAATCTTGGCATCGGTCTCGATTTCGCTCTCCTTGCGATATATACGGATTACCTCCTTCTCATAAACATTTCAATTTCACCCAAAGAGCTTACGCTCTGCCCTCAAGGAGGATGACCTAACAAAAACAAGAAGAGATCAGCGCTTTCAATCAATCTTGACGCGGACGTCCACACTTCATCACTCCACTTGAACATTTCCAGACCCGCCCGTCTGCGTATGCATGGTTCCGCGCCAAGGCCGATTCATGCAAGCAGCTCGAATAGGAAGGACGGACGATCCGCACATGTATTATACGGTGGCTCTCTGAATGAATGGTACAGGTACGCTAGTGGGGAGGCTCCGAGCTGCGTTTACTATGCATGGAAGCTCCTCCGGGAGTAACGGGAGGGCGTGCGCGCGCGCCTCGCCGTGGTATGTGTGGCCGATATCTGGATAACGAGTACGGGAGCTAGTGTGGGTGTGAGATGCATGCGTGGTGTGACAAGAATCAATGCGATGGTATCCGACATGTACGATGGTGCGGCGGTGAGTGGGTGAACGTGACTAAGCTAGCATGGGTTGGAAAATGCGGAGTGAATGACGACGAAGACAACAATAAGGATAGAAAAGTCCGCACACCGTCCGCGGGCCGCGACCAGAGCGGCCAGGACATGTGCGGAATCCCGTATGGAAGGGAGGATGCGTCTACAGTGTCCAAAAACGAGAGGAGAGGATCGAGTCTAGTCGCACTCGTCAAGAGCGCCGCGAACCCAAGGGTGGTTGCGGACTTCGTGGATGTCCGCGCGGAGCTCGGGGTCTTTTTCCAGGCAGCGCGTCATGAGCCGGATCGCGTCCTTGTTGAGGCGATGCGACTTGGGCTCCCGGATGACGATACGGCCTTCTCGCGCGTCCGACTCCTTTGGGAATGGAGAGTGGCCGGTGACAAGGTAGGAGAGAAGGACACCGAGGGTCCAGACCTCCGCAGGCGGGGCCTGGTAAGGCCGCTTCTGAAGGATCTCCGACGATGCATACGCAGTGGTCCCGAAGAAGAGTGTGTAGTAGGGGCGAGGGCGCGACGGGTCTGCGACCACAGCGCTGCCAAAGTCAATCAGCTTCACCTACGTAAAGCCGAGAAGCGTCAGCCCCGCACCCTCCATGTGAACGCGACGTAAAACACGTACCTTGAGATCAGCATCGATGACCAGGTTCTCGTCCTTGATATCGCAGTGCGTGATACCCTGGCTGTCGAGGTAGTAGACGGCCTCCACGACCTGTGCGAAGATGTAGCGCGCCTGATCTTCCGATAGCCGTTTGTGCTTGCTCTGCTCAATGCACTCAAACAGATCGTGTGATGCGCGGCGCGTGAATTTCGGCGGGCAGGCGGAGGGGAGGCGGAGGAGCGCATCGTCGAGGGGGTCCGAGAGGCCGTCGGCCGACGTGCTCAGGGGAAGGGACGATAGACGATCGGCGTCGGAGGGAGTCTGGAGGGGCGTGTGCGGTGCTGAACCTATGCTGGACCCCACGGAAGCGGACGGGGAAAGCGTCGGAGTCTCTGTTGGCGGAACAGAGAGGGCCCCAGCGACCGACGACCGCTTGTCCTTCTTCTGCTTCCTTGACACCCATGGGGTTCCGTGAAGCTCCTGGACCTGGGGTGGCCGCGGGCGCATTAGCGAACCGTTTCGGGCGACTGCAGATCGTCACTTACCAAATAGAAGAATACCTCGTCCTCGAAGAGATCAAGGCACTTGACGATGTTCTCGTGGTTCACGAGACTGAGGAGCATGACTTCCGTGGGGACGCGCCCGAAAGTTTCGTCTTCCCACCATGCGTGCTCTGGGACTTTGTCCTTGATGATGAACTTGACCGCGACCTCCTGACCGTCCGCGCGTTGTCGGGCGGTCATGACGAAGCCGTAGCCGCCGGCGCCCAGTTCGTCCTCGAGGCGATAGTGCTCTACGAAGAAGGGGTTGAGAACGTGGTCTTCGTGGAAGCGCTCCGAGTACGTGCGACCGAGGGAGAGCGACGGGTCCTCGTGGACAGGCGAGGCCACGAAGGCGTGCTCGGCCTCGTCGACTTCGGCAGCGCCGTGTGCGGACTGCGGAGGTGGTGGAGATTGATCGTCCGCATCGTCGTAGCCGATGTTGGAGAGAGAGAGGGACGGGAGGGACGAGAGCTGTGCGGCGCGCGGAGAAGCTTCGGGATGGAGGAAGGTGGGCGCGGAAAAGACGGGCGAACTAGGATGGGGTGTTTGTCGCGTGGGGGTAAAGGGTGACGCGGTGGGGTCGAGGGCACGCGAGGAAGAAGCGGGGAGGAGAAGGGGGCGTTTTCCCGGGCGGAGTCTGGGAGGTCGAGCGCATGCGAAGCCGCGAAGGGCCGAAGCGCGGGGCAGTGAGAGCGCTCAGCGGGAGGCGGGGAGGCACGGTCGGGGCGCGCGGACGCGCCACAGTCGCGTTTGGCGGGACCGCTAAGAGGCGGGGCGAGCGACTGGGGCTCGAGTCGAGGTAGCCGTCGCGGTCGAAGCGGTCGGTAGAGGTGCGAGGAAGACAGGCGAGGGCGTCGTCGTTGTGCTCGGTGAGGGGGGTGTGGAGGCTGTCACCATCGTCGGAGGAGAGGTCGCCGGAGTCGAGGGCGGGGGAGAAGAGGGCGTGCGCGGAGAGGGGGGCGAGGGCGGGGCGGGACGAGGCGCCGCGGGAGACCATGGCGGAGGTGGCACGGGCGGAGGGGCAGGGGCGCTGGGGGAGAGGGGGCAGCGGACGGAGGGGGGCGGTATTTGAGGGCGGGGAACCGAGCTGGGAAGGGAGCGAGCGAGGATGTGCTCGTGGAGAAGGCGGCGAGCCACAGCGCGCGATCGCCTGCATTAATAGGTGTCTGCGAGCAACGTGCCCGCACCTTGTCTGCCCACCGTCTCCATCTGTCCCGGCTCCAGCTCTTGTCCCGGCGCGGGCCACCGCTCAGCCGGGCCCGCGGGAGTTGACGGATGCATGGCTGTCGATCGCTCTGCGTTGCACGCCGACGAGCGACGATGTTCGCCCATATATCTGGCAACGCCGATAACGGGGCGTGGGCTCGCCTGGTCGTATGTTTGCTTCACAGCGGGTCGCCTGCCCAGCATCCTCCACCTGCCCGTCCGCATTCAGCACTCTGGCCACGCCCGCAGCCCTTCTCGCGATCGCCCCAGATCTCGTCTTACGTCACGAATAGGCAACATCCACACCCCGCCGCCCGCCCGCCAGTCCCTCCATTCGGCCTCGCCCTGCGCCTCCCCGCCGGGAAAGCCACCGCGTCCTCTCCCCGAGCACCCTCCGCCGGGCCTCCCTGGCCCGCCCGGCACGCCTCTACTTCGCCGTCCCAGCCTCCTCGCTCAACGCCCACATGTAGTACACCGCTGCTCGTCGTCCCCCGTCAGTTCTGCCCACGAGGCTACATCCAGCCGCCCACTCACCTAGGCTGCGGTACGGCCGCCAGCTCTCTGTCAGAGCCTCCATCTCGGTGGTGTCAGAAGCGCGCCTCTGCAGTGCATCGTCAGCGCCACGCGACCGAGACGCATTGCCCGCAGACAACACTCACTTGATCTTCGCTTTGCCGTTCAGCCGTGTCTTCATCTGCGCGACCGTCAGTCCGCTCGGCAACGCGGGCACGTTCACAAGAGTCCCGTCCAGGCTCGGGTCCCCAAACATGTTCAGCGTCTTGTTGATCGACGGTGTGAACGCGTCGGGCAGTGACAGCCCCGTTCCACCCGCCGCGTTTGACTCCGTGCCTGCCGTCTTCTCCGAAGGGCGCACAGGTGCCGGAACAATGCCAGAAGCACCGGCCGTACTCGTCTCTGCTTCTTGGCCATCACCAGACACCCGACCCGTGAGCGCGCCGTCAATCGTCGGGTCGGCGAGCTTATCCTCCCGGATAGATATCGGAACTGAAGGGGAGTGCAGGGAAATGAACCACCGCAGCGCGCCCCTCTGCACACCGAGATCTCCTGGATCGCTCCGTTAGCATGTGTTTCCCTCGCGCGGTTCACGTAAAACTGACCAACGGGAAGTATGTCTGGACGACGAAGAGAGAAGATCGCGAACATATTCACTAGAAGAGAAGCCATGAACACGACATCCGTACGTCGCGAACCTTGACACACCAGTCCACTGACGCATATGGGGGACGATGTTAGAGTCTGTCGCTGGCTATATGCGGACTAAACTCACAGTCCCGATCCCACGAACTTCGGTCAGCATGCGGTGGAGCTCTTCGTCGTCTGCGTCCAACAATTTTTGCGTCGTTAGGCGACCGTCAGCAAATCTTGCAGCCAGGTCCAGAACTAACGTCTCCGACGTGAGTCCGACGGGCGAGTCTCGAACCCTGACGTTGCCTACCATACTCCGCTTTACGAACGCTCAGGCCGGCCGTTTTGAGCGTCGCAGCATCTTTGGTGATGACTTGATGGCAGAAGGGAAAAAGTCCGATCTGCACGTAACGCGAGTCATGAGCGCAGTAGGGCAATGACAACAAAGTGATACTCACTCGCACTCCGACAGGTTCTCAGGTAATGAGGGTCGAACAGACGTACGAATCTGTGCGTGATGGCTCGCGCTGCCTTCCATGATATCTGTTGACCCCTGAGGATGAATGATGCCCGTGAGTGTCCTGACGCACGCAGAGCGACCATCGAGCGTGTCACGTACAAGATGGAGTGTGCGAGCGTGCTGGTGTCCATTCAGTTTCGCTCCTGATGAAACGATCAAGGCGCATACCGGAATGGATCCACCCTTTCAAGCTCCTCGTACGGCTTGCACGTGCACTTGCGGAAGACCTCCTCGAATCGCGGGTCGGCGTCGATGAGGTGCTTTCTGGCCTCGTCGAAAGAGAATGTGAGAATGGCGGGCACGAGCGCAGCCTCACCATCTTCAGTCGGCAAGGCGGTGACCGGGATGGCAGGGGGCCGTGGATGGACCACGGGCTGGGCTGCAGTGTTCGCGTCTCCTGCCTCCGTTGCGGCTTGGGCGATGCTTTCCACGAGGCTTCTTCGTGGTCCTCGTTGTTTCGGCGGAGCCGTCCTCTTGCGCGTGCGCGTGGACTTGGTTACCACGGTCACATTCTCATCTACTTCCATGGCCGCAGCTGCGATACGAGCTGAAGACCGAGTTACGCGCGTGGCCATGGCTGCTGTCTTGTGTTGCTCGGGGAACAAGGGGGCGTTGAAGGGCAGTGGCAAGGCTGAGGCGAAGCGGATGCGTCTGGTTGTGTATGCGAGTGAGGTCAGGGGGATATGCGCATGCGACGTGGTGGTCAACGACAGAGCTCGGGCGACACGCAGAGGCCGAGGGAGCCATCAAGAGCAGCGAGCGGACTCGGACCCGTGGGGCAAGCTGACGCATGCGCAGCGGAGAAAGCGAGGCGCGCGTGTGGGCGCGGCAGTGGGAGAGCGCGACGCGTCGCCTGTCACGTGCACGGGATGCCGGGCCTTGCTCGCGCCACCATCGCGCCTGGACTCCGCCTGGGGACCCTCGCCTGCATGCGCAGACTTCGAATGCGGTTTGCTGGGCCTCCACCAGGACGATTGTTCCCTCCGGAATTCGGCGGCGCTCGTCCGTGCTATATAGCGCACCTCCCAACGCTCGCCCCCGCACCGCACTCTCTCTCTCCATACCTCCACACCGCGCTGCGCTCCCGCGAACCGTCCACTTTCGACTCTCTACACCCCGCCACCCGCTCCCGCGAACCACCCCCGAGCCCCGCCCCAGCAGCCATGTCCGGAAGTACGTCCCGACCACTTTCTGCCCGTCTTGCTACACCCGATCCGGAGATCTAACTCCCTCCCGACCGCACAGAATACATCGTCGTCTTCAAGGACAACGTCGACCAGACACAGGTCGACAAGTTCGCGAAGGACGTCGCCTCAAACGGTGCGTCCCCCTCTCCGCGCCCCGGCGCCCTCCCCGCTCACCGTTATCTCCCCCTCCCATCCCGCAGGTGGCACCGTGAACCAGCGCTACGACACCGTTCTCAAGGTGCGCCCACAAACCGGCGCACGACCCCTGGCGCCTCGTCGCCCGCCACCGATGCTAAACCCTTCCTCCTCCCCGTGCGCGCGCCCCGCCGCACACACAGGGCTTCTCGGCCAGCATCCCCGACGCGTACCTGCAGCAGCTGCAGTCCTTCACGGGCTCGGTCATCGACTACATCGGTGCGTGCCCGTCCCCCGTCCCTCTCGCGCCGCCCTCGCCCGCGCGCCCTGGGTCGCCTCGCCTCGCCTCGAGGCTCGCGCATCAGCACCCCAGTTCGCGCTGGGGATCCAGATCGCAGGGGCGCACGCACCCACACGCGCACGCGCTGACCCTCGACCCTCCCTCCCCTCAGAGCCGGACAGCATGGTGACCACCCAATGATTCTGAACGCGTCTCGACGGGGCGCCGCGCCTGCCACGGGCGCTGTAAATACGATTCTCTCCGGATGCAGGGCTGAAAGCGTCGAAGCTCGCGGGGGTTTGGGGAAGGACTTGCTCACTGGGGACTCGGACCGTGTCATTTGTGTCATTAGCCGTCCACGCACTCAGTCACGACCGCACGTACACGTACATACGCACACTCACGACTCGCACATACCACCTGCCGTCTGCCTTTGGAAGTCTCTCGACCGCGCGCGGCTGTCCGGGCACCGACGTCCAGGACCCTGATGCCCCGATTGCCCCGATGCGTGTGCCGCACGAACCTTCGCGTGCGCCAAAATGGCAGAATTCACCGCGGCGCGTCCGCTTGTCCTCAGCCTCGCGTTCTTCTCGAGCTTCGAAGGGACTGCGCCGTGCGGCGCCGACGAGGGCCGAGGCAGCCAAACCTAATGCAAATCGCTATTGTCCTACGCGAGCAGTACTTCCGCGATGGAACCGGCAGAATCCCGGCTGCCAGACTGCCTCGGAGTCCCTCAGAGTCCCTCCGACCTCGCTCAAGACGCCGGTGGGCGAAGTGCACGCCATCTGATCGCGGTCTACCGCGAGGCGTTCGCGGCACAAGGTCGTACGAGTACAAGATGAGATTACAGTCTCTACGGACTCCGTGGGGGTATCGCCAAGCTAAGAACATGAACAGAGAGCGTCGTCGTCGTGAGAGGTCGTGAGGGACAAAGGCTACAGTCGTGACGGAGGACATAAGAAAAAAAAGAAAAAAAAACACGGCAAGCGAACGGTGGGATCCGGGGTATACGAAACCAGGGTCAGCGAGGAAAAAAGCCCGAGCCCGAGCGGGTGCGGCAGGCACCAAACGTCCTTATGCGGCCGCCACGTTCACCTCCCCCGCCTTCTCCGTGGGCGACGTCGCGGGAGCGGCGCAAGTAGCCGACGCTTCCGCCTTGCCTTGCGGTGCGACGGCCGGTGCCTGTGCTGCCCCCGCCTGCTCCAGAACTTGAGAGACCGGCGGAGTAGGGGGCGTCACCGTGAGGCCGGGCACGCCATCAGACGGCTCCCGATTCGTCTGCCCCTCCACCGACGCGACGCCCATGGGTCCCAGTCCCAGTCCGGGGCTCGGAAGCGGAGGGTCGAACAGGATGGGCCCTGGTCCGGACTGCTTGGGATCCAAGGGCGTCGCCGGCTGCTTGGGGTCCACAGGCTGTGAGCTCACGGCGGAGCGGCGGGGAAGTCCCAGGGCCGGGGCACGAGCGCGGCGGGCATCACCAGTCGCGGCGCACACAACGCCCTTGCCCTTGTCTTGCTGCTGAATCGAATTGAACTCCGCGTCGATGTACTGGGAGATGTACC
This sequence comes from Epithele typhae, assembly GCF_022376455.1. NCBI lineage: Eukaryota > Fungi > Basidiomycota > Agaricomycetes > Polyporales > Epitheliaceae > Epithele > Epithele typhae. The sequence continues at coordinate 343,645 of NW_025954217.1, read as the reverse complement.
GAACGAAGGGCATGATCTCACGGACGCCGTCGTTGGCGACAGAGAGTGCGGTGAGGAAGTTGATCGCCGTGTGCGCGATGGAAGGCACGTTCTGCAGCGCGTGCTTCAGGGTCAGTCGCGGGAGAACAAACAGGAGAACATCCGGTACGTACCCCGAGGTACTTCACGGACGGCTCTGGAATCACGATTTCGAGCCCCCACCAATCTATCCAGAACAGGTAAGAGAGGGACTTAACATGACTCGACGTACTCACATGTAATGACAGACATCCGGTCGGTCGGAGGGTATAGGCCTTCATGGGACGGAAGGATGGATTGGCCGGTCGCGTATCCGAGCGCCAGAAGTTGGGGGGTGAACTCTTGAACGCCTGCGAGAACAGCCTTCGCCGTAGGAACTGCACCAGCCAGAATGCCAGGAGACCCGACCGGATCGCCGAAGCCCAGTCCCGGAGTTGCGATGAGGCTCACGATGTTAAGGTCGCCCAAAACAGATCGAATCTTGTCAAGGGAGGTGATGGTGACGCTCGCGATGTCTGCCGCGAGGGTACGTTCCCTGGTATGACCTTCGTGGCGCTCGGAAGACGCGGCGACCTTGTCCAGCTTCGCGAAGTGCTTCGTGTGAGCCTCCTCGTCGGAGCACGACAAGCATACAGCGTGGATTGGACCCTGGAAGAGCACTGCGATCTGCACTCCCTCCACTGTCTTCGCCACAGGGACGTCCGAGCTGGGCAACTGGCGGAGCTGCTCGATGACCTTCTGGGCGGACTTGGGCTCTAGCAGCTGCTGCTTCACCTTGCGGACCTTCTGGGCGTTCGTGGCCGCTGCTCCAGTAACCGCTACCCTGGTGTTCTTCGGCGGAGCGAGAGACGGCGCCGCGAACGGCCCGACGATAAGATCGCGGACGACGAGCGCGGACTCCCGAGCGCGCTTATCTGAGCGAGAGAGAAGAATCTTGTGCTCGACGTACTCCTGGCGGGCGATCGCCTCCTTGGCGGCTTCCTCGCGGTGGGACGGAAGGGATGGCTTGGGATCATGGACGCCCTTGGGCTGCACCAGAGAACGCCAAGAGAAACGCTTCTGCGCATTTGGCTTTGGGGGTGCCTCTGATACCGACGCAGATGTTGAGTTCGACGTCGCGGTGGAAGAGGGGGTCAAGACCGGGGGAACAGGCTGCGCCGGGGCTTCATTGGACTCATCAAGGGGAACCTCACGATCCTTCGGGGCGGGAGCGTCCGAGTTCTCAGGAGATGCCGCTTCAGCGTCGGAGGCGGGGTGGGTGGCCTCGACGATAGATAACGCCTTCACTGGGATGCAGCGTCACTGTTGGACGCTTCAGCGGGAGCCTCGGGGGCGCAACTTCGACCTCCTTCGGCTTGGCGTCAGTGGCCGCCTGAACCTCCTGGGGAGCGGCCGGGATCTCCTTCTTGGTCTCCGCCGAGGTCAAACTGAACTTGGCGACGAGAGCCTCCTTTGAATTGCTTGCAGAGCTCAACCAGATTCCGAACACCATCGTGAATGGAGCGTGGGTGGGTGATCGGAGGGGGGAAGCAAAGGGACAGACAAGCTCAGAGCAGCTTATGAGTGCCGGCGGTCGCAGGAGGGGCCCTCGGCGAGTCAAGCCCAGACGGAGGTGAAGGGAGGAGGTGATGGTCGCTGAGAAGAACGATCCCGGCGAGCTCACTGGAACTTCTCCCTCCGGATGCGTCACGGTCACGTGGGCTGCCTCTTTGTGGCGTCGACGTCAGCGCTCCGAACGCCGATCGCGCCCAGTTTGGCATCCTCCCGCTTCCCACGTACGACGTTCCATGTGCCTTCGGCCTGCCGCACATCTGCTGCCTCTTCAACAGCACGGAGGGCTCAGAAAGCCCACATCAGCTACATCGTTGCGGCAGGTTGGCTCAAGCGGCACTCGGCAGTGCTTGATTAGTTCTCGAAGCCTGTTGAAAGTGCCAGTACGACCTCGCAGAGCATCCTGCTGAGGTGAGGAAGCCTGTTCTCGACTCATCAGGCAGGCGGATCAGATAGCTCACTTAGGACATGAAGTTTTATCTATGCAACGAGGGTATTTCGAGCCCCCGCGTGCCACTGCGGCGTCATGCATGGATTACGTTCGAAATCCAACGTTCAACGCGTTCCAAAGTACGTCCGTGGCGAGCACCTCACGTACCAAAGCCCTCAGTGATGATTGTCTGACACCTATCGTATCCTTTTCGTACTGGTTTCTAGGATACTGCAACGACCGATTGAGCCGGCATACATCAAACCTATGTTGACGCTGCACATCCAAGCACATCGCCCAACGAGGGTAATATTGTGCACAACCGTGCACAGTTTCCATTTCTTCTTGTGTAGCCACACAGTAAATTGGCGGGTTCTCGCAAAGCCATCAACCCGCCGGGTTCGACGCACAAGACGCATGTGGATCCATAGCGCGGGTAACCAAGTTTGACTTACATCCACCCGAGGATGACATTCTAAAGCGGTATATTGCAGAGTAGTTGACCCTGCTTGACGCTGGATGACACAGGCACTCGCACACTACGATGTTTGAAATAGCATTTGCATACTTATGTCATACACGTACGCTGTCTCCTCATTAAATACAGCGTTCTCACCTCACCTGTCTGTAGTGTCAACAGACGGCCTTGATACCCAGATGGCTAATCAGATGGTGCAGAGGATCTTGCGATGCTCCACCGCACATCATGGGGTACGACAAGGCCAGACATGCCATATTCCAATAACGAGCGCCAAACGCCCACTCTACACACGCACTAGGTCCACAACTCTACCAACCACCCGCATACCCGAACGCATAATGAATCACGGAAGCCATCCTCACAACGCGACTGGCCTGCAGACTCCACCGCATCCCAACTATCGAGCCTCCCAGCATCCGAGCCCGCCCTCGATCCGGTCCACCCACTGCGCCGCGATCGCCTCCTCCCACTCCCGTGCATCGCCGCCCCCCTCGACCCACGTCACCCGCGCGTCCCCCGCCGCCCCGCCCTCGCACGCCGCGCCCACCGCGCGAACCGCGGCCACGAGCGCGCGGTAGTCCGCGTACGGTTCTCGCACCGGCCCCGGGGGGGAGGCACCGAGTGCACGATGACGCGCCTCAGCGCGGGCATCGCGGCCTCCTCCGACCCTTCCCCTTCTCCTGCCCCCTCTCCGCGCTCGCCCGCCTCCCGCGCCCCCATCGCCGTCGCCGCACCCCGATGATCGCCCGCCCGCCCGTCGAGCCCGACGCCGGCGCCCGCGCCGGGAGGAGCGCGCGCGCGAGGAACGCGGCGAGGCGGCCGTCGCGGCCGTGCGTGTACGCCGCGTTCGAGACGCGGAGGTGCGTGAGCGCGGGCGTCGTGCGCGGCAGCCACGCGAGCGCGTCCGCGAGCGTCCAGTCGCGGTGCCGGCCGCAGACGAGGTGGAGGCGCTCGAGCGCGGGGAAGCGTTCGCTCAGCGCGACGGCGCTGCACCCGCACCCGCCGTCGCCGTCCTCGGGGGCGCGCCCGGGCGGACGCGTTCCAGCTGGTGCTTCGAACGCCGGGGGAGTGCGCGCGTGAGCGTTGGTGGCGGCGGCGGTGCGGCGGGGAGCGGGGAAGCGGCGGGATGGTGTAACGGCGTGGGTCCGAGAGGCATCCCTGGGGCGCGACCGATACCGATACCGTTGGATGGGGGGTCGTCGACCTCGGCCACGGCCCCGGGGATCGTCGAATTCTCCGCCTGCGTGCAAAGGTGCATCTCGCGGTGGTCGAGCATGGCCGCGATACCCATGAGGAGGGTCAGCTCGCGTAGGCGCGGCAGGGGCGGGGCGTGCGCGAGCGCCGGGAGCGCGTGCCCGTCCGACTGCAGCACGGCGAGGGTCTCGAGCGTCGGCGCCGCGAGCGCGAGCAGCGCGGAGACGAGCGCGGTGAACTCCCTGTCCCAGGCGGCCTTCTCGAGCTCGCGCTGCTGCCGGACGCGGTACCACAGGTAGGGATCGGCCAGGTCGAGCGCGGGGCCGACGTCATCCGCTGGCGTCGGAGTCGTCGGGGTCGGGGTGGAAAAGGAGAGCAGAAGGTGTTGGATCTTCGGTGTCTGCGAACTGGAGGAGGAGTACGCTTGGATGTAGGCGAAGAATTGGTGGATTTGGCCGAGTGTGCTGAACGCCAAAGAGCGGAAACGTACGGGGTAGGAGGCGTTGTGGAAGAAGTGTGAAACGCGCGCTATGGCGGCTCCAGTGCGTCCGCCGTCGCTGCACGCCTGAGCGATGATTTGGTGCCAGATCTCGAGGGGAATGTCGCGTGTGCGCATCTTGAAGGGGTCTGGGTAGAGCAATGGGGAAGAGATGTGTCTCAGAGGAAAAGGCGTCGAAGCCGAGTAGGAAACCTCGTCTTTAACTATGCCCTCGGGGAGACGAGGTGAAGCGCACGCGTGTTTGTGTAGACGAGCTGCCGTCTCTGGTCAATTAATCAAGTAAGGACTGGGATCACCACGCGGGACGCCGGGTCGCAAGGTCTGCGACACAGACGATGCCCGTCGAGTCCGAATCGCTGGTGTTCGAGGCACAGCCATACCGTAGGCGTGTGACACATTCACCTTCTGGACATCTGCAAGGGCTTCGGGACCCTCCCATGAAGGTAGCAATAGCTCCTTAACGCCGGGATGAAATGCGTCTTATACATGACGAATGGCTCGGAGTCCGGAGAGAGAGCACCCTGGGAACGAGGAGATCAGCCACGAACGCTGAAGCGCGCGGCCATCAAAATTAGTGGTATCTAGTTACAGCTTCAAATCGGTCTTCACAGGAGTACGAATGCAAATAAGGCCATGCTCGTCTGCCGGGGGCAGCCGACCCGCGCGTATGTTCACCTGCAACGACGGATGCAATAGACGTGGAGCGCCAAGAACCGCGTCTCTCTCCCTGCGGAACTGGATGAATGTCGCCGCATCCGTTCCCACCTTGACGTGCTTGTTCCTCTCACGCTGCTCAGCCACCGTGCTGAAGCACGTGTGGTTGCGGTCCACCGGGTAGTCGTGACCGACATACAGGCGGTAATCTTCGGGCATGGACAGCAGACGCTGCATCGACTGGTGTGGATATATGAGCATGAGCACAATGTTCGCGAACTGAAACAGCGAAAATGAGCGACTCACGGAGTACAACGTCTCGACATTGCCTCCCGGGAAGTCGGCTCGGGCAGAGCCAACATCGGGCTATGATGTAATCAGTAACGAGGACAGTGCAGCCTGGACGCGCGGAGATACTCACGTTAAAGATCGAGTCTCCGGTGAAAACAGCTTTGCCAATCACGTAGCCAACGTGATCGGGAGTGTGTCCGGGCAGATGCCACACTTGACACGACAAGGAGCCGAGGTTGAACACCTCGTCATCTTGGAAGTAGACATCGAATGCGTCCTTGAAGAGGGAGCTGTCGAGCGCATATCGCGGCCCAAACACCTCTTGCACTTGCGTGATCCGCTTGCCTATGCATATCGCGACGTTGCCGCCCAGCTGCTGTTTGATGTATTGGGCGGCGGTGAGGTGGTCGGCATGCGCGTGGGTTTCCCTACAAACGGAGCAATGGTTCAGCATGGATGCTACAGGATACAAACCGCCAAATCCGCGCCGGAAAAAATGCGAACGAATGAAGGGAAGAACTCACAGGATCCTAGTAACCTTCAACGAGTTGTGCTCAACGTACGATATCAACCCGTCCGCAGTCGCCGTCTTGATTGCCCCCGAAGCTGGGTCGTAGTCCAAGACCGAGTCGATGATGACCGCCTCGGAGGTCGCAGGGTCGGACACGATGTACTGCCACGTGCATGTCGCCTTTTCGAAGAACGAGGCGACGACGGGGGTGTGCGAGTCTTGGCTCGGATGGCGCTTCCACGGTTCCGCGGGAGGGATGTTGTTGGCGCGAGCCTGAGACACGAAGGGCGTGTCTAGGGACACATGGGGCGAAGAGGCGGAGGACGTGGACAGAGTCCTGGCGGTGGGAAGAGAAGACGAAGGTTGGACGCGGCCTGTAGCAGTCGGGGCCGCACTATGGACCGACCGCGGGTTGAGTGACGCAGCAGTCCGAGCGGAGATGCGGGCACGGGCGCCCCGGCTGAGGACAGATGGTTTGAACAGGGACATTGGACAGGATGTGTGGTGGGAGGAACAGGCGAGTAGCTGTTGTGGGGTCTCTCACCTGGGGAAGGGACTTTATACCTGGCTCCGACGTGGAGACGGCGGGCCAAAGGTTGAACTATGGGACCAGGGGCGCTTGAATTCGGAATGAAGCGTTCAATTCGGAATCGGTAGCGACTGGAGTGACCTAGTCCGGTTTTCGTGGGCCGCAGGAATTCGGATAGTCGGAGCCAGCCAAACCGGTTCCGACACGACACGCGAAAATGGGCGAGAACGTGCCAAGGGGATCCAAAGCAGGGAGGCAAAGGAGAAGGTGAGCTGCGGCAAGGCCCAGTGCCAGTAGGTGACTTTACTAGAGTACTGGCCATCGGAGCCGCCATGTGGGCCCCTCAGGGTATCGCCACCACGTGCACATTCCCATGCGCCCACTCGGGGGACCAGACAGCGAAATAATACCACTAATTTCCATAACGACGGGAAGACACAGGCACTGTATATGTTTTGACAAAGACGAGATCCTCTCGTAGACCACCCCGTCGGTACTCCACGTGATTACCCTCTGGCCTTCAGCGCAGCGGCGTGGGCAGCTTGGATTGGGTAGACATCTCCGTCGGGATAGACCTGAAAGCCACACATATATCAATACCCCCGCTAGGATGAGAAGGTCACGGACTCACAGCGTAGCCATCGTTTGGCGTGCTTGTGTACGTGAGATGCGAGCCCGCTTGCCTGCAAGAACAGACGGGTGGTGAGAAACGGCGACGCGCTGCCTGATTCGAAGAAACACGCACCAGATGAGGTCGCCGGCGAGGTTGGAGCTGATGATGGTGTTGTACCATGCCGTGTACGTAGACGCCTGGTTGCTCGTCACGCCGAACTCTTCGAGAATTACTGGCTTGTTGACCGCCGCCCCCGAGGTTTGGTGGTCCTTGATCCATTGAGAGCCCCACCCGGTCGGATCGCTCGTCTGACCCCAGCCCACCTGTGAACCACGTGAGAATCGGACAATGATGCTCGAGTCTTACCCGTACTCACCGGGTAAAGCTGTCACGGCGAAATGGAAGTCAGCGTCTCATTCGGAATAAGGACTACACCTGTCTCTCGGAACTTACATGCGCAGTTCCGAAGTCGATAGAGCTGATCTTGATGTTGGCATCGAAGTCGATGCCCTCGGATCCCCTGAAGGTACGGCATAGTAAGTGGCAAAGCACTCCACTGCGCCGGAGACTGCAAACACGCACTGGTAAGGGTAACTCGGGTTGCTGGGCTGGTTGAAGAAGCCCTCATCTCCTATTCCGACGAGGTGGTTCGAGTCGATGGATTTGATGAACGCTGACATGGTGGTCGCCCACTGCGTAATGGTGGCGGTCGTGCACGTGCCGGATGTAGTACTGAAATCCGAATGCTGACTGCTCAGCCGTGCGGCTTCATAATGCCCAGCCTGAGAGTGACGCACCCCGTGCTGCCTTTGCACCTTGGCTCATTGGCCAGCTCCCACGCGAGGATCGTGGGCTCGTCCTTGTAGCGTGTGACGAAAGTCTGGACGTACGACTTGAATGCCGTCTATGCCCATAGGTTCAGGTACGAGGTCATCAGCGACTTCGACGATACATTCAGCTCACCTGGATGGCCGAGTTCGTGTAGAAGAGGTCGTGGTTCGCGCTACCAGCAATCTGTGAAACATAGACATCCATCCCGCCGTAGTCACTCCAGTTGTTGGTCCTGCGCAATGCGTGGTCGTTGGCCCCACGTTCATGTATACGAGCCGTTGTACTCACAGTGCCACGATCAGGCGGATACCGTTCGCCTTCGCGGCGGCGATAACGGCATCTAAGGAAGGGTAGAGTCAGCTGGCCAGCCTCGAGACCAACAGTCTTCACCCACCAAAGTTCTCCAGTCCGGTGGAGCCAGTGTTCACTGTCGCTTTCCCGTTCGACCACAGCTGGTAGTAAATCCCATTCGCGCTCGTGACATCGTTGAAGCCCCTGGAGTAAGATTAGGTCGCAATCTCTTTGACCCATAACAAGCACGCGCACCATGTCCTGACCGTAGTCGCCCCAGCACCCGCCATGTCGGCGAATGCCTTGTTCATGTCGGTGGTACTATAGCCCATGAGGCCAACCCAGTAAGAGTTCGTCCTTCATATCTCGTCAGCATTGAGACCAAGTGCTGTAGAGTGGATCATCTCACCCGACGAGTGGATATGTCTTGCCATTCAGAGTGAACTTTTGTCCGGACACCTTGACGAAGCCAGTCGCGCTGGGAGGGGCAGCCGTTGTTGTCGGCGCGGTCGTAGTCGTAGTCCCGGCCGTAGTCGTAGTGGTCGCTACACTGGTGGTAGTCGTAGTCGCTGTGCCCGGAATACATTGCGAGTAGAAAGGGTTCATCACGGTGCACACAGTCCCAGACACACAAGCTGCACCCCTTGTCAGGTGATACACTGTAGTCGCAGGAGTAGGAGCGCAATACGCACTCGTGTCTCCAGTCCACGACTGTCCACCACACTACAGAGCGCATCAAGTCAGTCGACCGAGAAGCTAGGAATGCGAAGAAGCGACTCACCTGTCCCCACTCTGGCACGGCAGCGCCAACGAAGGGCGCGAGGGCGACAGCAAGGGCGACAGCAGCAACCCGGAACATGACCGGAGTGTAGGAGAGCGGTGACGGACCTTGACCAGCCCCTTCTCCGCTCCAGTATATATGCGCAAGAATGGCTCACGCGCCATGTCCATCATCGCTTCTCGGAGACATTCCGCTAGAGTTCTACTAGTACTACCCGCAGGGGACGCGCATTGCTCGGGGGAATTATCGCGCGAAGATTATCCCGACCGCCGCATCACGCTGTGCGTGGTGGTCTCGTGGTTCGCGTCTCGACGGCCCGTGAAATGGCTATGCTTGATTGCCCTAGAACGTGCCTTGAAGCTTCGAAGCCGGCTAGCTACGTAAATCTCACATGTGATCCTAAACCAGAAAATAAGTACGGAAACCGCGGACGGAGGCTAACCGATCAGACACACCTTGTACATGACAGAGGAATCATGGCACTGGCGTGTCTTCCATAAAGATCCTAAAGTAACTTCCCCATTATCTGGTGGTATAGATGTCTACATGTATATATAATGGCGACTCTTGAGATTCGCCGTCTGTAACGACCCGAACTTCTCAGTATCCGGCAGCGATGCCATTCTTCCTTGAGTCGCTCGCAGCTAGAATGCTCCCGTCAGTAATCGTTCGCCGTGGCAACAGGTAACCACGTACCAAATAAGGTACCGTTGACCTTGACGATACCCTGGATAACCGCGGCAACGCGCGATGAGTCCGCAACTACGTTATAGTCGGCATCAGAAGAATCCACATGCAAACACATGCGGCCGCTTACCGGATATGTTGTGCCCGAGCTGCCGAAGGCCATCCAAAAGAGTGACGGGGAGACTGTCGTCGGTGTCGACGATTAAGGGGAACAGCTGGTCATGCATGCGCCCGTATTCTATGGCCGCACTGACGTCCATTCCCCAGTCTAGGTTGAGGAGTGTCTGGAACACTGCAGGGAAAATGCGGGAGCCACCGGAGCCCCCCAGGGAGGCGTAGAACGCTCCGTCTTCGCTTTCAATTATGATCGGAGCTGTAGAGGACAGTGGTCGCTTGCCCGGCTCCGGATAGTTGACTGAATACGAAGTAGGTCAGCTTCATTCGCAAGTACAGGGAATAGCACGTACACGGTGACGGGTAAAGACCGAAAGCGTTCGGTATGCCGGGGGTGGAGAAGTCATCCATCTTCCAAGCTTATTAACACAACCTCCTCCAAAGTTTTATCACAAGCATACCTCGTCATTCAGGATCACGCCTGTCACAGGGTCCATGACTCCCGAGCCGAAAATGAGGTTCACCGTGCTCGTAATTGAGACAGACATGCCGTTGGCATCGACAACGGACGAATGGCTCTGTCAAAAATCTTTTGAGGAACGAGTCCACAGTAGCGAAAGAGTAATGTTGCTCACAGTACCGTGATCTTCAACAGCGTCATAGACGGGGTTATAATACTCCGGGGAGTGGGTACGGTCCTGTAGGCGGCAGGCATCACCATCCATCCGGTCTCAATGGTACGAATGAGCATACGTCCGTGACGTTCGGGAAAACTTGATCCGCGTATGCCTTCGTTGGGATGGAGTTGATGTGCTCGACGCTGTCGTGGAATGCCGGGTCACCAATCCAGTCCTAATGAAAGCTCAGCGGTAGTTTGACTTGCGCACCAGCACACATACCGGGCTGCGAAACCAACTAAACCAAAATATGAGTGCCCGGGGAGCTCCAGACAGGAGATAGATCGCAACTCACACTTCATGGCCTCAAGGAACCGATGTGCATTCAGCACAGTCCTCCCTTCCTCCACAAAGTCGCCGTAGTGCTCCAATAGGTTCAACATGTGAAGGAGAACAAGACCAGACGTGGGTGCATGTGGGACGTAGACTTTCTTGCCACGGTAAGTACCCTTTAGAGCCCGAGAAACCTTGACCGTGTAGCCCTCCATGTCTTCGTGCGTCATGATGCCTTCCGTGGACCGAACCTTTGTTAAGAAGGCGTCGGCAATAGGACCCTTATAAAAGGCGTCGGGTCCCTCTTCCGCGATGGTATAGAGCGTTCGTGAAAGGTTGGTCCGATGGATGCTTTCACCTGCACGCAGAAGGCGGCCGTTGGGCGCGAAGATGGAACTCCAATCGGAATCGTTGAGCATCATATCGGGGAACCACTGGGAGCATGCTCGTGAGCACGACGACAGCAGATGATATGCAGTACTCACAGTCATCCTACGCTCAAGTTCCGGTTGAACAATCCATCCCGCTGCCAATCGTGCTGCAGGCTCAACCAGTTGCTTCCATGGCAAGATGCCCCATCGCCGATGAGCTTCTTCAAGACCGCGAAGTTCGCCTGGTACGCCGACGCGAGACCGCCAAATCGCGATGCCAAAGGGTTGTCGACGTACATTGTCTCGTTGCTGAGCGCGGGCGCGGTTTCGCGGAAGTCGATGGCATAGACTTCCGACGATACATTTGGACTTGAGGGTGGGACGCGAACCGTCATGAACCCTCCTCCACCAATGCCAGACCTGACGCATGATATGGGTACAATCTCACATGATTAGCAAAGGAAGGACTCACGAGAACATGTTCACCACTCCGGTACATAAAGTCGTAGTGACCGCCGCATCCACCGCGTTTCCACCCGCCTTCATGATGTCCACGCCCATGCCGAGCAAATCTCGTTTTCGCTTGCAACTGCGCCATGGGTAGCCCGGATGAGGTATGCGGGATTGTTGGAGCCAGAGGGAACGCGCGTGCGAGTTGAGCCTTGGTTTGAACCTCGTGTGCAGCCCGAGCGGAGGGTGGCGTAATCGAAGGAGGAACGCTGGTGAAGAAGCAGATAATAGCCGAATGAAAGAGCGATTACGGCAGCATAGAGCAAGCGAGAAGACCGAGACTGTGGACGGAGAAGGTGGGGAGGGGGCGCCGGAGGCTCCGCGATGATGCCTGGCTTGAGAGGCATGAGGGGTTGGTGGACGGGAGCAGGGACCGGGACTCGAGGGAGATAAGTGTTCTTGCGTCGGCTTATTTCCGGTGCCGGACACAGGTGCCAAGGTTAGCATGTACAGTCAGCAGGATCACAGCAGAAGTTACTTCATTTCCCGAGCACGGACGCAGCTGCACGGTCCTGCGACACTGACCAGCATTGACCGAGTTCGAAGGTGGCGAACCTGGCCGTCCCAGCTGCCAGTCCCACTGCATACGTGCATTGCCCTCCAGTACTACTCCTCGAATACTGGGCCAGTCGGTGTTGAACGCGCTCTGGACACGTCTTGAGAAAGCAGCACGTCACGGTCGCGCTGCAATCAGCGGTGTAGTCAGAATTCCGAATTCTCCGTACCACTACGTTACACCTTACCAAGCCTCGGGCAGGGATACAGGCGCACGTGCTGTGTGACATACGCGACTGCGCGCGACGCGTCGAGAACGTAGTACCTTCTCTCAGGACTACCACGACTCCTGCCCCCACTTGCTGTTTCGGAGTCCTCGCCGTCTGTTGGATGCATGGAAAGCGCACGAGGACATCTTTACGGGCGACACCGCCAAAGGTAAGTGGATCCTCCCTCCAAATGAACTAAGCAATAATCATTCCGTTTCACAGATCATCAAAACGCACTGCCGAGACGTTTCCTGAAGATGATAGCGGTGCGTCCATCTATTAATGTGCAACTGAGTGCGAGAACTTGGAGCTGCTGCACTAGTTCTCTCCCATTTCTCCAAAAGACAGAAAACAGAAGGTCTGAACTCTCGATACGACGAAATGATTCGAACCGTCAATGTTCTCGCTCCTCCACACACTCGCCGGCATGAACGTTCACGAAAGCGCTCTCGTCGGGCTGCTTCATCGTCTTCTACGACCACGTCGGATCTTCTTCTGTCTCCTGCCCTCGAGTCAAACCGTAGTTCACTAGGCTCCGAATTTTCCATTCTGAAGATGGACTCACAAGCCGTACTGGGGAGGGGAAGGCAGACTCGTTCTCAGGAAATATGGTCCACACACGAAGATTCCCATAGCTCAGACGACTTTCGTTCAAACCTTCCGCCCTGGCTTGAGGGCACTCTCTTGACGCTGAAATCAAAACACCCCCTTCGCCTTGGCTTGCTTCCGCACCACGTCGTGCTCAGAGCCCGGATATATGCGCAAGTGCAACTCAAGTGCAAGAGCCACTCCCGTCTCTGTACGCCCCTTCAAAGGTTGTATCACCTCCTAATCACGCGCATAGGTCCTCGCCCAATAACCTCCGAGTTCTGCTCTCTCCTTCCGCGCAGAATATGGCAGGATCTGACCCGCATATACCCAACGAAAGTGGCGATCAAGTGCCATCGGCTCACCCTCTACTTCCTTTTTCGACCCCTGGACCTGCTTCATGTCTACCACAGTTTCCCTTTCCTCGTCCTGTTCGCCCGACTGTTTGCCCATTGCCGGAAATGCCACTATCGCCAACACACAGCCTACCCCAGCTCATCATCTCGGGAGTAGCTCCGAGAAATACTCTTGCACACTCGCCACTAACTTCTCCTCGTCTATGGCACTTTGATCGTGCACGCCCTTTCCACATTCCTCATCACTGCTCTCGCCATCGCCGCCCAGGGAATTTCTCCAACCATCTCATCGCACTCAAGATTCTGCTTCACCGTCGCCGTGCTTTCTGTCCGACATCCGGGCCTCTCGTTCCGACAACATGTTCGTTGGATCAAGACTCTCCACACCAGTAATCGACGTCGGTACGCTCGATTTCAAGTGGGAGCGCTTCGACCGAACAGATCTCGTCTTGGACCCCTCGTCCTCTCCCCACTCACCTCACATCGACTCGGAAGCCGCGTTCTGGGGCCAACCGCAGTCAGACCCTTCCCTTCTCACCATAGCTCCGATATTCTAAGTCCCATGTTCGACCCTGATGCTACATTGGAACAAGACGGCGGACCTCCGCATACTTTTGCAAAATCCGAGCTAGGCCCTGACGCATCTCGCACCTCCTCAATGCATTCCCGAGTCCCAAAGGACGACGACCAAGATCTTGCGTGGATTCTTGCTCCTCGTGGTGGAAATCCGATCTGGCCGTCTCCTCCGCTCGACATCACTGCTCCATCTACACCTATCGTGCCGCCGAACACTCAGGCGTCTCTCTCGAATCGCTCTCCACCTAGACCGAGCTTCGCGCCAGCTCCAGGGATCTATATTTCCCCTCTGCAGGTATCCGAAGACGTGGACACCACGGCGGAGCAGCTCTTCGGTCCTAACTCCGAAGGTGGCGGCGAGGTGAGATGTGGCCTGCCTTGTGCGTGGCCTACTTTGATCCGCCTTCAACCAGGTCATGCAGAACGGCGAGGCGTCCCGGAAATCCCCCGAGGGACGCCCTCAAGATGCAGCCAAGGAAGTAAAAGAGGAGAAATGAGAACCGACATTGGCGCGTATCGCACGCGTGAGCTCACTTGTGCACATGTTCCACGTCCATCGCTTATTGGGGTCAAACAGAGTTACTTGCTATCCGACACATCTTTGTATCGACTTCGTACCGCATTGTAGCTTCAGTTTTGATCATGAATGGTTACCGCCCGGCGACTTGATGTAGAGTCTACCCGTAGCACATCACTTTTGAGCCCTCAAGCGATAGGTACGTCCGAGCCAGTACCCGGAGCGCTGCCCAATAGGGTCCTGCATACCGAGAAGCAGATATGCGGCCTGGGCATCAAGGGTAAGGGTGTTGAGATCTTGAGAGGAGCCTCGTCTCCGTCTCCAGACGGTTCTCTCTCAACGCGTTCGTCGGCGGAGTATTTGAGGCGCCCACATGTTCACTGGTTCCGGTGCTTTCAAGTCCGCGCGCTGGTCCACCGGGCAGTCATTGAGTCCACCCTGAACGTAACGTTGAACCGTGTGCATTCCGCATCGTGCTCACCCGCAAATTAGTTTGCCGATCTAATGGCGTTACGCCTTCAACCGGGGAGACCTTACGACCGGAAGACTTGGCACTGGTCATGCATCGTGTTACGCTGCGGATCTTGCGGGTTCGGTAACTCGAAGTCGAGCTCTTCCGTCCGCTCGGAGATTTAAAGTTTAAGAACCAAGCGAGTTCGTGTATAGCCTTGGACGACAGCATATGGACAACAACGGGGCAAGAATAACAGTATAACTTAGACAAACATATCGCGGCGGTCCGGGCTCGCTCTCCATTAAATCACGGGCAGCTCGATCGACTCCTCCAAGACCGTTCGCAATTCTCCGCGCTCACCAGCCAACGTCCCCACCGTCGTAGGCCTCGACGTGGACGCCGCGCTCACCCTTGCGCTTCTGGAGCCGATACCGCTCGAGGTCGTAGCGCTCGTACGACGCGGCGGCAAGGCGCATCGCCCGGACGTGGTGTGGGCGCGAGTTGGCGGCGGCGGCATGCGCGCGCGACTGCCAGATGCAGGTCGCGAGGTTGAGCCCATTGGTGGGATGGGGGGTGCCGTACCAGTACAAGATCAGCTGCGGGGCGGAGGTCGTGTGCGTGACGCGAAGGTGAGGGTGGAGCGAGGGAAAAGAAGGTGGTAAGCGAGCGAACGGGGACGCGGTCTGAGAGCGGCCGCGGACTTACGCCTCCGTTCTGCACCGCTTCTTCGTGCGCCTTCTTGTCCGCGTCGTAGAGCGCTGGGTAAAGTGAAACGAGCGACGGTCAGAGACCCGCACACGTCGGCCCCCCGGCGACGGGGTTCGCAGGGCCAGAGCGGACGCGGGAAAGAGGGACTCACGTCCGCCGTCGCTGCCGTCGCGCCGCTTGCTCCGGAACGCGACGCAGTACCACTCGCGCTCCTCGTCCTCCGGGAGCTCGAACTCGTCCCAGTTGAACGCGTCCGCGTACGGGACCGTCGCGTACTCGTCCGTCACCGGCCGGAAGTGGTGCAGCGCGCGGTGGAGCGAGAGCGAGGCGTGGTCGATCGTCGGCAGGCGCGACGCGGTCGAGAGCGGGCTTGGGCGCGCCCCCGCCCTGCGGACTTCGGGGACGAGAGCGGGTAGCCGGGGTGGACGACGCCCTCGGGCAGGGAGGAGAGCAGCGGGGGCAGGTAGAGGATGGGTGACTGCGAGCGCGAGAAGGTGGGCAGGACGTGCGGGTCGCGGGGCGCAGTTGGGGACTTGTTGGCCGACTTTTGCTCTGCAGCGACGAGGGGGGCGGAGAGAGAGGAGAGGGTGATCGCGTCGGACGCGGCGAGGACCGAGGCCGGGACGGCGACTGTGTGCTGGGTCATTGGTATACCGATGAGGTTGCGAGCAGAGGTGAGGGTATGCAGGGAGAGCGGGCGGGGGAGTAGAGGTGAAGACGACGGAGGGCTCCATGGAGGCTTATATGCGCGGGGCAGCCAATTTTTCGTCTAAATCTGACAAGCGACGGATGGTGACATGACCGACTCACGCGGAAGAGTAGGATTGAGCTGTGCGAGGTTCGCGAGTTGTCGAAAGCGAAGGGGGCGGATGTCGCGAGGTGTTGTAACCGGGGGCTCGGGATTGCGCGATCTAGGCGACAGAGATCGACAGGCGCAAAGGATGACGCCGTTTCGGGGCTTGACCCTGCTGCTGCCGACACAGGCAGACCGTGGAGATGAGTGCGGCCGTAACGAGAAGCGCGACAAACATAGTGAGACCGGGTCCGGCGGCGAAGTTTGGCCTCCTGGCCCCATACGCGCCGTCAGAGCGGGCACCAGAATGGGCCACGCTGTACATCACGTCAAGGCGGGGCGCGTGGACGCGTTTTGTGCATGCAAGGTGGTCCGACATGGCTCGGCGATGCTGGGAGGGAATCAGAGAGTGCGTATTGGGAGGCCGGCGCTGTGGACGGGGACGAAGTGGGAGGGTGTGGTGGAGACTTGGCGGCGAGCGCGGGAACTCCAGCCATGTGACCGGCGGGCACTCCCGCGTCGACCGCCCGCGCGGTGGCAGCGACCAAGCTCTCTCTCCCGTCCGCTGCGTTCTGGTCATGGCTGCCCGCAAGGTCGCCGACCACACTCTTTACCACCTCAGTCCCAAGGGCTTCTGGAAGAAATTCAGTGCGCCACTTCCTGCTGCGTGTCTTCACCTCCAAATTCACCACTTTTGTAGGGGACGCGATTGTTGTCGACCCGGAAATCTCCAGCGGGCTGCCCATCCAAGGTGTCCACCGTTTCCCGCCTCCCGCCTCGAGACCGGAGAGGTACGCCACGCCCGCAACCAAAGGTGAGCCCATTCGACACGCCTGGCAGTGTGCTTGGCGGCCATCCAACCACGCCTTTCAGCGTCCGACCCCGCCCAGAACCCGTACTGGAAACGCGATGTACGCCGCGCGTACCCTCAGCTCTCCGTGGTGACGCAGTCGGAGCTCTCGACTCTCATGCTCGAGCACGCAAGGGCGCAGCAGGTGTACGTGCTTGATCCTCTTGTCCGCCGATTTCCGTTCATGTCCATTCATGTCTGTCCGCCAATCTCCCTTCCAGTATTGCTCCTCCGACCGAGGCAGAAGTCGCAGAAGGCGCTCCCGTTCCCACCGCCCAAACCTCGTTCGATCTCACGGAGGCCATTACGACCATTGCCGCCGCCCGCAAGGCGTATTCGACGTCACAGCTTCCTCCCTTGCCCCCGTCTGCTACGAAGTGGCAACCACAGCGTGCGGAGGACTCTCCCCATGATCCGACTGCCTACTTCCCTATGATCATGGTCAAGTAGAGTAGATTAGTAGACACTGCAATCCACCATGGTTTCAACTGCAGCATCTCTTGTCTCGGCGCAGTGCTGTCCTGCACCTGGGGGTATGAATTCAAGCATTCGTATCAAGCCATGCACCTGCACCCGCATTTCACCAACTCATGGCCGTCGATGTGTATGTCCAGGAGACCGTTTGACCGAGTCCTGGAGTTGTCCTCCTAGATGTCGTGGGCACTGGGAAGCGCCCCACGGAGCCGTGCGGCGTGCACCTCAGAGTCACAGCGCCATTCCCCGCCCTTGCTTGCGCACCACTTCGACCGTCTGGATCTTCTTTCTACTACCTCTCTGTCTGGCCTGCTATCGACTTCTCGTGCACGTATTGTTCTTGCTTTTTTCGGTGTCTTTCTCGCTATCCGACTCTTCATCGCAAATGTCAACCGAGGACAGTGTGCCTCCCGCCGCCCTCACAGGTGGCTCCTCAGCAGAAGCCCAGCCGCGGCGTTCGCAGACGATCCCCGCGTGCACTACGATCGGAATGCGGGGACGTGGCGGTTCGAGCAAGACGACGGGTCCGAGCTGGAGTACGACGGCGCGAAAGGCGCATGGGTCCCGGTGGTGAGTCCCTGCGCTCTCCACACCCTGACCGCACTAAAACCCCGACTGTCGTCCCCTGTGAAGCTGGACGAGGACCTCCTCAAGGCACAACAGGCCGCGTACTCGGTAGCGGGCGTCGATGAAGAGGTGCGTCCTCCCCCACCCTCCTCGCCACCCGCGCCACCCGACTCCTCTTTCTCTTTCTCTTTCTCTTTCTCTTTCTCTTTCTCCCGCTCCCCGCTCTCTCACCACAGGCCCCCGCGGCGCCGGTGCTCAAACGGACGACAAAGAAGCGCAGAGACCCGCCAGACAACTACACCTCCCCGAGCACCAAACGCGGCAAGGCCGACGGCGCGCCGCCGCCCCCTCGAAGAACACGGCGGTGTACGTGACCGGCCTCCCGCCGGACGCGGACGCGGACGAGGTCGCGGAGCGGTTCGGGCGGTTCGGGCTGATCGAGGAGGACGACGGCGGGGACGCGAAGGTGAAGCTGTACGCGCGCGAGGACGGGGGCTTCTCCGGGGACGCGCTCGTCGTGTACTTCAAGCCGGAGAGCGTCGCGCTCGCGATCACGATGCTCGACGACGCGGAGCTGCGTGTGGGCGAGCCCGCGACGCGCATGCGCGTGCAGCGCGCCGAGTTTGGGCACAAGCACGAAGGTGGGGGTGCGGGTGGGGGAGGCGGGGAGGGGCAGCAGGCGCAGGCGCAGGCGCGGCCGCGGAAGACGGTCACGGACAAGAAGCGGGCGACGCGGCGGATAGGGAAGATGCAGAGGTGCGTGGGGCGACCTGGGTCCGCGCGAGCCGGGGGCTCACGTCGCCGCAGGAAGCTGGGGGAGTGGGACGACGAGGACGGGTTCGGGCCGGCGATCACGGAGGAGGACAAGGCGATCGCGGCGAGCAAGCACGAGCGCGTCGTCGTGCTCAAGCGCATGTTCACGCTCGAGGAGCTCGAGGCGGACAAGTCGCTGCTGCTCGACCTGAAGGAGGACGTGCGCGAGGAGTGCTCGACGCTCGGGGAGGTCACGAACGTGGTGCTCTATGATGTGCGTCGCCGTGCTCTGTCGCCATCCACTCTTCGCGCTCACGCTTGACACCCTCCGACAGGAGGAAGCGGACGGCGTGATGACCGTCAAGTTCAAGGACCCACTCAGTGCCCAGGCATGCGTCATTGTGAGCGATCCGCCTACCCCCACTCGCGCGCGCCCCGTCCTATGCACTGACCGCAGCACCAGAAAATGAACGGCCGTTTCTTCGGCGGACGTCGGATAGAGGCCTCGCTCTTCGCAGGCCGCCAGCGGTTCCGGCGGAGCGGCTACGGCGACAACTTCGGAAACGGAGACGAGAACGAGAAGTCGAGATTGGACGACTTCGCATCATGGCTCATGGCAGAGGGCGAGTGAGAGCGGAAACCTGTCCGGGGTCGTGGGCTGCTAGTGTTTATCTACTGTATACTGTATTACAAGCCGCATGAGGTCGACCATGTGCAGAGTAAGGTGGAGCGAGACGAGGCGAGCGAGGCGAGAGAGCATTCGACAGCAAGTGTACAATCAATCCAGTATATCCAGTCCTTCCTATCCCTCGAACCCATCACCAACAAGAACACAGCGGCTTGACATCGACAGTCTCCAACCGCTGCAACTCAAGTATCAGCACCACGCAAACCAGACTCTACGAGCAACGCACCTCCACGATCATCGTCTTCGTCTTCGGGCTCTCCGCTGGGTCGTGGTGCATCCAGTCCATGTCTTGTTCCTCCGCCAGCGGCGCCTGCTGGCTCCCCCACCGCGTGTGCAGCGGCGCGTGCCGCTCCATGTGGCCCGTGCTCTTCGACATCGCCGCGAGATCCTCCTCCGCGAACGACATCGCCAGGTCTGCGTTGCCCTCGTCGTCCTCTCCAAGCGCGGCCTCGCCCTCGTGCACGACGGGCAGCCGCTCCGCGCCCGACGCCGGCGAAAGCATGCCGAGGCTCGACGCCGCGGCCTCCACAGACGACTGGCGCGAGAGCGGCGGGGGCGTCAGCGCGCCAACGCCGGCGAAAAACGCCGTCTGCGTCGCAGGCGCGGACGACGGCGTCCCCTGCGCCGCTTGCCTAGGGGCAGACGACGAGGACTCGCCGACATCGACCTCCTCCCCTTCGCCGTCGTCATCCGTGCCCTCCTCGACCGCGTCGTCCACGCCCAAGCGCTTGAGCCCGGCCTCGACCGCGTCGAGGCGCTCCATATGCTCGAGCACGGTCACGCCCGTCGTCGCCGGGTGCACGCGCTGGAACTTGGCGGAGAAGGAGACGGGGCGGGACATGCCCGCGCCGTCGGTCGCGAGCCGGCGCATCGGCGGCGGGAAGCCCGAGACCGAGTGCGAGTGCGAGCGCGTCCGGCGCGGCTGCGTGGGCAGCGGGGGCATCGACGCGATCGACGCGTGCGGGGAGAGCGCGGGCCCCTGGGGCGGCAGCTGCGCCGAGTAGGACGACCCGTTGTGGCCGTCCGGGTTCGGGAGCGGGATCATGTCCTCTGTGACGGGGATTTCGTCGTCCCAGACGAGGACCTTGGTGCGCCGGGTGAGTTCGAGGGGGCCTGTCAGAGAACGTCAGCGCCGGAATGTGGACGGCGTTCGTGCGATGGGGTACCTTCGTCCTGAATGTGGGATCAGTGGATGACATTCGCATGGGAGGGAAGGACTTACCGCATGTCTGAGCGATTGTACGATGTTCCACGCCTGTCCTTTGATGACAGCAAGCTGCCTCTGTATGATATGGCATCAATCGCCCATCACGTACAGGTTGCGAAAAATAACGAACCCTGAACATCTTGGGTGGAAGTCAGGATCCACCGCAAACATTTTCCGTAACTCGAATGTCGTTTCTGCCCACCACGCCTTAGACGTAAGCAAAGGCAGGAAATGGTCCCGCGTCTTCTGGCTGAATGGTCGTCCGATGATAGTGACTGGCAAGTACAGCCATCCATAGGTATACGACCGCCAACCTTTGGGGTGCTCGTGGGGGAAGGACAGTGAGTTGTCTATGGCGGCGATGTGTAGGTGCGGGTGCTTCGTGTAATCTCCACTGTTCGCCGTTGCGTGGGTTTGGGGGTACATCGGGGACGCTGACGGGCCGGTGACGGTGTTGCTGCTGCCCATGGTGTCCGCACGTCGAAGTTCTGTCATCATCGGCATGTCGGGTCGTGACATTCTTGAGGGCGCGACATCTACGAGCGATTTCGAGTGATCGACCTCGCAGTACTTGATCATGTAATTGTCCGCCCCGCGGTCAGTGTTCAGCATTAGATAATCTGGAGGAGAAAATGAGTCCTGAGTATTCACAGGAGCCGCGCATGACGTACCTAATATTACAAGCCTATGAGGTCGACCACGCACGTCAGCAACGTTGCGACCACCGTGGAGAAGATGACGTACTTCTCCAGCTCCTCGCGGAAGTTATCCTGCAGTGCAGGAGTCCAGTAAAATGGATCACCGGTACGACTTTCAGAGCTGTCGTAGAGGCGAGTGTCTAGGTCCTCGTCTTCGTCAAAGAACTCATCCTCGACGCCAGTCTTTCCGCACACCACTTTGAGTGCTGTCATGAACTTCTTCTGGAAGCCGCCTTTCCTATGACTGACATCACCAAAGGTGTCCGAGATGGCTCGACCAGGCCAAGGATGTTGCCGAAGGAAGTCCGACGCATCTAAGACGAAGGAGTTGCAGAACAGACATCACCTTCGAAAAAAGGTGCCACGTACCCGTGAAACCATGAAGGAAGAACTGCATACTGCCAATTTTATCCGGCAAACGTTTCCCTTTCTTCGCAGCGTTACGGTCTAACCAGTCGTAGAAGAACGCCTACGATCATGTCAACATTCTCCTCAGCCAATACAAAAACAATGTAACCTCACCTGGCTTGATAGGGAAACTAGCTGTGTCCTTGGAACGATGTTTAAGCTCATGCGCTCATCCAGTAATGATGCAGCCGCTTCGGATATGTAGCTGCGAAGTCATTAGACTCCGCCGAGGGTCGTGGTTGGACGTGCACACCTCAAATTGGGTATAAGACATGCACGACCAAAGGGTATGAGCCATCGGAACTGCCTGTGCAGCCATTTGGTAGTCTAGAATTGCGTTTGACTCATGAACCGAGGAAAGTAGCGTCGAATGGCTGCTTACCTTGGGGTTAAGACGACCGTAGGGTTCTTCGTCCTTGGGCTTGAACACACTGCATGCGGGGTAAGGAGAGAATGGAGTGGGAGAGAAGCATATGACGCACGCGACCGTTTGAATCCGACCATCCAGCTTGGCACGAGCGAAATACGACCCAGAAGACCCCTTCGTAATCATCTTGGGGTGGATACCCTCTGCAATAGCATCGCGAACAGCTTGCACGTAACTTGGCTATGAGACAGGGATGACACAGGAAGCTGAGCAGCAACTCACACCTCGAAATCCGCTGCAGTCATAGGAGGCTTGTGGTCCAATGTCTTGACCTACACGCAACGCCCGAGGTCGGAGACAATACATCATCGCGAATTCTAGAATACATACCAGACCACCGTAGGTGTTTGAGGCGACATACTGAGGCTCGAAGACGCTGTGCCATATATCCTTCTTCGAGTTATCCTCCACCTTCTTCTTCCGCTTCACCTTCTGCGCAATGGACTCCGTCCACCTGAGGGGTCGGAGCTTCACCCCTATACTCTCCCACTTATGAGGTGATTACACACCTTTTGAAGGCATTGTCCAGCTTGCTGAGGTCAATGTGGACTGGCCGCTGTGACCGCCGGAGGCCGCGTGAGGGCTGAGCGAGCCCTTCGGAAACATCGACCTCGTCGTCGTCGACACTCTGCGTGAGGGGCTGGTATTCGGACCGATTGGGCGGCATTTCGAGCGTCCGGAAAGGAGAGGGCAGTCCGAGGCACAGCGGGGAGCGGGAGAGGCGAGGACGGCAGCGGCTCCGCTTGGAGTGCCACGACCGGGATCATGGCTTCCAAATGAGGCAGCCGGATATCTAATTTGGGCGGGTGAAGCGCCCCCCACCGTTCCATACGTTTATAACGCAGCTGGTTCCTCTCCACACCACGTTATGTACGAGCCCCCCCTCGGCATGGCAGAGTACTTCAACATTCAACATTCAACATTCAGGTTGGAGCCAGCGGAAGTTTGAAAAGCGCCGCCTCACTCATCCGCCGGCCCGCGCCGCCACTTTACCCGGACGGCGTGTTCAATCGTGTCGACTTCAGTACCAATTGACAGCCACCTACCACTTGTCTCATCCGCTCAGGCCCTCTGCGATACTTTCGCCATTATCCCCGTCTCTCCGGTTCTGTCTTGATTGTGCAGGCGACTATGGCCCCCTTCAAACTGAACTTGTGGAATGCACCAGAACGCACCATTACCATGAATGTTGTCATCTACGGTATGGTTCGTCTTATCTTGGTTTCCAAACCCACTCTTAAGGGTATCTCAGGGCTTCCTCAAACTGGGAAGAGTTGCCTTCAGTCGTTGTTGGTAGGAGTGGCACAACTTTTCGAAGTTTTCGTCGCTCACACTCCCTTTTTCCCCAGACTCTGTCTTCACCATATGTCCGCGAAGACAAAACACGCGTTCAATTCAATGCTCATGTACGCACAAGCCCCTGCCCTGCGGACGTCACAGTCGTGGTCGATGATGGGCGCGGCATGGATGATACTGTAAGATCTATTTTCCATGATGTTCACGCTACATCCCCAACGGTCTGTATGGTGTTCACCAAAATTGACCAACTCCCTCGCGACCACTCGCTGGCTCATTTGAGTCTTGTCGGAATGAAGGCCAAAACGGAATTCTCTTTCGGAGTCGACTGCTTTCCATTGAGCCTGACTACCAAGGAGGTGTTGACGAGTTTTGGAATATATCGGTGGGTCAGCCATTGTCGCAATACACTTCGTCTTATTCTTTATCAGCCGGATGCAGCCGTCCCGCAGCGCGCCCGCCTTCTCCTTCCATCCGAGCACTGGTCGTGTCGGTTTCAGAGCTTGCCATAGATCTGCTAGCGTCTATTTTTGCCTTTCCAACGAAAAAGGTGAACAAAAACGTGCGTAATAAGCCATCTCTCATCACCACTGCGCTGACAAGATGCTTTTTCTCAGATTGACGCAGAACCCAACGACCTCCCTCCGATGGACGCCACAACCATTATGAACACCGAGCTGAATGCCACGTGGGCGGACAACCTCAAGCGTCGACTCGGTCTCCAACTTTCAGTTTCCCTCACTGTCTGGCGTGCTTCGCCGTTGCTGATCATGAAGACTTCCGACTGCTCAGAAATTGCAGCTATGAAGTTCGCTCGACAAAACACGAACATCCCCATTCCACGGATCCATGAATCCGATTCCCGCGACTGGCTCTTCATGGACTTCATCGACGGCGAGACGTTGTGGGAATGTTGGGACCGCCTCAGCTTCTTCCGTCGATTTCGTGTGGCTTGCACGCTACGACTCTTCATCAAACAGCTACGCGCCCTCGCCCCACCTGCTGCCCTCATCGTTGGCTCGTTAGACTCTGGTCATGCGAAAGGCATTGTCTTTGGCGAGACGGAATACGCCCCGTTCCGATCCATGGACCATTTCCGTCGCTTCTGCAATGTGGCCGCTTTCCTAGGCTGGGAAGTAAATGCCAAAGCACACCCCAGGAACGAACGCCATACGCTTGGAAGTTGGACCACCGCCTCGCCCCACGATGGACTGGACGCCTGTGTTTTCGCATGCTGATCTCAATCGGTCCAACATCATCTTGGATCGACAGGGAACATTGTGGATCATCGACTGGGCGATGGCCGGTTTCTATCCACGCTGCATAGAACCCATTGTGATGCAAGACATGGAAGATCCTGTCATGTTTCCACAGCTTGCAAATTCTTCGTGGCCGTCATTTATCCCTTTCATCGCTGGCCGCGTCACCGACGAAGAAAAAGCCTACTGGCGGTACGTTACCACAGGGATTGACCACCGTCGCCCAGGAGTCACTGTATAAGCTTCAGTACGTGGATTTGCCGCCACAAGTGCAGCTTTATTACTCACTGTGTACGCTTTGCCCCGTACTATGTCAGGAAGCGAACCTCAGCCACGTCCTCCGAGTTGGATGTGGATGGTGTGCAGTTGTGTTGGTCGCCCTGCGCGCAGTAATCGACGTGTCTACGGACCGCTGGAAAGCTCGACACTCGCGCGGGGTCCTGCCAGCAATCGCACGCGGCCACCGATGCTCGCGCGACAACGTTATATATTATGTGGGAGTGGGTGTCGGTTTTGGAGGTCACGCGTAACGCATGAGTCGCCGCGGTGCGAACCTAATCGCTCCACTATACTGCATCCTCGTCTTCCCAGGAGGCCCAACGTTGTCCTCCACGCATGTCAAACTGTGTAGATGCCAGATACTTTCTTGGTGCAACGTCAAGGTGGGAGAATCGAGGAGCGTTTGGTTTCCACAGCTCGGCGATGCTGTCTGATGGGCCCACCAGGAGTGGGTGCAGCTTTTCTAACGGAGAAAAGTGCCCTGTGACTTGTTGTGCACAGAGCTGGCTTCCGTCGAACCGTCGCACGCCGCTCAGGCCTCAGCTGGTGTGCTCCGTGCGTCGCGAGCAACACGGCAATCGAATGGACGATTGGACATTGAGCACCGAACGGCGACCGGACTCGCCCGCTGACGACAGCCACCAGACCGCAGCCGTGGGAGCCCTTCCGTGCCCTGCGGACGGCCGGAGCACCGTCGAGATGGGTGCTCTGCGTGTCATCCCGGGCGTGTTCCACCCGGACACGGCGTCGTCGCTCAAGCTCCCGCATGCACCGGATGGTGCGGTTTGGGCGGCCTAAATTTGCAGGTCCACTCCGCGCAGAGGATTTGCTGTTTGCGCACCCACGGTCGAGGGCGATGACAGTCGAGAACAGTCCCGGCGAGGAGTGTCGTAACGCCAGCCACCATAAAAGATGCAGGGCACGCTTGGGAACGTAACGCTTCTGCCATGAGTTCTCAGTCCGTCTTCCACGGTAGAACGCACTAACCACAGGGGATTCTGGCAGTAAGTACTGATATGAGGAGCGGCGGGGACCCGGGCCGGGTCGTTTAGAGCGCCGGGCATGACTGAGGACGTCGCAGGGCTGTAGCAAGGTAGCGAATGGAGAGAAGGATTCGGAATTGGTGTCGGGCACTGTCGCGCGCAGTGTCTCATGCCGCGCTGGCGATCTGGCTGCCGGGCGATATACGGTCTCGCCGATTGGAGGGGGGCGGGTCGCGGTGCACTGCAATTCCGAATTGCCTGGAGGCGCTCCGGCGGTGGCTCCAACAGTCAGAGATCCGTGCGGGACGATGGTCTCCCGCGCCAGTGACCCCAGCTCTGCCTCTCCCTATAAGTGTCCGCGTCTGTGACGTCTTCGCGTTTCGCCCTCTCTCGCTGTCTTTGGTTCTTTCATCTTCCTCGGGCGTGCCCCATTGCTTTCCTCCATGGCGCTCATCAAGCCGGTATACGAGTGGAAGAGTTGGAGGGAACGCATTCGGTGAGTCCTCGGCCCCTGTCTGGACGCATTTAGACCTCGGGTGTCTCGAGCCGGCCCGCGACGCCTTCGGGTTCCGCACCACTCGCCCCTGTGCTAGCTATTTGCGGCCCTCGTTCGCCTGGTGCTCTCCCCGCTATTCTCGACGTCGGGAGCGAGCTTTGGGCACTGGCAGGGCGTAGGCGCGGCGGGCGACGGTGGGCAGAGCTGGATGGGCTGGGCAGTGGATACCCCGTTGCCAGGCGCCCACCCGCACATCGGTTTCCTTATCCGGTCGGAGCTCCATCCAGAATGGCGCAATTCCAGGCTCGATGTCCTCATCCTTCGCCATTGTGGACGCCCCATGTTTAACCACCCTGCGTCCTCGCATCTGTGCAGTCGCGAGTGCAAATTATATTCAGCGCTCCTCGTACCACACGCACGGTCTAACACCCATCTTTGCCCTTGCTCCCCGCTCCATTTTCCCTCACATACACCTGTGCGCTGACCACGTTTTGCAGTCATTTCACCTGGGCTTGGCATGCTGTGATTATGGGCACGGGAGCTGTCTCGGCCCTCATCCACAACTTTCCTTACCACAACGACAGCCTGGCGCTTAAGGTCGCCTCACTTATCGTCTTCCTCCTCAACCTTATCCTTTTCGTCTTCGTCTGCACATGCACAGTCCTCCGCTACATCATGTTCCCGGAGGTGCGTCGTTCAGATGCCCGCTTTCATCACACACTCACTCACTCGGGCGTGGTGCGTCAGGTATGGGGCATGATGATCAAGCACCCCCACCAAAGTCTCTTCATCGGTTGCTTCCCAATGGGTGCAGCAACCCTAATCAACTCTGCCCTCGTAAGTTCCGCCTGATTCATGGTGGTAAGGAAGGCGTCTGACGCTCTTCGCAGAACCTGAACCAGGACTGGGGTTTCGGAGGAAGATATCTCCTCTGGACCCTCTGGGGATTCTGGTGGCTAGACTCCCTCGTCTCCGCAATGTGCGCGTTTGGCATGCTGTATGTCATGTAAGTCAAACCATCCCGTCCAGCCCCGTGGAGCCGTGCTAAACAAGCTACAGGATAACGCGGCAGGAGCAGTCAATTCCGAAAATGGCTGCGACATGGCTCCTTCCCGTCGTCCCTCTCATCGTCGCGTCATCCTCTGGCGGTCTCCTATCGCATGCGTTCATGGCTGTCAACACCACAACCGCACTCGTTACTTCCGCAATTTCCTTCTCCATGGTCGTCGCCGGACTCATGTTCGCGCTGATGATGATCACTATCTACCTCGCTCGTCTAATCACCGCCGGCCTCCCCGATCCCGGCCTAATCCTCTCCGCCTTCATCGTGCTCGGTCCGCTCGGGCAGGGCGGCTTCTCGCTCCTCGTCAACGGCCAGGACCTCTCAGAGCTCCTGCCGCTGCACATGGGCGAGGAGTTCCCGACCATCGCGCTCGCTGGGCAGATGATCTTTGCGGGCTGCTTCCTCGGCGCGTACGCCCTCTTCTCGATGGGCGTCGCCTGGATCATCCTCGCCTTCATCTCAATCGCCCACGTCCGCTCGAGCTCGAAGCTGCCGTTCTCGATGGCGTACTGGGGCATCATTTTCCCGAACGGGGTCTTCGCCCTCCTGTGCGTGCAGCTCGCCAAGACCCTCAACAGCCCCGTCTTCCGGGCGATCGGCGCGGGATGGACAGGTGCGTCTCGTCTCCCGCTCCGCTCGCAATCGTACGCACGGACCCGCCACTGACGAGCGCACGCGACCCAGCTATCGTCTTCCTCTTCTGGATCTGCGTGTTCCTCCGCAGCATCCCCGCGTTCATCGACGGCTCGATGTTCATGGCCCCGTACGTCCCCGCGCTGCCCCAGCCGGTGACGAAGAAGGCGGGGGACTACGAGGAGGGCAAGCTCGAAGGCTTCGGTAGCCACTCCAATTCCGCCACCACCTTCGTCGCAATCTGACATGCCTCCCTCCTTTGCCCCCCACCCCCTCCCCTTTGCGCTCCCCTTACAGGTCCACCGACCCCCAGCGTGTACACCCCGAGCACTCCGACCTCCGCGCACCCGCCGTTCCCGTTCCCGTCCCCGCCCATCCCCCCGGCGACGCCTGTCCCTCCTCTCGACCTCAGCAGCATCCTGCGCAGCGCGGCCGTGCGGTAAACTCCGCGCGCGGCCGTGGCTGTGCCCGACTCTCCCTCATACGAGCGCTGCCGCCCTCAGGCGCAGCTCGGCTCAGCTCAGCCGTCCCTCTTTGGCCTCGGCCTCCATCTCTTTCGTGCGTACGTACCGCGTCCTGTATCTTTACTATTTTGGACAGTGTGCCGGACACAGGACCATCCCCCGCGCGCGCCGCGGCCCCACCTGCGCGGCGGCCGCGGCGCCGCATTATATATTATCGCCGTGTGCTACAGGCTCTGTAATGTATCGCCCGTCGCGGCTCTCTCGCAACCCGCGCACGCTCGTTGGCTCGGGCCCGCGGGGTGCCGTGGCGGGCGTGTGTCTAAGGGGTGATGCAGGCGACGAGGCCGTGCGCGAGTCGTGGTACAGTGTTATACAACCTCCGCCCCGTGATTGGTCGGCGGCGGCGAGGCGCCCAGGCCTGGCCTGCGCCCGGTGCCACTCCAGTGCTTGGGGATCAGACTCAGACGGGCGTGCTCGCGCCGGACGCCTGCGAGGCCTGCTTCTCCTTCTCGGCGAGCGCGGCGGCGCGCTGGAGGTCGTACTCGTCCACGCACGGGCTCTCGAAGATCGCGCCGTGGGGGACGAGGGTGGCCGTCCGCGTGAAGACGGCGACCCAGAGGACGAGCGTCGCGACGGAGTAGATCGCGCCCCAGATGCGGAAGAACTGCGAGTCGAGCGTCCGGGAGAGCTGCACCGTCAGGTTCGCGTACACACCCTGGGGGGGCCGCGATCGCCCAGGTAGGGTCGCACGGATGGCAGGGGCGCGGTCGGAAGCGCGGTGATGTTCCGGGATCACGAAGCGCGAAGGGTGAGCGCATGCGTGCGGGCGCAGCGCGAAGATAACGGGTTACGGAAGGGAGGACGTCAGCGTGCGGACCCACAGGAGCGCGTGAACGCGAGCGGGAGGGCTCGGAGGGGGCGACTCACGTTCGGGAAAATAATGCCCCAGAAAGCCTGCTTGAACGGGAAGCGGGTGTTCCGGAGGACCTCGTACAGGGCGAGGAGCGCGTAGATGAGCCACATCGTCGCGAGCGCCCAGAGGACCATCCCGACGCAGAGCGCGACGACGTCCACGATCTCGCCAATGGCCACGAGGCGGAGCACGGGCGAGTCGCCGTACGCGAGCGGGAGCGCGGTGCGGAAGCCCTGGCCGAGGAGGAGGATCGAGAAGCCGCCTTGGCCCATCGGGCCGAGGGGGATGAAGACGGAGAGGACGCCGGGGCCGGCGGGGACGCCGTAGAGGATGAGGCGGAGGAGGTACGTGGTGAGGATCATGAACGCGAGGCCGAGGCCGATGAAGACGAGCGAGGCGGAGACGGTGAGCGTGAGCAGCGCGTAGGAGGGGTTTATCTCCGCCATGGCTGGTGCGATGACGCCGCCGGAGGAGGACGCGACGATAAGGGTGACCACGGGCAGGAGCCAGATGGATGTCATCTTATCGAGCGCATGTTTCTGGCGTGCCTTCCTGTAGGCGAGGCGGCGGGCATCAGCAAACGGGTGGGCAGGGTTGGCGAGAATGAGACTAACATGACATGGACGACGACAAAGGCGCAGAAGAGGGAGATGATCACGTCGAGCCACCAGAATGCCCAGAGGGCGTAGAGGAAGGGCTTTCCGCCGAACCCGTAGTCTTCGTAGATGAGGCCGACGGCGACGTTGATGAGGGTGGCAGCACCCATCGGGTAAGTGCCCAGAAATAGACTTTGAGCGGGATGATTGATCATGAGAGACCAGACGTCGGGGAAGATGATGTATCGTGCAATCGAGAACGCATTGAAGATGATGAAGAGAGCCAAGTTGAGGAAGAAGAAGATGTAGGTGAAGATTTGGAGGGCTTGGGACCCCTGTCCATAGGGGAAGCTATGGAATAGGATGGAAATTGCACCCGTCCCTAGCACGACGAGGTAAGTACAGAAGTGAAAGTGCAGACACGACGAGGACGTACCCATGATCGCGGCGAACCATGCTGGGGTGAAGTGGCTATGGCATAATAGGTCAGACAAGCAAGAGGCAAGGGGCGGAAAGCGTACCGGGCACACTGCTTGAGTGACTTGTGCGGAACGCTCATGGTCGACGGGAAGGCGAGTGGGGGCGTCGAGGAACGGAGGGGAGGCTCGAGGGCATGATAGGGAGGCCCCGATCACTATATGTGCATGTCCACAATTCGGAATTGTCTGCCATCGGGCGGCTCGGCACCAGGCGTCCTCACGGAGACAGTCATGAGATGCACTGCCACCGCGGACCTGGCTTCGGGTTTGGGCGGAACGCCGCGTTCCATCTACGCCCGCACGCCCGCCTCTCCGTCCGCCGCGCTGCAACAGCCCGCAGAGGCCCCCACCGCGGGTGTGCCGTCCGTCGTGCGCGCGGTCTCCGTGACAAGCAAGCAGAGGGGTAGACGCTAGGCGCCCGACACCGGCCCTTCAAGTGATCTGCCGCAGGGTGTGCACTGATGTGCAGCGCTCGGGACAAGACACCGGCCGGGGAACGCTGGGCGTCTCGTCGCTTCCCCGCCAATCACCGCAAATTTTTGGTTCCTCCCTGTCCCGGCCCGTGTGCCCGCCAGGTTTGCCAGCCGCCCCTAACACTCTCCAGTCACCATGTAACAATCTCTCCAACAGTCCATACCCGTCCATGCTGAGCGAGCTCGCGCTTGCGGAGGAATACAGCTCGGTGGTAAATTGCGGCGGAGATACTGTGGGTGATATCGTCGGAGCCCACAGGGGCCGAAGCGGCGTCCAACCAGCGTAGCCTGAATTCATACTCGGACACATGGCGTTGGGCAGGACGCTTGCGTGGGCATCGATGGTCTCATCCCCATAGAAAGGTGGGTCCTTCTATAAACAGATGTGCACCAAGATATTCTCCCATACCGTAGAACTTGGCTCAGAACTTACGATGGACACTGGCACGGAGACCGGTCTATTTTGAGCGAACATAGCAGCCATCCCAGTCCCGTTGTCCCAGTCCCCTGCAACTTCAAGCACATATAGCCTCATCTGGCCTCGTCCATCATCGCATGCCTATCCGAAATCAGCGGCGATAGGATCAAGACCGGAGTGCACCCAGCCGTAGCATCGTCCTGGAATCCACAAGTATTTGTGACGTCGTTGCAAGTACCTCCCCCGAATGCCTGTAGACTGGTACGAAGGAAAGGACTCCAGAGTAGGCGTCATGTCGAACCCCGGCGCGTCGCGGTTTGTCCCCACCATCCGATCTCACCATCACAGAGTCCTCAAAGGCCAGTACTATGTCGAGCGCTTCTCTACTATATAGGATGACTCGCAGTCCAACGCACATAGCGCGGCAGAGATATGTAACGCCTGCGCTTACTCGCGCACAGCCAGTCCCGGAGATCAAGCTGAAGTCCCAGCCGGAGGCCAATGAAGAGCCAGGCTGAGAGGAATTCGGAAATTAACTTGTGCAAACCTACGTCGAATGCCAAGCCGGGAAGGGCATATGCACCGTCTGGGTCGGAGCGCACAGACCCGAAGGCCGTTGGCTCGGCGCAAACCGGGTCTGGGCTCCGAGACCTGTCGCGGGAGAAACATAAGACGACGCGACGTCACGATGGCTTTTGTTTGGCCTTGATTGCCAAGAGCTTCTGTTTCAAACACGACCAAACTCGTCCTATGCCGCCGAAAAGATGACGTGGCAAGCTCCCTCAGCTTTTGCTTTCCTTCCCTTCGTCTCTCGTCGCTATGGCATCCGCAGCCACCGACTGGGACCTCATTTCCTCGTATGCCGGTCTCCTGTCGCTGGCGTGCGCGTCCATCTACGCGGGATCTCATGGCTCGCTCTCGGTGAGTGACTTTCACGTCGCTCATCGATGTTTAGCTCAACTTTGTATCATAGAAATGTGGTCTTCGTAAGCCAGGCGCGGCGCCCACAGAAGAGGACGAAGAGGAAGAGACCGAGCGTATTTCGTCCGAGGACGCTTATCTCTTCCCCGTTGTACGTCATCGTCCGTTATCATATTCACGCTCCAAATGGACTTACCCTGAGATACCTTAGATTGGCTCAGTCGTTCTCTTCGGGCTTTACCTGATTGTAAAGTTCTACGGGAAAGAATGGATTACATGGCTGCTGCAGTGGTACTTCACCTTCGCTGGCGTGGGGAGCGTGGGCAAGGTATGCCTCATTCATGCCCCGGGTAGAGCCATGCTGACTGTGAGCAGTCTTTGATAGCGCTCAGTCGATGGATCGTCGGCGAAGCTCGATGGAAGACATTTGATATTAACCGACTGACCATTAAGAAGGGCTCCAAAGGTTCGCGTCCTTCTCTCTGGATTGAGGTTACGTGACTCACGCCTTCTGCAGAGCTTTTTTCGGTTTCGCTGCGGACCCCATCCCTGTGCCTGATCCCCGCAGGGTCCATTCCCTCGATACTCTACACATTCGGCGACAGTGCCACACGTCGTTCTGCACTGCTCACCGACGTTTTGGGGCTCTCATTTTCCCACAACGCTCTTTCCCTGCTCAAACTAGATTCCTTCAAGACCGGATGCATTCTGCTTTCGGGGCTCTTCCTTTACGACGTCTGGTGGGTTTTCGGGACCGAAGTGGTGAGTGTTTGTCTTGTCCAGAGTACGCACGCTTATGCTCAACGTGCCGCTGCTACCAGATGGTGAAGGTCGCCACCACTCTCGACGTCCCCATCAAGCTGCTATGGCCCAAGTCGTACGTGTTCTCGACCGAACGCGGATTCACTATGCTCGGCCTCGGCGACATCGTGATTCCCGGGATGTTCGTCGCCACCGCGCTTCGCTACGACTACCATCGTGCCTTGAGCAAGGGTCCTGGCACGCCAGTCACGAAGACGTACTTCGCCGCCGCGCTTGCGGCGTACGCGCTGGGCCTCATCACGACGATGTCGGTGATGCATATCTTCCAGAAGGCGCAGCCTGCCCTCTTGTACCTCAGGTACGTTCTCCTCCGCCAATTCGCTTTCTATGCTGATCTTTGGACAGCCCTGCTTGCATCCTTTCGTTCCTTATCACCTCCCTTGTTCGCGGCGAGTTCCAGGACGCTTGGAGTTGGTCGGATGAGGACAAATCCGACAAGACTGCGAAACCCACAGAGAAGGGGAATGCGACAAATGGCGCTGCAGGTCAGAGCCAGAAGGCTCTCCCTCCCACACCGTCGAAGGTGCCCGAGGAGAAGTCGAAGTCGAAATCGAGGTCGAAGCCGAAAAAGGCGCACAGTTGATTGCTATCCTAGGTCTTGTATAACCACATGCACACTGAATACTAATCCAACGCACGTACTGACCCTCGAAACTGTACGCCTCTCGTTCCGACTAGAATCTACCCAGGGGGTTCTGCTTCCCGTCAGTGCGTCGGTGGTCGTCAATCCTACTTGTGTGTGATACCCACTGCACTTGTGAAACTAGACGCCGCTCTCTGTGACTGCAATTGTTCTGTACGTCCTGCACATCCGGTGTCAGTCGCTGTTATGTACTCATGCGATCCGTTTCCTGTGCAAGTGTCACGGTCTCGCGATCGGCATTCTGGCCATGAGGCTAAACGTGTCCGCACCACGAGCGTTCTTACCAGACCACATTTCGAGGTCTCAGGTAGCTTCTTTTACCTGATATCCTCGACAACCGTGCGGGGTAGCTAAGTCACCCGTTAGCATACGTTGGAGCGAAAAGGGACATTACTTACTAGTCAGGTGGATGGCTTACGTGGGACCACGGGGCTAATATGGCACCCCCGGCAATGCCTATTTGTCGTTTGACTGTCCTTTCACCTGTTTCCCCTCCCTTTCGATATGCGTGTTGACTGCGCATCGTGTCGAATGACGAGCACGCTTTCCTCCCAGGTTCAGCCGCATACCGCGCTGAGGATCCCTGTTGAAAATAGGTAGATGGATTCTTGCGCCCTCTCAACTATCATCGATCGGTCCAACCCATCCCGTCGGATGATGTGGAAGTACGCTTTCTTCTCTCACTCATCCACTCATACTCCTCGTCTCAATATTTCCCATTTCCAGGGCGCCTGAGATCCATGGCCCTCCTCGCGACCGGCTAGCTGCGCGTGGCGTGTCCACACCGATCTTCAGTTTGGCTCAAGCTCAGCCGCCTGCCGTCTTCCGAAGTTCAAGTCGCGGACATGAGACTGTGGTTCGGACTACTCACCACTACTTCGTAACGTGTTGTGAGAGTGAGGGGGTGACCTATCGTAAGTTTCTTCGTCGCGCTCTAGCACACAACCTGAGAATTCAACTTCAGGCACAGATAACCAGATGTCACCATAAACTGCTCACGGAGCGATGTGATTCATCCTTGTTCTTACTTCCGGGTCATGGCGACTTCTTCAAGGAAGCTGGCACAGTATCTCCTATCGGTCCCTGCAAGGTCAACCAGACCCTCGATTGCTGTCAGCGCCGCTCTATTCCCTCGCTGCGGCAGACAATGACGACCCACCACCTTTTAGATTGCGAGGTTATTCCTCCTACAGTCTGTGGGCCATACTAGTTGCCATTTCGATCCCGAATGTCACTCAAGACTTTCTTGATCGATGGGCTGACGTGTCGTGAAGATTTGCGCCGCATTCCACATCGTTTCACGGGTTCTACGCCGCTCTCATCTTCCGGGGTTTGTATGTCCTTGTGGCCCTCCCATAAACGGTATCTTCCGGTCCCGATGTTTTCGGAAACCCCCCCGCGAATTTAGGCGTTGCGAAGAAGACCGGTCTCAAGACCTGATAGGATCCTCCCCAAAGACCTCGCCAAGCATTTGGAATAGATATCGTCCCTGAGAGCCGCCCACAGAGGATGCTCGAAGTCGTCGCGGGACCACCCTGACACGCTATCACGACTCCGCGCGACCACGAAAGATAAACGGCGACGCCGCGAAGCTTATCTCGCTCGGCCGTCCGGTCACTTGACGTTCTTTGACGCCTCGGGCTTGTGCGTGAAGCTATATTTTACCCATGTAAAAGCAGCTGTTTTTGAGAACGTAATTCAACAGGAACAGGAGAGGTGTGTTCCTCCGACTTTGGTTCCGTACGCTACCAAACTGACGACCCAGATCGCCTGCAGTCGTCCAGTGCCCTAACGACTGCCAATCTCCGTCACACCCTTACGTCGACCTGTGTCAACGGTGACGCTCTTGGCTGTTTGCCTTGAGCCTTATCTCGCGCTGGAGGCTGGCCCTCCTCTCGCGCTCCCCGTGGGCTGTCTTCAATCTCCGGTGCGTGGGCAACGTTTTTCCGGCTTCGAGCTGGAGGCACCGGGGGCACTGCGACGACACCTCTGCGCGGCCCCGATATGCTCTATCGGGGGCCATGCGTCGGGCACGCGCAGATTACAGCGTTCTTGATCCCCTCGAGTCCGCCCACACGATGGCGGCTGGGTGCCCCGGTGTCTTATCTCCGTCGGCGGCTTCCTTCCTTCGCTGCCCACCGAGCATGGCGTGATCCGATCATTTGGGGGGCGCGTCATTGTGTGCATGCTCTGCTCGATGCTTCCGCGAGTCTCGAGCTCCTCGATTAAATTCGTCTGTTATCGCGCCTTGGCGGTTCGGCTCCGAAGGGTGACCAAATGTATATATAGAGCCACCGTCGCCCTTTGCATTGTACCCTGTCCACTGTCCATCTACCAGGGCGAACTCCGGTCGCCCTTGTTCTCTCGTCCTCCCAACAGACACTCAAGCGAGCCCCTTCCTTCTCACCGCCCGTCCCTTGGCGTGACTGATCTCATTTCCCCGCCGATCTGTCGGCGGGCGCACCACGACCGCGTAACTGTCAACAGGACGCCAAAATTCTCCATCTTCTCCGAGTCTCTTCCTAAGTCCTTCCTACTCACCTGCCAGATCTACATCCTCACAAACACAGGCCCAGTGAACCTAGAGAGGACCGGCCCGGCCCGCCCGGCGCCACCGATCGCGCGCACTTGCGCATGTGAATCCGCGGGGGCCCGCCTCGGACCTCCCCACGCCCGCCGCCGACGGCGACGACCGACGCGGCCGACCCCAGGACCCAGGTACCGCAGTCGCGGAAGACGGATGTACGGACGGCGGGAGTGGCCAGAGAGAGCCTGAGAGAGCGCGTGCGCGCGGCCGTCGTTCGGGGGCAAGTCTCTCTCCCGCCGCGTTCGACCTTTCAGATTTCAGCTTCGGGGGGCCCTGCTCAGCGGGCGCGGTGGCGAGACGAGCGGGCGCGCGAGGCAAGACGAGACGAAACGGGGGCCAAACGGCTGCGGACGCTTTCAGTCCCCCCGACGCCCGCCGCCCGCCCGCCCGCCCGCCCACGCCGCGACGGGCCTGGGAGAACGTTTCGTGCCCCGGCACACGACCTCCAAACCGTGCGTGTGCGGCCGCATGGGGCGCCCTTTCCGCGACGCACACGGCGCAGGCTGCAGCTCGCGGCGGTCGGAGGTCTCGACGGAGCTCGGCGTTCCGACTCCGAGCGTCGTCGCCGCCGCCGCCCGCGCGATCGTGCTGGGGCGCCGGGCGGCCAGTGAGTAAATGCGTGATGGGATGGGGCCGGCGACGCGGGTCCGTCGTGCCCGACTGCGTTAGCGTCGGCTGCGAGGGAGGACGAGCCTAGTGACTTTGCTCCAAGGCTCCAAAGCTCCAAGGCGCCATTATATTGGCAGGAGGTATGCGGAATGGCATGTTGCACTGGAGCTGGAGAAACCGCACCACGAGAGGTCGTCCGCGCGTGCGCACGAAAAGTGGGGTGGAGACGTTGGGGAGCGAGCCGGGGCGGGCAGAGACGGAGTGCGCTCGCGGTTTGTCAGGCTGCGGAGGGAGAGGAGGGCGGCGGGTGTTGCGTCGGGACTCGGAACCAGGTGTGCTTGAGGGTTTTTTCCCCCTGTCGCAGGAGAATATTCTGCCGGCGAAGTGGAGCGCAGTGCACGCGACCCGCGAGGAGTGCGATTTATGCGCTGAATTGATGGGCGACGTCGGGGGGACGGCAGGGGACGGCGCGGGTGCCTGCCAGGGCCGATGTTGCAGCCTGCTTTCTTTCAAGATGCCGGATTCCGCGGCGGCCTACATCTGCCATCGATGGGCGCAGCGGCGTCCGGACGTTCTAAGACCACTGCGGAATGCAGCGTTGCGTGGGGGACTCCATTGTCGAGTGCCTCGAAATGGTGTATTTGGACCTCGCTCGTACAAACAAGTGGATGCACACGTCTGTCCACAGCAACACCACAAACGATCGCAAGATCCATCTGCTCAGTAACCCGCGCCCGCTCAGTGGGCCGCGGAGGACGTGCAACGCGACGCTATCTAACTTCCTCGCGGGGCCGACGAGGGCGATCGCTGTGCGCTTCCGAGGGGAATGAGGCTAGCCGTGGGCAGATCCGCCAAGCCATTAAAATCGAGCGGCGTCCGCCCGTTTTGGGGCCGAGTTTGAGTGGGCGAACGTATGGCAAAATGGCGAGCGGTGCCAGACGGGCAACTCTCCCATTGAGCTGCCACGCCCGCTGTCGGTAGCGTGCGAGTGGAAGCCGCCGCCGCCGGCACCATCGGCCGCAGCGGGCTGGAGAAGTCCATAGGCTGAGAAGAGCTGCCTCGGGCGAAGAGGGGGTGGAGGGCGTTACCTAAGAACCGCCTGGCGACTGCGTGCGTCTGTGGGTTTGGTTGCTGCAGTAGAAAGAGAGAGGAGGAGGGGAAAAAGGTCCGAGACGACGCCCGGACGTAAGCTGGCGCGAGCAGCCGAGGCCGGCTTGCGCAGGGCGGCAAGGACCGACGGAGGTCAGGAACGCTCGGTGAAATGTAGCCATGTCGGGGACGGCGTGCTGGAACGCTCCTGCCCGAACGGCGCTAGCGCGAGCGTGCTCCGTGCCACCAGGCCTGTGAACCGTCCTCCCTCCTCCGGCGCGAGGCTCCCTCGAGAGCGCGCGCGCGCATGTGCTGCACTGGCAGACGGTCTGCAGCCGAGCAACAATGGCTTGCAACGGTCGCCAGCGCGGATGGAGCGGCCCGTCGAACGACATACGTCCAGGCGGGCACAGGCGGGCGCCATGACCAAGAAGTCGACATGTCCGGACCCGGGGCAGAAGCAACCTGCGCGCCGCACGCGAGCGGTCTCATGACCGTCGCCCGCCGTAAGACACCGCAGGACGGTTGGTGGTGCGCGCGCTGGGCGGGGCGGGGGGAAGATGCGCCCTCCGGCGTGCGGCGTGCGGTGTTTGGGGCGCGGCGTGGGACGAGGTTTGTAGAGAAGGACGGCTTCTGGAACGACGAGCCATGTGTGGTGAATGTGAATAGCAGGAGGCACGCGTGCGGGAAGGAAGCCCAAGGCGTTCCGCCCCCGTGAATGAGCTGCAGCGAGGCCGATGACGACATGGCGTCCGCGCTCGGTGCCCCGCTCGCGCAGTCCACCGTCTTCTGCTGCAACCACATCGGGGGCCCCCGCCGTCGAGAGTCGTGCCCATCGCAAGGTCCGGCCGGGAACCACCTGGCGAGAGCGGAGTGTGAGAACGGCCGGGAGCGGGAGGTGTGGACCACTGGTGGACGTGCCAAGACGGCGTCCGGGCTGCCACTCAGAACTGGCTGTCGCGCGCGGACCGCAACCGCGGCTCTGCGAGGACAGTCGGAAGGCGATGAGTGCCGAGGAGACGAGAGCAGCATGGAACACTGGGGCCCTAGAGGGGTGATGGAGGTGCCGGATGAGGCAGGCGGGGGTCCCGGGTGGCCGCTGCTAGCGCGAGGTGATGGAGGCCAGAGGAGGAGGTTGACTCGAGGAGCGTGCCGATGACGAAGGTGGCCGACAATAGCGACAATGGGCAGCAGACAGATTCGGATCAGGGCATCGCGCACCCCGAGGAACAGGGCCTAGCGCGTGCGCGAGCCGGCCGGGGTGTGGCTTAGAAAAATGTGGCCGTGGCAGAGAATCGATGGTGCAATGGAGAAAATTGCTGATGTGCGCGCTGGTCGAAACATGGGCTGGCGTCCGGGCGGGAGCGCGACGTGGGCGAGAAGGGCGTCGCTGGGGAGCGTGCGGCGGTCGGCGCGGGGGCCGGGCTGGCTGCGCTGAGGACGGGTTCGCCGGCGGGGGCGTGGGTGCGGACGCTGGCAGGAACCAACCTGGGCCAAACAGAACGAGCGGCAGCGGCAGCGGTCGTCCGAACGCGCTCTGATCCCTGGAATAATCATTTTCCACTTGTCTACCCAAACTAGATCGGCAATAATAATGCGCGCCCGCGGGCGGTCCGCCTGCCCCTTGCCATCGCTCCTCGTCGCCGCCGCTCCCTCTCCTCCTCTCCCTCCTCCTCTCCCTTCTCCAGTGCGCACCGACGCTGGCTAGCCTGCCTTCCCGCGCTCCTTTCCCCACACCGCACACCCCACGCCCCGCCTGAGCGCGCGCCCCTCCCGCGCGCCCTCGCCCACGCCCAGGTACCCGCGTCCTCCGCCCTCCCCATTGTCGTGCGTCCCATTCCGTCTCTGCCCCGACACTCCCTTTACTCACTTTCATCTGTCGCGCATACATCCAGGGGGAGTCTTATGGAACGCCCGCCCGCCCCTGCTCGAGCCACTACCGACTCCCGCACCCACCCCTGGTCCTCGTCTGGTCGTCCAACCATAAACACCTCGGCTCTTCCACCCGCCGGCCCATCATCTTCATCGCTCACCTTCAGCCCCCCGCCCTCCTCCGCCCCTCACTCCTCCCACTCCTCTCCTTGGGCTCCCCATCCCTCTCTCGGCCCATCGCACCTTCCGCAGCAAGCCTCATACATGTTGCAGCATCCCGTCTCCCACATGTCCTCCCACCCAGGAGATGTTCAGTCCCAGCTCGGCCCTTCCTCTTCTCTCGCAGGCTCGGACTGGGGAAGCGTGTTTTCCGCACCCCTCGACCCTTCCACCTTCCAAGCCCTCGCGGCTTCCGGCGTTATAGCGCCTCCCCAACCAGGTGTGCCCTCCAGCCTACCCGCCCGATCTAATCATGCCCCGCACGAATTCGCCGTCAATCCTCGCTCTCAGCCCTTGAACATCAAAGATGTCTCTCGTTCCGCGATGAACCAAGGCATGTCCCTCGCGTGGTCCAACGTCTCGTCCCCCTACTCCTCTCCTCCCGCGACCTCCCAGCGAGCGTCCCCAGTCCACCTCCGCTCCGGTTCTGGCGGCGCCGTTCCATATCCACGGCGCAAGTCTCCGTCGGTCGGTCTTCAGCAGCCGTATGGCCCAGTCAACATGCGTCACCCCTCATCCTCTATGCCCCTTCCCATGTCTCCCTTCGACCCACCCCCTGGCGCCGGGGAATACACCCATGAACGCCAGTCGTCCCTCGCCCAGCAGCAACGGTTTGCGGGTTCGCATGCAGCGGGTCCTAGCGCCCGCAGTAACCTCTCTATGTCCTCTGGAATCGACACCCATGTCCCCCACAACTTCCCTGCTCCCCGGTCGCCCTATGAATTCGGCTCCCATCATACTCACCATTCCGAAAGGTTTGCTCCTGGACTCCCTCCCTCCTTATGGATGTCTTCTACTCCCATGCCCGCACCGTCCTCGAATTACCCCGAAGCCTCTTTTCTCTCCAACTCGATCGGTCCTGAGCGGCATCCATCATTCTCCGAATCACTAGCCTCCTCAAGTCCCACGGCGCTCTCGCTCATGGAGTCCCGCAAGTCAAGTGCGCCGACTTCTGTGTCGAGCCCGAAGGAACGTGCTCTCTCCGAGCTCTTCTCGGACTCTCTATTTCCCCCGAGACCGCCAACGGTGGAGAACCCGGCACCGCAGCAGTTCCCATCACCGAAGGTGTCGGGGTCTCCAGATCTCAACTCCATTGATCTTCTGTACGGCGATCCCGATCCAGAGGCGATGGCGAAAGAGGATCCGCTCGCCACCCAGGTCTGGAAGATGTACGCGCGGCAGAAAGCGACGCTGCCGCACGCGCAGCGGATGGAGAACCTGACGTGGAGGATGATGGCGTTGGCGTTGAAGAAGAAGAAGGAAGACGAGGCGCGGGAGCGACAGAGGGAGCAGGGCGTGGATTCGCCCCTGGACGCGCCCAGGAGCGGAGAGTCGGCCCTTTCTCCGCCCAGTGGCGGGAAGCCCGCTGATAGTCCGGCCCTCGCAGCCGGTGGGGCTGGGACGGCGGAGCGGGGGCGGACGATTGATAAAGGGAAGGCTCGAGTGCAGGTCGTCGGTTTCGACGGCGCAAACCAGGACGGCTCCGACGATAATGAGTACGTGCTCTGTTGTTATGGCGCCATCGGTCGTGGTACTAATATGCGCCCCGTGCAGAGAGGAGCCCATGGACTGGCGTGCCATCAGCAGGTCCCGTTCTCGAGCGCCTATGGACTGGACACCAGAGAGTCGCTCTCGTTCACGACCATCGGTCGGTGGTATGTCCGACCCCCACAACCAGTTCAAGTTCCCGTCTTCGTCGCCCAAGCGCGAACCCCCCTCGGCGGGCATACCCATCCCCAGTCCCGCAGGCCACCGTAGCCCCCATTCCTCCTCACATCCCTCCCAACTGGGCCTCCCCTCTCTCTTCGAGACTGCCGGGGAGCATCGCGCGAGCTTCAACAACCTTGATACATTCTCGCTGCTCCACAGCCCTCTTGCGCACCCGTCTTCGCTTCCTGCGGCCGGGATCCTCAGTCGTGCGTCCGCATCGACTCTTCCATCACCAGAGACGAAGACGTTCCCGAAGCACGTTCGGAAGACGAGTTTCGACCACACTGTGGCGAGGGAGGGTATCTTCTCGGGCCTGAGTGGACGGCACCAGGTGAACGGTAAGCCCAGATCACCTGAAGGTCTCCTCGGAACGAAGCGACGCGCCGACGCTCCCCATGCGGAGAGCATGTTGCGCGCTGACCCTCCCACGGGCATCGACATCCCCACTCCTCAATCACATCCCCTTGACACGAAAGAGGACCACTACCGCGGAACCCCTTTCCCCACGTCCCCCTTCAGCTTTTCCACACCTTACGAGTCGTTGTTCGACTTCCCGGGCTCGCACGGCACTGCTGGGCATGTCTCGTCTTCCCTCCCTTCGCAGAAGGACTACCCTCCATCTAGCCTCCACTTCCCCGACTCCATCCGCGGCCCTCTCGATGACACCCACTCGCCCCCTGGTGGGAGTGTGGAAGGTCTGTCGCCTGCCGCCGCCGCATCGGCAGCTTCAATCGCGGAGTCGTACGCGCAGTTCAACATGAACAACATGAACTATGAGGACTACCAGCTCATGAACATGATGTACAATAACGGCGGATCCGACTACGGGCACGGCATGGGCCCGAACTCTTTCACCGTTGACCCGACCCAGATCCTGCCCAACGTCCCCCTCGACCCTGGTGAAGCCTTCCATCCCAGCCCGTCGAGCGACGGGTGGGGCAACGGCGTCGGGTCGAGCTCGAACGCCTCCCCGGAGCCGTACAACGTCTCGAACGCGTCCACCCCGCCGTCGATCGAGGGCGCCCCGGGCGGCTCGCGGCCCACCCAGACCCGCAAGATCGCGTCGACGAAGCGCGTCACGCAGGACGCGGCCAACCGCGCCGCGGGCGGGAGCGGGGCGCAGAGGAAAGGGTCAGTGCTCTCCAATCCTGTCATCCGTCCGTACGGTGCGCTGACGCACACGTGTGCACCCGCAGGAGCACGCCGGAGATGGCGAGCGGATCGAACGGCGGGGCGCGGCCTGGGGGCGAGGACGGCGACTCCGTTCCGACGGTGTGCACGAACTGCCAGACGACGATTACCCCCTTGTGGCGTCGGGATCCGGACGGGCAGCCGCTTTGTATGTCGCTTTGTATTCCTCGCGTCGTGCCACACTGATGTTGCGGTCTCGCGTAGGCAATGCGTGCGGCTTGTTCTTCGTGAGTGCTCCGCTTGAGCTCCGTAAGGGTGCAACGCTGACGAGCTTTTGCAGAAACTGCATGGGGTTGTTCGGCCGCTGTCGCTGAAGACGGACGTCATCAAGAAGCGGTATGTCCTTGTGTGCATGGGCTCTTTCGGACGACGTCACTCATGGTCTTTGCAGTAATCGCGCTTCCGGACCGTCGCACAACAACTCGAGGAAGAACAACTCGAACCTCCCGAAGATCGCTTCGCAGGGGAACCGACCGAGAGCGAACACGACGAGCTCGATGCCGTCCAACACGCGCCTCTCACCCTCGACGCGCGGTGGGCCGTCCGCGGCCAACTCCTCGATGAAGCGGCAGAGACGGACTTCCACGAGTGCGGGGCAGTCGTCTTCGAAAGACGGTGGCGGGGTGTAGGGTTTGTACTGTACAGCGGCTTTCGTGTGTTGTTTGTTGTGCTCTTTCCGTCACTCTCAGATCTGTCCCTTCGCGCCCATTAATATGCTTGTAATCTGTTTAGATCTCGTGTAGTGGTTTGGTACGACTAGTGTTTTCACGACCCCACATGCCCATATGTCCTTTCCTGTCGCCGAGGGCGCGCCTGTACGATGCGTAGACGTTATAGATTATTGTCGAGCAGCGGGAACGCAT
This sequence comes from Epithele typhae, assembly GCF_022376455.1. NCBI lineage: Eukaryota > Fungi > Basidiomycota > Agaricomycetes > Polyporales > Epitheliaceae > Epithele > Epithele typhae. The sequence continues at coordinate 299,633 of NW_025954217.1, read as the reverse complement.
CTGCAAAGTGCAAAGCAGGGAGATTGTGGACGGACGAGCCGAGGGCTGAGGCGCGTTGGAGTGATGGCGGAAATGGACGGGGCGGGGCCAATCAAGTCGAATCAGCCTGCGCCACACCTTGCGCCCGACGGCGACTCCGAGAGCTCGACGCTTGGCAGCTGCTCGCCTCTCTGCTGACCCTCTCTCACCCTGGCTTCCCTCTTCAAACAGTCCTCGCCGCGGTCTCCCGTGCCTCCCTCGTCCTTCCCGTCGGGTCTCCAGCCGGTCGCCTCGCGGGACGCCAATGGCTCTGGCCGCCGCCTCTCCCGCACCGAACTAGACTTCGAGACCGCCCTCCGCACCGGCGGCACCGTCATCCTCAACGAGGCCTTCGACGTCGACGGGCTCGGCGCCGACCCCAGCAACTCCTCCATCACGCTCTCCGCCCCGCCCTCCCCCCTCGCCCAGCGCGGCGCACGCGGGGGGCCCCGCCAGCCCGCCACGCCGACCGTCGTGCCCCCGACCCCCTCCCCGGCGCGACGATCCGCTCGCCGCCGCCGTCCGCCCGGTCCATCGCCTCCTCGTCCTCGGTCGGGGACGTGTTCTACGACGCGCAGGAGGACGAACAGTCGCAGTCGCAGTCGCAGCCGCAACCGCCGCTGCAGCCGCCGTCGCAGTCGCCGGACTACCAGACGCGCCGGCGGTCGATGTACCGCTCGCCGGGGACGGCGAGCAGCCCCGACCTCGCGACGCTCCTCCGGAAGGCGAAGGAGCGGGGCGGCGGGGCCCCCGTCGGTGGGCCCAAGGACAGCAAGCGGGGCGGGGCGTCGGTCGTCGTCGCGCGAGCGTGCGTGTTTCTTCCTTCGCTTGTCCCTCTGTCGCAGCCCCTTGCCGGGGGGCGTCTCTCCCTCTCGCGCTTCGTCGTGCCCGTGCTCATGCGTGCGTACGTACAGCGCTGTCGCCGGCGTCGTCCGTGCACGCCACGCCTGGGCAGAAGGGCAAGATGCGCTCCTCGCAGAACCTGTCCGCCCCGCGCGACCCCGGCGGCGCCCAGAGCCCAGAGTGGGTCCTGGCGAGCCCGCGCCCGTTCGGGACGGTGAAGAGAAGGTGAGCGCGGTGCCCGCCGCTGGGCGTCGAGGGCGGCGCTGACCGCGTCCGTGACGCTGCAGAGCTCGAAGAACTCCGTGAGGGCGAAGACGTCCGCCTTCCTGGGCAAGATGCTGGGCACGAGCTCTGCCAGGGAGCGATCCGTGAGTCGCTTGCCGAGCGCGTCTGGAGTGCTAATCGAGGTGCGACCCCCGGTTATTGCAGCGCACGCTTACCTCGTCCCCGTCCACGACGTCGATCGCCTCGTACTCCAACTCGCCCCTGTTCGACGCCTTTCCCCTCCTGTGCCCCCGTTGCCCAAGGACGCCGCTCGGATGCATGTACAGGGCTCTCTGGATCCGGGGGACGTGTTTTCCGAGTCCTCCAGGGGCTCGAACGAGAAGCCGCTCCCTGCCATCCTCCAGACGCCCCTCCACTGACTCGGGCGACTTCTCGGACGACCAGTCCGTTGTGCTCGTTGCGGCACCGTCCGGCTCAAGGTCACGGACTCCCTCACCTACACGCACTGTCAAGGAGCGGCCAGGCAGACACGTGAAGACACCCTCGAGAGGCAGCAAGCGGCGGAGCATGAGCGTCAGCGACGTCGAGATTAAGAAGATCATGGGCGCGGGCGCGGGCGCATCCCCGAGTCCCCTGCGGATGTCTGCGGATGGCAAGATGCACGAAGGCTCGCCCGGCTGGGGCTCCCGCCTCGAGGGAATTATGTCCCAGTTCCGAGGGAGCTGCAGCAGTTCGACTCGTCCCGTTCCACGTCCCTCGACCTCCTCGACCCCACCACCCCCTCAAAACGCCCGCTCACTCTCCGCTCGCAAAGCGATTCCATCACCCCCTTGTCACCGCTCCCGACGACTGCCGGAGGAACGGTACGGCCGCACCCGAAGTCGGCCGCGTCGCTCCCGGTAGACCTGGGCACCCCCGCCGTCACGTTGCAAACGACGACCGGCGGCGAGGAGAACCTCGTCAACGCCGGTCCTTCCTCTCCCTCGTCCTCAGAACCGCCCATCGTTCCTCCCCGTTCTCCTCCCTCAATACCCCCATCCGCGCCCGTTCCGGGTCGAGCGCCGCACCGCGGCTGGGCAACCTCCGGTACGGCCCTCGCTCCCCTCCACCCGTGCGGGGCTCGGCCATCGCCGCGACCACGCGCGAGGGCAACCGGCTGCGGGTCCAGCACCGTTCCACTGCGTCTGCATCGGAACCGTCGCTGGTGCCCGAGCGCGACGAGCCGCGCACGCGTGAGCAGCTCCGCACCGTGCGCTCGAGCCTTATCGACCCCAAGGTAGCCGGGCTCTCCGCGTCGTCGCAGTTGGACCTCTCGACGGCGGACCTGGTCCCGAACCGATACCCACTTCGGCACTCGTCGTCGCCCGCGCGGACGGACGAGGGCGGAGACCTCGAAACGCGGGCGAAGGATCTCGCGACGCGGTGTTGGGTGGAGGACGAGGAGTTCCTGCCGAAGGACAAGATCGCGGAGTGGTTGGGCGGACAGTGAGTGTTCCGTTTGGTTTGGGATCTTGCGCGGCGACGGAGGATGAACGTCATCGCAGGAGCATCATCAACAAGACTGCACTCCGTCACTATATGGACAACTTCGACTTCTCTGGGCTGCGTCTCGATCAGGCGTTCAGGTACGGTCTCTTCTTTGACTTGCCGCCTTTGTAGATGGCCCACACCATGATCTGCGACAGGCATCTGTGCGCGAAGCTGTACCTCAAGGCGGAGACTCAGCAGGTCGATCGTATTCTCGAAGTCTTCGCGAAGCGGTACTGGGACTGCAACCCCACGACGCTGTTTGGCAACTCCAGTGCGTGTGGCATCGATACATGTGTCCTGACAATTACTGATCTATCGATCCAGGCGTCGTCCATGCGGTCTCATACTCGATATTGCTGCTCAACACTGATCTCCACGTCGCCGAAATGTCAAATCGGATGTCGAGGAACCAGTTCGTCCGGAACACGATGACCACGGTCCAGATACAATTGCAGCCAAGCGGGATGGCCTCCAGCACAGACCTCACCCACGACGACTGGAGCAGCATCCGCGGCGGCTCGGAACATGGAGACGTCCCTGGTGCCACCGTGCGGGCCCGCGCAAAGAGGAGCGACAGCATCACGAGCTGGAGCAGCGTTACTCGAGACGCCATGATCCCGTCCTCGGGGACGCTGGTGAACTCTTCGGGGCAGCTGACCCTTGCCTCCGACCCCATCGGCTCGTCCTCTGCCAACCAGAGCTCGGTCTCGGTCGGTGGCTCAAGCAACCCCGATGGGAAGCAGAGCCAAGATGCCGGCTCGCTCCCGCCTCCTTCAGCCTATCCCGCAAACGGCGTTGCGGCGGCCGGGTTCGTATATGACAGGAACTGGGAAGCAGATATGGAGAACATGCTCAAGGTGCGACACTAGCTTGAGCCTGTCGTGCTTCCCATCTCCGCATCTGGATGCTGACCGCGACCGCACCAGGACATGTACAACGCCGTGAAGGCGCAGCAGATCCTGCTCCCCATCGCGAACGCGCTCATGGCCCGGTCGTCGACGTCGTCGCTCAGCCCCCACGGGACTATGCTCCGGAACCGCAGCGTGCGCGTGCAGCCGGACCGGTTGATGACGCTTAAGCGCGGCAGCATCCGTGGGCTGCAGTCCCTCATGGGCACACAGAACCACAGCCCGTACAGCAGCGGCAGCAGCATCGATGGACGCGCCAGTCCCGCTCCATCCTTTGCTACCTCGAACGATGTACGTGGGCGCCGAGGGTTCATCCCTATCTATGTTCGCATATGCTGATCGTGTTGCTCTTTCAGGGCTTGGGAGCATCCACTTTGTCCTTCATGACCCCTGCCATGGGCTTCGCGTCGAACCTGTCGCACACGATCATCCGCGAGCAACGCGAGGACGACGAGCACAGTCTGCGCAGCGATGACACCTCGACGACGGACATCAGCATCAGCGACGAGGAGCTTGCTTTGCTCGGTCCTCCGTGGGCGAAGGAGGGCATGCTATGCCGCAAGCAGTACTGGGACTCGGCCGGGAAGCGGGCCAAGTCGAAAACGTGGATGGACGCCTTCGTCGTCATCCAGAAAGGAGAGCTCAGCATGTTCACCTTCGGCGACAACGGCCTAGGAGGCGCGGGTGTAGTTGGTGGTGGTAACTGGCTGGTAAGCAGTCTTGGACACATGCGGACTGGACGCACCTAACACGAGGCAACAGGAAAACGCTACGCCCGTGGGCGTGATCGTTCTGGCACATTCTCTCGCGCACGCGCTACCGCCTCCTGGCTACAACCGACAACGCCCCCACTGCATGGTCCTCACGCTGTCGAACGGAGGCGTATACTTCTTCCAGGCCGGCACGGAGGAGCTCGTGAACGAGTGGGTGTCCACCTGCAACTACTGGGCGGCGCGACAGAGCAAAGAGCCACTCGTCGGCGGCGTGTCCAACATGGAGTATGGCTGGAACCGCGTGGTAGAGCCGGTCGCCCGCGTCCGGTCCGTGTCTGAGGACGACTACTCGTCCTTCCGGGACACGGACAACCAGAGCGTCCGTAGCGGGCGCAGCCGGTTCAAGGACATGGCGGCCACGGTCCGCGCGGAGAAGTCGCCGTGGGCGGACCGGACGTTCATCAACGACTGGAAGCCGCCCTTGCCGCCGTCCGTGCCGAGCCAGCACGACGAAGAGACGCAGCTGGAGGCGTTGCAAAAGCATGTGGCGCACATGAAGGAGGACCTGCAGCAGCACAACGAGCTGCGGCAGCCGATGATGAACTTGGTGCGTCTCGTCTTCCGCGTTCCATCCGTGTTCTGAGGGGCGTTCTTTCATGACGCCTTCTGCCCTTCGGTCTGATGCGAGCCGGTGCTGATAGACCCTTTTCTTCTGCGCCTGCAGTACCAGCCACGGTCCGCGAACGCGCAGAAGGCGACAACGAACTGGGAGAAGAAGTCGCAGTACCTGCTCACGGAGATCGTCAAGTATGACTCGTACATCGACTCGCTCCAGGCGGCGATGGCGCTCCGGCTGAAGAAGCGGGGCGAGAAGGCACTGGAGAAGGCGCTGCGCCCCGACGACGCGTCGATCCCGAAGGCGAAGTGGAAGGGCCAGCCCGAAGAGGACACGATCGAGGAAGGCGAGGAGCCGCCGCCGAGCGCGGGCTTCAAATTATCCCCGGTGTCGATGTCGCATCGGCGGGAGGTCGCGTCTGGGGGGGACGGCGACGGGACGGACGAGTCGTGAGCGGTTGCTGTGCGCGGACGGATATGAGCCATCTACGACTGTGGTGCGGCTCCCACCTGGCCTGTACATCTGTTGGGCGTGCAAGAATACGTGGCGACTACGATCTTGTGGATTATTAATCTCTTGTGTTTTGTACCGCACATATCTTAGCCGGATACCCGTGGGGCTGCATGTAATACCTCTTTTATTCATCTATGGACAAGGATACTTGCGTCGCTCGAAGCTATTATGCACATCTTTCCTTTTGATTGACGGGTGCACACACGGCTGCTCAACTGGACCATGGTATGATTTAAGGTGAACGTTTGTGTGCGGTTTCCTCTACCAGGAGAAAGGTCATAACACCACTAGCTACCTTGATTGGAGGATACGAAAGGGTTTCAACCCGTACAAGTGATTCCTGCGTGTGTACATAGTGCCGTGCAATGCAGTTCTAGTTGGGGGACAGCACCCCTGAGACCTCCAAATGAAGTGGACGGGTGCGATGGTTGGTATGTGCGACGACCGCGCTGCAATAAATATGCAATTTTAATTTCTCAGATGAAATTGATGAATTGTGAGAGCCTCGGCAGCGTGCACTGCACATGCGGGATTGTCCACGATCGGGGCGTTGAGTAGACTGAGATCGGGCGTCGAGAATCTCGGCTGTCCCTCGCGCGATCTTGGTGCGATCTGAGGCTTGGTGCGATCAACGTCCAGATTCCAGTGCGGACCCACCACCGACTCAGGTGTGCACAACGCCGGACAACGGGTTGCGGACCTGCGGTCAGTGATGGCTGGCAACAGCTCCTCTGTCGTCGACGGCAGACATGTCGAGAGCAGCCAGGACTCAGGCCTTGGCAGGCCGCGTCCCCACAGCCCACGGTGATTCGGGCCCGCACTGGTGGTTGCACGTGCAGGCCAGCGGTGGCCGGGGTCCTTTGTGGGTTTGTACTTCTCGCGCTGCGTTTCTGGCTCGTTGCTTCCTCGAGCTCGAGCCTCCACCACCCCTTCACCCGCACCGCCTAATAAGCCCCTCAAGGCTCTCTTTCCAGCCTTCACACTCCCTCCGCACCTCAGCTCTCGCTAGACGAAGCCCCACGACCACGCCTGCCGGCCCCACGCTCCCTCAAACTCGGAACATTCGTTTAACATGATGCAGACTTCCTTCGTTCTTTCTGCCATCGCCACCGCCCTCTTGGCCACCACCGCCGTTCGTGCGGAGACCCACACTATCCGCTTCGAGAACAAGTACGTTTATTCTCACTCTCTATGTGGATTGTGAACACTGATGAGATTGGCAGGTGTGGAAAGGGCACGGTACGTTGTGGCGCGCGTGAGCCATCGGGATAGACCTCTGAACACGCCGACCTTTAGCCCCAGCTCATTCAGGGCGGCACTGTCCTTTCCACCGGCCAGGACTACGTCCACAATGGTCCATTCTCCGCCGGCATCGCGTGAGTGTTCGCCCTCGCCCTCGCTCCCCGCGTCCCAGACTGATCCCAAAATTTCCCGGTAGCTATTTGCAGACGGGTATGCCAGCTCACACCTGCGGCGTTTGTATACACGCGGCGCTAACTTTCTGTCCCCCCGTTGCGCAGGCGAATGTCTCTTCAACGGCGAGCACTGCTCCACCCTGGAGATGACTCTCGTGAACCCGACCGCCCCCGGCGCGGGTTCTTCCACGGACATCAGTCTCATCGCTCCACATGCGTTCAACGTTGAGACTTCGTTCTCGTACTTCGGCGGTTGCGACGGCCAGGGTACTACCTGCTCCAGCCCGACGTGTTCCACCGCTTTCTTCAAGCCGGACGACAACCAGGTCCAGGTCCAGTGCGAGTCTAACGACGTGCGCATTGTCCGCTGCTCCTTCTTGCCAGTTCCGCGCGCTGACAGTGTTGTGCGCACCAGGTCAACCTGCTCATCACATTCTGCGGTGACGCCACGAAGTCGGGTGCCCTCGCCAACTCCAGCAGTGGCTCTGCTACCCCGATTTCTTCCATTGTCGCGACCACTGCGAAGGCGTCCACCTCCACCGCCGCGGCCACGAGCGTGAAGGTCACCTCTAGCACCGCTCCCACCTCGACCGTCGCCGTGAGCTCCACCCTCACGGCTTCCTCCTCGGCATCTACCGCCTCTGCCTCCGGCCGCTGCGCTGCGGGCTCTTCTCGCCGTCGCCGCCGTGACGTCGAGGCCCCCGCTGCGATCGCTGCCCGCGCGTCGCCCATCATGCGCCGCCACCACGCGCGCAACGCCGAGGCAGTCCGTGGTGTCACTATCTAGAAGACCCCCTCCACACCAGATGCCCGTCCCCGGGCTCTAGCTCGAGCCCGGCCGTCCTCTCCTCCCCGGCTGCTGTGATACTCCCAATGCCGCACACACGCACGCACCACATCGCGATGTCCCGGCTGGATACGCCCCCACCGCTCGTTAATTCTCCGTCTCGCCGCTATCGGGTATCTATTGCTCCAGTCTCTCCTGTTCTGTCCCTGCTATCGTGTTCTGCGTGCTCCCCCACCCTTCGTCAGGCGCCTGGCCGCGCCACCGCCGCCATGCCGTACATATGTTGTACTACCCACGCTGTAACGTCCTGTGACGACCGCGATGCCCCGGAGAGGACGAGTCGTTCCGCATACATGCATACGTACGAAGATCACTGTACTGTACTTGACTCTCGTCCCTGGCTCGCGGCCTGCCGCGCTTGGTCGCGGCAGAACATGTCTAGGTGGCTTTTGTAGCTTATGTTCTGTGTCCATGGAATAGAGTGTTTGTTATTTGTCGGAATATCTCGGGGAAGACTTGAACGTTTGAACGCTGCTCATTGTCCGACGCCAGGTGAATGTTCACGGATGACGAGTGTAAGGAATATATTGATTCGAATACTCTATGCGAGAGCGAACTGATTTGTGGGCCCTTGTGGATCGATTCTGAGATCCCCGATTTCGAAGGACGGGGCCTGCCAAGCGTCTTGAGTACATGTAAATCCGGAGATATCAGCAACAGAGCGAGAACGCCGGGAGATATGACGGTGAACACGTGGAGAGTCAATGGAGAGTGCAATAGTACGCTTCCCAAGCTCTAACAAAAATATACGAAGACGACACGTACGCTGCTTCATACAAATTCCTAATGCCAGGCTTGATGTCCGACTACGTACTTCTTGTGTCTGTAGTGTAGTTCGAAGACACTCTTACTGCTTTTCGAAACACATGACAACTGTATTTGTTGAGCCAGAACTGCTTTCCATCTAACGCCTGACTACACTTTTGGACACACCCACCGTAGCTTCACAACGGAGTGTCCCTCGAAACACCTAATACCTCCGTTCTATCCACAAGCACTGTACGGGCGCTAGTGGCTTGGGGCAGTCGAACCGACGGCGCGCAGAGGGTGAAACCGATCGAGCCCCTATGCGTTGCGCACAGGACGATCGGACGGAAGTATCTTTGCAAGCAGCGGAGACGAAGGGCGGGGAACTCCTCCAACGCACGCGACGACGACGGGGAAGATGGGAGAGGGAGACAAGTCGAGCGAGTCGCGAGAGCAGGCCCGGCATGCCAAGCGCCGGCGCTCACAAATAGGTGACAACAGAAAGTCGAACATGCGCCGTCCGCAAGGCAGGAGACGATCATCTGCTCCATATTCCTCCCGCTGTGTGACCTCACTCCTCTGCTGCTTTTCTCTGCTTCTCGTCTGGATACCCTATCGTCCTCTGTATCATTATCCCCCTTGGCCGCCCGCTTCACCACCCCCAGTTCTCTATCAAACTTCAACGCACCTAACCTCCCAACTCCTCCACACACAGCATGGCCTCTCTCGGTGCTAACGGCGGCTTGCACAACCTTATGATGCGTTCCAGCACGCCCGGTAAGCCTCGTGCCCGTCTCCCTCACCGTTCGTACACTAATCTGCCCGCTGATGCGCAGCGTCCGACGAGAAGGGTACGGCTCATATCCCGTCCCCACGGCCGCCAAGACTAATAACCGTATATCCCCAGTCCTCCTCTTCCTTCATGGCATGGAGGTCGACCCTCCCCAGGATGACGAGCGGGAGAGCAACAATGGGTCCGAGGCGCCCCTCCGCTCACATCGCTCCCGGAGCAAGGCCGCGAGCAGCGTGCGGCAGCTGAGCCAGCTCCCCGAGGAAAACACCGAGGACATTAGGTCCGACGTCCAGGAGCATGCCTCTGAGCTTGGCCGCACGATTCCCATTCACACGACCGGCATAGTGAGTCCCCGTCCTGTCGCTCCATGCGTGCCGCCATCTGAGCCATGTTGTCCCGTCCCCGTCCTCGTGCGCTCGCACCCGCGATAGCCTGAGCAGGAACCTGGCCCAGACGACCTCCCGGCCCCAAGTTCGAGTCGTTCGGGTCGTCGTTCGGCAACTTCGGCCCCCTTCCGCGGGAGAGCTTCAACGGGCGCAATGGCATAGTACGTCCCCAGTCGTCGCGCGCCGAGCTTCCTCGATCGCTGAAATGACGCTCGCGGTCCGGCAGGCCAGCCCTTCAAAAGCTGCTGCCGTCCCTCTTCCGGAGACGACGGTGGGCGTCCCGGGCTCCCCCACGGGGAGCCATCCAAATCCCTTCCAGGTACGCGAAGTCTAAGGAAGGTCTGCTCGGGGCCGGCACTGACGTCACGCAGAACTACGGAATGGCCCCGGCCGCCACGACGGGCATCGCGGGCGCGAGCCACGTCGGGGCGCGGAGTCGCCAGGCGGCGTCGACGAAGGCCTCACACAAGGCCCTCTCGGCGGCAGAGAACGGCGTACGTCCTATTGCCGGCTCTTCCTGCTGCGCGCGGACCATGATCTGACGATTTCACGCGCAATATAGGTCGCATCTCCCAAGCCAACTTCGCGCGCGCTCTCTCCCACTCGCTCTGGGATGGCGTCCGGCAACGGTGCGCCGCCTGAGCGGCCTTATTCTCCTCGGACCGCCGCGTCTCAGCAACAATCAGTAAAGTCCCGCCACACGCAGAAGACAGGGAAGACGGGTACCCAGTACCCGCCGTTGCCCGACTCGGTCGTCGACGACGGGCAGCGGACGGCGAAGGCTGGTCCATCGCGCCTTCCGAGTCGGCATCGCAGATCGGCAGTCGTCGCCTGCGGAAGGAGCGACAGCTCTTGGAGGAACAGGCGCGGGAGCGGGAGGAGGCCTTGAGGGAGGCGGAGAACGAGCGGGTGAGGAGAGAGGCGGCGGAGCGCGAGAGCGAACGTCTGAGGCGGGAAGCGGCGGAGCGGGAGCAGCGGGAGAAGGAACGTGTGCCGTCGCACAAACCGTCGAAGTCCGTGAAGAGCACGACGGACGTGAATGGCAAGTCAGGTTCCGGTGGGGCCAAGTCCAACGGCAGTGAGTACTCGTCCTGCCTCTCTCGTGGATGCGCGGTGATTGAGTCGCACTGCAGCACGATCGCAAGCCCCGATGTCCCCACGCAGCCAGGCCGCTTCAGTTCCTCGGGAGCGCAGTGTCGCCCCCAGCGAGATGCGTTCACAAGCACCGCCCATGACCCCCACTCGCTCCAGGCTCCCTGACCCTGACTCGACCCCGACTCCCTCCCGTGTCGCGACCCCGGTCGTGCAGGTCGATAGCTACGGCTTGAGCGCTGAAGAACAGCGTCTAGTGCAGAGCGTGCTCGGTGCGGACCCCATGACTCGGACCTCCATGGCACTGTCGACAATGGCCCCGTCCATGCTCGAACCTGAAATGCAACACTCTCATTTCCACGACATGGAGCTTTGCCAGCTTCTCCATGCTCTTGATGACCCTATGGGGGAGTCTGTAAAGAAGGCAGTACGCAAAGCCGTCCGGGCGCGCGTCAAGAAGTTGGGCATGAAGTACGACAATGAGGTGAGTAGGGCTAGTTCATCCTTTCAATCGCACGCTCAATGGTGCCGGTATCTCAGTCTATCAAGGCTTACCGCAAGTCGTATCACGATCATGATCCGTCATATCATCTCACTGCAGCGATCACTGGCGCAAGCACGAGGGTGCGCTCTGAGATCGGTGCCAACCACCAAGAGCCCCCTGAGTGGGCGAAAGAGCTCCTACAAGGCTTCATCAACATGCAGAACCGGATCGACGACCTTGCCCCGAAGATCGAAAAGAGCCTGCGCTCCTCTCGTGGCAACTCCTTCGTCAATGAACGCCAACAGTACGCCAACGGGCACAACCATTACCCCAGCTCCGATACCAATGGCCACTACCACGACATCCACAACCACCCCACCGGCGACGAGTCCATGTACCAGACGGGCGCGACCGAGATCCGCGACTCGACACATATCCATACCCTCGCCGGTTCTATGCATCATCACGACGGTTCCCTCCACGGCGCCATCCCGGAGGAAGAGGAGCCATTCGAAGACGAGGAGGATGAACACCACTTTGCCCCTACTGATGCCGATACCCGGGGTCTGGAGAGCGAATACCTCCCCCATGACATGCACGATCGCGAGAACTCCCCCGGCCAGCAGTACCTCGAGCAAGAGCTGTACAAGCTCCGTCTCAAGCCCAGCCAGACAGTCGCAACGCACGAGACGTGGGAGCTCACTCGTGACGGTGGGGGGAGTACGACGAGGAAGACGATGGCGATGCTCAAGCTGCCATCACCGAATCCGGGCTCCCCGAGATACCTGCTGATGCGACGGGAACTACCCCCGTGGACCCTCGCCCCTCTCCCGCCCTCCCCCGCAAGACATGGTGTCGATGGATCACAGCGCGGCGATGTGGCAGCAGAACGAGTACGGGGGCGGCGGAGAGCGGCAAGGCCCCCGCCATGGCAGCGGATTCACCAGCGGCTGCTCGGCTGGGCGATCGTCTGGCCGATGGGCGAGCTCGACAATGCGGTCAACAGCTGCTCGCGCGGGATGCAGGTGGACGAGATCGCGCTGAGCATCTGGTCGACGCAAACCTACAAGCGTTATGTTCGCGCGAAGATGACGGACTCGCCTCCCGGTCGCGTCGACCGCCTATTCGTGCCCCCAAACATGGCGGACGCGATTAGCACCGCGGTGTACAACGGCCGGCACGGGGATGCGTGTGGGATGCTCCGTGAACTTTGGGCGCCGTTCGGGCTCGAAGGCATTCCGCGGTTGCTGATCGTGCTCGCCAAGCACCGGAACGACGACAGCCACTGGGTGGTACATCGGTGAGAGGCTTTCATTGGCTTATCCTCTATCTTTGCTCATGTGGTCGATTCTAGGTTCTCGCTTCCCGATGGCACGTTGACCACATATGACACATACCCCGAACGTTGTCTACCGGACGGTCGCGTAAGTTGTTATTTGTTGACCTTTTAACATCATATCTCATGTCTTCCCATAGCCCCTCGGATGGTGGTTCGCCATCCGTATCGCTTGGCCTGACGCCATCTACCCCAGCCCCGACCACCTCATGCAGAAGATGGTGCGCCTACACCGGCCCATGCAGCTTCCGATCGAGAACTCGGTCGCCGCGGCGGGCATTTGGCGCAACTTGCTCATGGGCTCGCGCGCGGAGCGCTCTCTCGACCTCGAGCGTCTGCGCGACCTGATCAACACCGAGGTCAAGAACCTCCGCCAGCGCAAGATCATGGGCAAGCTCTCCATCGGGGGCTCGCGACCAAATTGGGAGGACATGGCTTGAGCGATGGAGGGGAAGCGATGTACGACCTGCTGGAGGTAGCCAGTGGATGCTGTCTTGTTTTGCTACGTTATTCACGCCGACGCCCTAAGTACGACTACTCACATACCGCCACGACATGACGAGGTTACGACTAGCCTTTGTTACTTTCGAACCGAGCCTCTTGTTGTCTTTTGTCCCGTCCACACCTTATCTCCCCTCTCGACTCTCGATGTCCTGCCTTTATGTCGGTCCCATACGAACATGAGGGGGTGCGAGGGTGTGTACACCATCTGTAATAACCTGTCGCTCGCCCCCCTCGCTCTTTGCTTATCTCCGCTCGAATGGCCACCACTGCTTTCTTTACACGCCGCGATCTGCCTTCCGAACCTTCAACTTCGTGTAAGCTTGCGTAGTGCCCAGTCTTTCTGTTATGTCAATGAATAGTAAGTAGTAGGACCCTCAATTAGAATCTCTTCAGTCGATCCGGATGCTCGACGGCTTTCGTGTGGACCTTGATCAACTGGAGACAAGTTTACTTGCTTGTTCATACACCAACAGCGAAAGGTCACCAACAGCAACCAGATGCATATCAACACGATGTCACATTCCACTTTACGACGACAAACAAATCTGCTAGCTGCCAGAACACATATACAACAGACACGACCGCGCGATTGTAAGATGGCAAGGGGAGATGCTATCGCACAGCCGAAGCCACGGTACCAAAGAGCGCAGAATAGATACACATAGAAGAGGGCACCCGTTTAACTCAGACGCAAGGGATTAACCCGCTCGCGCCGTCAGCGTGCTGCTGATTGAAGGCGTTTAAGAGGGGGGGCTGTGGCGTGGCAGGCGCGTGAGCATGAGCCAGATACGAACGAGGCAGCAGGACTTACACGGGGGCGACCGAGGTGGCCGGACCGGGGTCGGTCGGGAGCGTCGGGAACGCGACGGTGGCGCACGCCTGCTCGACGTCGGTGTTGGTCAGGCCGGCGGGGAAGTGCGCGTCGGACTTGGCGGCCGGGGGCGTCTGCACGACCTCGGAGCAGTCGATCAGGTCGCTCTCGGAGTGGCCGATGACGGTCATCTTGCGGAAGCGGCCTTGAACGCGGACTGGAGCTTGGCCTGGTTGTTGACGAACGACTGCCACTCGCACGCGGTGCGCGAGTCGCGGGCGAGCTCGGAGTCGGACTGGAGACGGAGCTCGCCGGCGAGCGGGGACATGGCCTCGCCCTGGTTGGAGCCGTTGCCGGGGAAGAGGGTGCCCGCGAGCTGGGTCTCGATGAAGAACTGGGTGTCGAAGAGCTCGGGGGTGGAGTCGAAGGGGGTTCCGGGGATGGTGGGGTCAACGTGGTCGGCGGCCGCGATGGTGTGCGAGGCGAGGATGGCGACGACCTCAGCGGGCGAGAAGTCGCCACCGTCGAGCATGCGAGCAAGGATGGAGTCGACAGAGTCGAAGGGCTCGGGGACGGTCAAGTCCGGAGCGGGCATGGTCGCGTCGGGGCGGCCGATGAAGACGTCGAGCTGAGGAGCGCCAGGGCAGTTCGACACACCAATGGCACCGGCGAACTGGATGCTGAAGGAGCTGTTAGCCCACCGGCAAGAATGTCCAGATGGGTAGCCACGTACAAGTCGGCGGTGGTCATGTTGCTCATCTGGACGAAGGGGCGCTGGGTGTCGATGATCTCGTCGACACCGTTGTTCGCGTGGAAGTTGGTCTCGATGTCCTCGAAGATGGCGATGGAACCATCAGCTCCACCACCGCTGTAGACGAAATGGGTGACATGAGCAATCACCGCGGTATGAAGAGATGATCACAACGAACCCGAACGTGCCGGCGGCGACCGCGGCACGCGAGAAACCAATGGCGTCGTGGAAGGTCAGACGAAGGGACTCGTGGACCTCCTCACCGCACTCGCGGCCGTCGAAGAGCTGCTCCTGGAGGATGTCGCGGACGGCAAACAGGTTGCAGCACGCCGCGTTGGTCGCGGTGTTCACGCCGTCGGGGCAAGCGACCCGGCGGGTGAGGGCACCTGCATGAACAGGGAGCAAGAACGATCGTCAGACACTGTGCTGCCGAGCAGTGTGTGTGGCGACGTAGAACTAACCGTTGGCAACCTGGAGAGCGGCGAGGACGGTGACGAAGGATGCGAGAGTGCCGAAGGCCATTGTTCGAAGTCGCAGATGAGTCGAACGGAGGAGACTAGATGTCCTGAAGATTGTTGGGCCTCACCCCCGCCTCTTTATACCTCTCGAGCCTCCAGCAAAGCTGCTGGTGTCGACTTGCACAAGTCGTGCAGCTCGCTGCCGCGAAAGGGGGGCGGCCAACGGAGGCACGTTTATTCTTGCGACGTGAACAGACTGCCCGAAAGACTGGACGACGGGGCCCCGCTGAGCGGGCGTGTCGGTATCTTTGGCGCATGTTCTGGATTGTCATGGCCTACAAATGAACATGAGTGGGGTGCGACGGCGGGCCATAGTACCAGCGACACTCACATCGGGTTCGCGCCGCCCCTGGGTGCAAGAAGCCGCCCTGTGTGTCGGAAGCGACTAGAAATGCCGTGTTTCGAGCTTGATTGGCTGGAAAGGTCGATGGTAACGCGACGGGGTCGGCTGCCTCTGTGGAGTTGCACCATACGCATCCCTGCATCAGGCTAGAGCGTGGACGAGCGTCGGACAAAGTTAGGGGGTATACCGTACTCCTGGAGCGAACAGCGCAGCCAGAAGTTGCGGAAAAAATGCCGTCCTGGGAGACCGTGCGACGGCAGACACTGCCCTGCGGTTCCGCGATATGCTCGTCCAAGCGCGGGTATGGAAGACAAGGAAAAGCGTGCGCGAACATTTGATGTTGAGGTCGACGCGGGCAAACACCGCGGCTAACGAACCTCGGGGCGATAGTGTGCTCTTGGCCCGGGATCTACGTGCATGGGTGCACTTTGTCAACTCCGCGCGGGGGATGAACGAGGGACGACAGCTACGGACGGCAACTCCCCCTGCACCTCGTGTTTTGCGGGGAGCGATCGCCCTTTCAAGACCATGTGGCTCGAGGGCCCGGGTACCCCGTCCTTGTGCGCGGCCCATTTTGGAAGCGCGGCACGTCTACGGGGGCCTGTGGCTGCCACGGACCTGGCCGTCGGTGAGAGCGAGCATTCATGTCTGCGGTCGAAGAAAACACACGCCTCCCATGCGGAATGCCCGGCAATCGATTGGACGGCGGCCCCGAGGGAATCCGTCGCCCACGGTGCAAGCACGGAAGACCGTCTTTGATTCGCAACATCAGCGTTTGAGGGACGGCGGACCTGTGCACGCCCTGGTCAGAATTGAGACCGACGAGGGTGGGAGGAAAGCGGACCACGTACCCGGTCACTGCTGACACAAGCTACGTCTGCCGTCCTCTAACTCCACGCATGCCGTGGCCGAGCTAACGCGACTCCGAAAGTAGCTTCAAGTCTCGAACCCGTTGCACCGCCGGGTAAACTCGGGACCGACATGGAGGTGTTCCTGAACCGGAACCGAGGACTCGACTTCGGGTTCGCTCCCATGTTCCTGAGAACTGCCTGAAAGCCTATTCTCAGGTTCCCGGGATTGCTCCCAGGCTTGGCCTCCCGACGTTCCTAGGTTCTTCTCCGCGCGTGCTTGCGAGGACACGCTGGCGGAGATGCAGGTGGATCCGATGTATGCACACCAAATCGTCGAAGAAGCCGGACGATACGCGTTGGCGACATCATGCCAGTTATATTGGAACCCCGCTACATAGCGAAACCCTATAAACCAGAGCAAATCACTTAAGGATCCCGAGCATCGAGTTGTTAAGGCGGACACAAGAATAAAGGGTGGAGAGGATCCGCGCCGTGGCAGTGGCAGTTCTCGGGGAGCACCACCGCACGCGTCCCTGAAGCATGTTTAGGAGGGCGGGCTAGGAATAGCACGTCAGTGTCTGAGTAACGTGAGAGCAACGATTGGCTGAGGCTTACACGGGGGCGACAGAAGTAGCCGGGCCAGGGTCCGTGGGGAGCGTGGGGAAGAACGCGGTGGCACACTGTCGAAAAGCACCGCGAAGATCAGCAGATATTCCCCACATGGTGGAGCGGAGCGCTAAGGTTCCGGCTGCTTGAACGATGACGAGGAGGTCGAAAACTCACCGCCTGCTCGACGTCGGCGTGGGTCAGGCCAGCGGGGAAGTGCGGGTTGGCCTTGAGAGCCGGGGGCGTCTGAACGACCTCGGAGCAGTCGATCAGGTCGCGCTCGTTGTGGCCGATGACCGTCATCTTGCGGAAGGCAGCCTTGAACGCGGACTGCATCATAGCCTGGTTGTTAGCGAACGACTGCCACGCGCAGTTCGTGCGGGAGTCACGAGCGAGGGTGTGGTCGGATTGGAGACGGATCTCGCCGGCGAGGGGGGACATAACCTCGCCCTGGTTGTCGCCGTCACTGCCGGGGAAGAGCGTGCCGCGGAGCTGGGTCTCGATGAAGAACTGGGTGTCGAAGAGCGAGGGGGTGGAGTCGAAGGGCGTGCCCGGGATGGTGGGGTCGACGTGGTCGGCGGCCGCGACGGTGTGCGAGGCGAGGAGAGCGACAACTTCGGCGGGGGAGAAGTCACCACCGTCGAGCATGCGAGCAAGGATGGAGTCGACGGTGTCGAACGGCTCGGGGACGGTCAGGTCCGGAGCGGGCTGGGTGGCATCCTTGCGGCCGATGAAGACGTCGAGCTGAGGGGCACCGGGGCAGTTCGACACACCGATGGCACCGGCGAACTGGATGCTGTAGAGCAGTTAGAAAGCGATCTGGGGTGCGGCACGGCCTGAACTTACAAGTCGGCGGTGGTCATGTTGCTCATCTGGACGAAGGGGCGCTGAGTGTCGATGATCTCGTCGACACCACCGTTCGCGTGGAAGTTGGTCTCGATGTCCTCGAAGATGGCGATGGAACCATCAGCTCCACCACCACTGTAGACCGTATGGTTGACATGAGTAATAACCGCGGTATGAAAAGATGACCACAACGAACCCGAACTTGCCGGCCTTGACCGCGGAACGCGAGAAGCCAATGGCGTCGTGGAAGGTCAGACGAAGAGACTCGTGGACCTCCTCACCGCACTCCCGGCCGTCGAAGAGCTGGTCCTGGAGGATGTCGCGGACGGCGAACAGGTTGCAGCATGCCGCGTTGGTCGCGGTGTTCACGCCGTCGGGGCAGGCAACGCGGCGTGTCAGCGCGGCTGTGCGAACGGAGTCAGCGAGTGGAGTGGGAGAGTGGAATGGGGACCCACCGTTGGCCACCTGGAGAGCGGCGGCGACAGTGACGAAGGGGAGCATAGACTTGAAGGCCATTTTCAGAGAGGAGCCGCGTCGGAGAGAACTGGAGTTCTGAGGACCTTGCGCTCTCCCGCCTGCCTTTTGTAAGTTTCTGGACGGCCGCGCTTCATAATATCCAGTACATACTGTGTTCGGGGTTGGGTGCATGCCAAGACTTTCTTCCACAGGGCCCAGCAAATCGACGCGTGTTGCACACAGGATGATTTCCGTACTGCATTGAAAGATGGGACCGAACCATTGGTGTGCCGTCCTACCTGGCAACCAAGCCAATCACGGTGCAACAACGCTATGGCCCGGACCGCTGGAATAAATTGCGTCCCTGGACGTGGGCGACAAGAGACCGGTATGTTTGTGTGCCCTGGGTGCTAACGGCCGTCCTGGGTGAGTAAAGCCCCACGGACATCAAACGAATGCAATTACACCCTAACTGCAAGATGCGTGCCCGTGCTCTACAGCACCCATAGAGGGACTTTGCAGGCTGAACCGACTGACTGGTCTCTGAATCCTCATCCAAAGGCGGGAAGAGACTTCCCCGAGGCGGAACCGCAACTCCCAGGGATGTATGTTGATACGATCTGAGCGGATCCTATCGATATAGCATGCATAGAGGGGGGGGGTTAAGGCCACGACTGGCAAAGGACATCGTCATCATCCTTCTGGCACATGGAAAGTCAGTTGATTGGAGCTGGGGAGAGTCCACCGTGCATGATATGTGGTACCTGAAGCTCAAAGACGTACCATTGAAGTTGAGCTAGCTACTCTTGTTAAGAGATTGAAGAACCCTTGGTGATTTAGCGCGAGACGAAGCTTCGGGGCCTGTCGAAGAGATAGCTCTGGTCCGACTGCTCCTGATCTCCTCGAGTTCTTGTGCTGGCGGTGCTACCGATGTAAGGCCGGCTCCATTTCTCATAATTCGCCCACCAACTACTTCAGCAGCACGCTGTTGGAACCGAGGACGTCGCAACGCAAAAGCACAGAGATCTGAGCGTACGTTTGCATCAAGCAGAATATGTATAGGCGAACCATGGAAGAGACCGTTCTCAAGCTCTGTCAACGCCTCGGTGCGTGGGTAGCAACATCCCGCGTCTTCGGTAAACATTGAGTCCCTTCCCAGAGCGACATGAACGTGGGGATAGAATAAGTTACTTGAGGAGCGTTCGAACTTCGGACGGGGGTATGCGTGAAAGGGAGTTGACGGTGCGCATGCGAGTCAAACGAAGGCAAGTTTGGGAAAACAAGGCCGAGCGTGAGCGGGCCGGCTGCCTGCGCGCGTCACGTCACGTTCACATGACCTTCGTCACACTCGAGCAAGGTGCAACTTGAACTTGCAAAGGCTTAACGAGCTATCACCACGAATGTCTCTCTATGCGTGTACCGACACCATGTATGGGCTAGGGCACGGCTCTGCATAGCCATTTCTCGATGTGGGTTCAGCGTTGTCGAGGTGCCGCTCGCGTGAAGGGGGTCTCAGGACTTGTCAGACGTGGGTTTTGTAACACAAGCTATTGCCGTTGCGGAGTTCCGCTCACTCCCTCAAGCTGCCCAAAATGTTGCCTAGTTACTCTCTAGAATAGATTTCGCGAAGGAGAACCACGATGGGCTTGACCGATAGCGTATTGGCTTATCGTTTCCTCAAGTAGTAGTATACGAGACCTGAGTACTGAGTGGGGCTGTGGCTCTGCTGATTCGCCTACTTACCGCGCTGCGTCATAGCCGCGCTCAGCGCCAGACGTCAGAGCTGCATGCATAGGGCCGTGCCGGTGCAATGCCGGCGAGACCAAAGGTGTGCAGCGTTTTATCCGACCAATCGCCGCGGCCGTCTTATCAATGCCCGTCTTCTGGGATCATCTCAGACCAGATAGCTTGCTACCACATGCAAGCAAGTCATGTTTAGCACGCAAGGACGTTAATGGCCACCATCACGCCCCATCCGTGCCTTACACCATGGGCTCTTATCGCCATTACGCTGCGTATCTATGTAGGCCATAAAGCTCCTGCTGGTGGTCTGAAACCCGCCTTACGCCAATACCCTACCACCTTCACACCATGGGTACCACTCCGTCCAAGCCCTCCTCAACTACCGGGTCACCAGTCTCGGAGAAGACTCTGTCTGCTGCACGCGAGCTCTCGCAGCAGCTTAGCCACCTTCGTCTCGGCTCCTCCCCTCTGTCGACCACCGGTTCACTCACTCTCGACAACGTCGACGCGTGGGAAGGGGCGGTTGAGCAATCTCCCAAGCTTCAGCTCACGCGGACAATCCTCAATCACACCGACTTTCGCGAGTCGCTCCGGCAGCGTTCTGCGGTCATCGCAGACCCTCATGTCTTCAACACGGAGATTGAGTTCAAGACCGGACCCATCACCAGCCAGAAGAGCTCCGGACGGTGCTGGCTGTTCGCGACAACGAATGTGCTACGGCACAGCGTCATGAAGAAGCTCGACCTGGATGACTTCCAGCTCTCGCAGGTGTGTATGTGGTTTATTGCCCGTTCTTGGAAGAACAGGATTGACAGATGACGTTTCGATCACATCAGTCGTACCTTTTCTTCTGGGACAAACTCAACAAGTCCAACTACTACCTCGAACTCGCCATCGAGAACGCACACCTTCCTCTGGACGACGGGTCACCCAATACCTCGCTCGGAGCTTATTAGTGATGGCGGCAGTGGGACATGGCGGTCAACCTGGTTGAGGTATGTATACCTATCCTCTGATCTGGAGACACAACGCCGATATGATCCCCTCTCCCCGCGGCCACCAAGACATACGGCGTTATCCCCCAGCTTTTGTACCCGAATCAACCCACTCGTCGCTCTCTTCCCCTCTGAACTCGCTCTTGAAGACAAGCTGCGCGAGCATGCACTCATTCTCCGCGACCTCTCTCTTCTCTCCGCGCCAATTCTTCTCTATCGAAGAGGCTATCAACTTGACGCTCCGTTCGAAGAAGGAACGCTTCTGAAGAGGTTTACATTATCATGAGCGCGACCCTCGGGACACCGCCAAGCCTGACGCGCCCTTCACCTGGGACTACTACACGAAGGACGGCAAGCCCATGTCCTGGACCGGTACTCCGAAGGAGTTCTACGCCGCTTCGCGTACGGCAAGTACTCGGTGAGGACTTTCCCCATGATCTGCATTCAGCGGTGCTGACAGCTTGGACAGCCCGCGGACTCGTTCTCGCTCATCAACGACCCGCGCAATGAATACAGCAAGCTCTACACCGTCGACAAGCTGGGAAACCTGTGGGCGCGCGCCCTGTGCTCTGTACGTCCATGCCCGTCTTTTTTCTCCGAGCGCGAACCCTAACCTCGACGCGACCCAGACGTGAACACCGAGATCGAGAACCTCAAGCAGGCCGTCATCCGCCAGATCAAGGCGGGCCACCCCGTCTTCTTCGGCTGCGACGTCGGCAAGTGCGAGGAGCGCAACATGGGCCTGCTCGACACCGACGTCTTCGCGTACGAGGCCGCGTTCGACATCTCCTTCGGGCTCTCGAAGGCGGACCGCCTCCGGATGCAGGAGTCCCAGATGACGCACGCGATGGTGATCACCGCCGTGCACCTCGACGGCGCCGGGCGGCCGGTCCGCTACAAGGTCGAGAACTCGTGGGGGCCCGAGCCCGGGAACGGCGGCTGGTTCGTCATGACCGACAAGTGGTTCGAGCAGTTCGTCTACCAGGTCGTCGTCCCCAAGGCGCTCGCGCCGAAGGACCTCGTGGCCGTCTTCGAGGGGCGGAACGCACGGTCCTCGCTCCGTGGGACCCGATGGTGAGTCGCGTTTCCCGTTGCTCAGACGACTTCCCCGGGCGTGTGGGAGGGCGGGGGCAGGGCTCAACGCTGACCCGCCTTGTTTTCCTTCCTCAGGGCTCGCTGGCGTGAACGGACTGCGATTCGCGTGGGAGGATAGGACGTCGCTGTCCATAAGTGTATAGTAGTTGGAAGATCTGCATATGACAGGAGGCTACGATACCCCGCCCGTCCCGGGGCCCGCGCGTGCCCCCATTCCCTCGCGAGTCGTCGCGACACCCACGCCCACACCGTTCGCACCGACGGAGCGCCCTGCTCGCCCGACGGCGTGCCCAGGGCCCCGCACTCGGCGTCGGGCGCCGCGGCGCCCCAGTGCTCCCGCTCTGCAAGCTCCGTCCCGACTCGTCTTCTCCCTTCGCGTGCAGATCGTCCGGGAAGTCGTCCCCGCCGATGAATGCCGTGTCGACGAACTCGCCGAGCGAGGCGATGAACGGTGGGAGCGGCCGCCCCGGCTCCGACTCGCGCCCCGTGGGCGTGGTAAAGTGGATCGTCGTCGTCGCGCCGTCGGCGGCCTGAGAGCCCGTCCGGCCGTTCTGGTTCGCGCGTTCCACGCTGTGCAGGCTGAGCAGCAGGCGGCACGCGAGAACGGAGGTCGCCCTAGCGTCGGTGCGGAAAGAGGTGACACGGGCGCGCGGGAGCGTGAGCGTGGGGCCGGGGTCGGGGCACTCGGAGGGGAGAGTACTCACGGGTCGATGAAGACGGAGACGAGGCTCGAGTTGCGAAGGAATTGGTTAGCCTACCGGAGATGGAATTAGCGCGTGCGGGGGGCCCACGGCGGGCCAGCGTACCCCTGTCTCGGTCAGGATGGTGTGGAGGAGGTTCAGGATGGCGAGAGGGCTGGGCACCGGGTGATCAGCAGCGGTCACCCAGACGTTGAGAACTTTCTCACATGAAGTACACAACGCCGCTGTGCAGCATGGTCTTCGATAGCGTAGACTCGCCTAAGGTGCCCTCCATGTTCTTTGCGAGAAAGGATGTCTTCGTCCATGTGATGATGATAACAAGGAGATCTGCGACGAAGAGCATCCCGCGCGATATCCCGGTAACTGAGGTTGCCGAGTAGCTTCGGTGTCAGCGGCTTCCCCAGTCCTCGGTACGGGGACTCTGCTTACATCTACAAGCAAATATGGACAATGAGCGGTTGTGCGATGGATTGGAAGGCCGAGACCGAGAGACGATATGCCGGGTACAAGAGAATAATAGACGTACATCACACCAAGTCTGTGGCCCGCATTGTCCACTATACCGCATCCCCCGAACTCTGGCCCCAGGTAAACAGGTTCGAGCCAGCCATAGTGGATCTGAAAGACGGAGTTGGGTGGGAGTGTACACTACAAATGGGACAAACTCACCGCATTGGCATATATAGGACCCAGAGCAAAGAACAAGACCAGGGCTGCGAGCACTTTGTTCTGGGCAGTGAGCGCATACACCCGCAGGGTAGACAATACTGAATAAGATGCGAATGAGCGTCGTCGTCTCGTCCTAAACAATGTGAACCCACAGGCGGGGAAGACGTAAATCAGGAGCTGGAGGACTTGTATGGTATACATATAGACGTCGCAGCTGCGAAAGCCATGATGAGCTTTTGCGGGTTTTAGAATATAAGAAGTTGATGCACCCCTAGCATTGCAAGGTGAGCACGATGCTGATACTGGCAAAGTTGAACGGATGAAACGCACCACTCCTTGTATGTTATCCGTGGGATAACCCATCACCCAGAAGATGATGAGTAGATATCGGATTAAGAAGTAAAGAATCGAGGCGGCAGACACTCGACGTGTCCAGAAGTACTCGATCTCTTCGTGCAGGCATAGGAGCCAATCATAGCCTAGGAATGCTGCACAGATTGCAAGGTGAGGTTCGAATACCGCTTGACATTTATGAGAAGAAACGCACTGAGAGCAGCGAAACTGCAACAGAGAGAGACGAATCTGTCATATCCAAGCATGAGCGTCTGCACTCTCGGCTGGATCAGAGTCAGTTAGAACATACAGAGAGTCGTATTCTGCGATGATCTCAGCATCCGGGCTCGAGGACATGGTGGGGGGTCGTAACGGGGTCCCCAGAGCCGGGTAGCGAGGCCCACGATGATATAGCGGTTGAATTGTCAACGCGCCGCGACCCGGCAATCGACCGCGACGGTGCGCTGCGCATATAGTGCGCCTGGTCTGTCACCGGCGCCGGGGAGAAGTGCAGTCCTGCTCCGGATCCGACCCCAGCGGACATTTGTGGGTGGGCTGAACGTCGCTGCCGGACACCGCGTATAGGGTACGCGCACCGCTCAAGCCTCAGGAGGCAGGATGGAACCTGGAGCTGCGAAAGACTCTGAGAACGCCTCCCAAACTACATGTGCACTCTTGTCGCGGCCGCGCTCGAGGGAAGTAGATAACGACGGGGACAAAAAAAACTTGCAGGACCAGATATTCACCCGACACCGACCACCACAACCGTGTAACTCATCCAACTACTTGGTCCGATGGTGCTGGCGTCCATGCTTCGAAACTTCAACCCCCAGCTACGGCAAAACAGCAAATGATATGTGGCACATGTAGCAAATACCTCTAAACCCAGCAGCACATAGAAAGACAGGCACTGAGACTGGACAGCTGGGAGCCGGTAGCCGGTAAGGATGACACCGGGGCGCACGTCGACCGTCACCGGACATTGAGAGAGCACCCGAGGCGAGGCAAGGGGGTTCGAGAGATAGGCGTAGTGTGCTCAACGTGGTCTGAAGACAAGCGGTAAACGTCGCCAGCGCCTTGCCAGCCCCGCAGCCTCGTCCGACGTCCACGACGAGCGGCTCGGCGCTTCGGTCGCAAGTGCCTAACCCGCGACCACCACAAGCACTGGCAGCTGCTGCAACATACGGACGCATCACAAGCTCGCCTGGCTCCAACAGCAGTTATCTCGCCATTCCCAGATCAACTTCCCACTTGTTCAGTACTGTAGTATCAGAAATCTCAGCTACATGGGCCCCCATGTACATGTACAAGAAGGCTGGCAGGTATTTTTCGCTACATATGCCCGAATTGGCTACCGCTAACATATCGTATCTTCAGTCCCTGCCCTCAGGGTGCAGGCCATGCCGCCGCAGGCACCGGCACCAATGTTCGAGGGCGTCGCATACCTTTTGTTGCCCCGGAATCAAGACATACGGACCCCACTCACACCAGCCCTCCAAATACACTCCCACGAATGCGTACACGCCGTGGTCTCGGTGGGTGAGATTATGGTGTCCTCAATGGCTCCTCGCATACTCACGGTTCCAAAATTGTCTGCAGATGCACTCCATTGGCTTTGAGCGCGTTTGTGTGGCAAATACCACTACACCGGGGTGCGTCGCCCATCCGCTCTCTTGGTCTCTGCGTGTCCACGCTTGTTCATTGACGAAGGAACACCATCCCATGCAAAAATAGCGCAATCGTGATTGGGTGGGAACACTTAAACGGCCGCCATTACCTGGTACACTCGAAAGTCTCGATGGCATCCAACAATTTCGACGGCCTCGAGACGAGGTATAAAGGAGGCTGTGTCGAGGGACAGGAATCTTCAGGACAACCAGTCTTCGACTCATCTGCGACTTCGAACAATGGCCTTCGGCACTCTCGCGTCCTTCGTCACCGTCCTCGCCGCTCTTCAGGTCGCCAACGGTCAGTTCTACCTCGCCACACACCCTGCTCGACAGCACAGTGTCTGACGATATTTGCTGCTCCTCGTTCATGCAGGTGCCCTCACCCGTCGGGTCGCTTGCCCTGACGGTGTGAACACCGCGACCAACGCGGCGTGCTGCAACCTGTTTGCCGTTCGCGACGTCCTCCAGGACCAGCTCTTCGACGGCCGCGAGTGCGGCGAGGAGGTCCACGAGTCTCTTCGTCTGACCTTCCACGACGCCATCGGTATCTCTCGCTCGGCGAACGCTGCTGGCAAGTTCGGCGGCGGCGGCGCCGACGGTTCGATCGCCCTCTTTGAGGACATCGAGACCAACTTCCACGCGAACGGTGGTGTCGACGAGATCATCGACACTCAGCGCCCCTTCGTCCAGATGAGCAACATGACCACCGCCGACTTGTAAGTTCAGGCCGTGCCGCACCTCAGATCACTTTCTAACTGCTCTACAGCATACAGTTTGCCGGTGCCATCGGTGTGTCGAACTGCCCCGGTGCCCCTCAGCTCGACGTTTTCATCGGCCGCCCCGACGCGACCATGCCCGCTCCGGACCTGACTGTCCCTGAGCCGTTCGACACCGTCGACTCCATCCTCGCCCGCTTCGCGGATGCCGGAGGCTTCTCGCCCGCTGAGGTCGTCGCTCTCCTCGCCTCGCACACCATCGCGGCCGCCGACCACGTCGACCCCTCCATCCCCGGAACCCCCTTCGACTCCACCCCCGGCCTCTTCGACACCCAGTTCTTCATCGAGACCCAGCTCCGCGGCACGCTCTTCCCCGGCACGGGCGGCAACCAGGGTGAGGTCGAGTCCCCGCTCGCGGGCGAGATCCGTCTCCAGTCCGACTCCGAGCTCGCCCGCGACTCGCGCACCGCGTGCGAGTGGCAGTCGTTCGTCAACAACCAGGCGAAGATGCAGTCCGCGTTCAAGGCCGCGTTCCGCAAGATGACCGTCCTCGGCCACTCTGAGAGCGACCTGATCGACTGCTCCGAGGTCGTGCAGACGCCCCCGTCCCCCAAGTCCAACGCGCACCTGCCCGCCGGGGCCACCCACAACGACGTCGAGCAGGCGGTGAGTGCCCAGTCCCTGCGCCCTTCCCCACTTTCCCTTTTCCCCGCTCTATCCGCGCCGTATGGAGTCGGCGTCGGAAACGCGGGCTTCGACCCATTCAGCATTGGGAACAGACGTTGATAGACCCTTTTCTTCCCCATACAGTGCGCTACCGCCGCCTTCCCCACCCTCCCGACTGACCCCGGTCCGGTCACCTCCGTCGCCCCCGTGTGAGTGCCCGTCCTCTTCGTCCCGCTTCTGAGCGGAGGCTGATGATGACCTTACGACAGCCCCCCCTCTTAAGCGTCTCGCACTCCTCCGGCGCCGGTTAGAAGTCGACGTGAGCCGATAGCGTTTTGTAGCGAATCTGTCGAGCCGTCTCCTTGTGTTATCTAATGGCGGTCTCCTTCACCGGGCGTGGGGATGCAGCAGCACTCTACTGTACATGCTTGGTCTTGGGGCTGCCCATCGGTTTTCTTTGTAGAGCTTCTGTGTAAGTAGCATTCTATCCATCGTGTTTCTCCACCTCCCGGCCGTGCTCTGAGTGCCGACTGAGCAAATAATCAATGATCACTTGCCTTGGACAGCCACGTGCTTTTGCCTGGTTGCCAACAGTACTACTCCTTTGGACTCAAGTCTTGCTGCAGTCTTGAGGATCGGTCAAGGACCGGTTTTCACATGCGAATGCGATTAGTCGTTACAGTACATCTCATCTACTTATGCGTTCATCGTCCATGAGAGTGGAGGGATCGTTGGAAGAATTGGATAACTGCGAGAAAAGAGGAAGGGGTTTCATGACATGAGCCACGCTACTGTAGTGGATACACTGAATATACTGGTTGTACACATTGGTCGTTTCCTCCGTTCCCACAGGGGAAGTGGGACAACGACGGGACGGGCAGAGCACATGACGAGACTTGCGAAGCGAGGTAGAGTAGGGAGAGAAGACGGTCGCAGACCACTCACAGGGGGAGGACTACGTCCGATTCCTCCGCCGCCGCCGCCGCTCCTTCTTCGACGGCTTGGGGACGACCACTTGTCGCTGGCATATCGGACATCGCCCAGACACATCCGTGAGCCACGGATCCACGCACGTTTTCTGGCGAAGCAGAAGGACGAAATGAGCACAAGGCACCGGCAACGAAGACAGGCGGCACTCACGTGGAAGACATGCCCGCACGACAATAACCGCAGCGGCTGCGGGCCCTCGCCCGCGTCCATCAACGTCAGCGCGTCGTGTTCCTCCTCCGAGACCGCCTCCACCCGGATCTCTGTCACACCCATGGACGACGTCGATGGGCCGTGCACGGTGAGCGCCGTCTCCTCAATCGCGTCCTCACCTTCTCTCCCGCCTGCGTCGGACGCAGGAACCGGCGGGGGCTTGACTCCGCGCACGCGCTTGGGCTCCGCGTAGTCCAAGAGGCAGATCGCGCACGCCGCGCGGTGGTCCTCGAGGCGCACGAACGGGTACTCGCTCCTCTCCCACATCTCGTCCCACGGCACGTCCTCGTCCTCGTCCTCGTCCGCCGCGTCTGCTCCGCCGTTACCGTCCTTCGTGCTGCCCTTCTCGAAGGTTGAGGCACTGGACGCGCCGGGTATCGCGCCCTTGCCGGCCTTTTTCTTGCGGAAGAACGCGAACCGCCGCTTCGGAGGGGCGTCCGGGGAAGAGCCTGAGCCTTTCGGAGGGTAGGAGTGCGCAGCCGCGGGGACGGTGATGGGGATGTTGGTGTTAGTCTCTCCACCGGGAGGAGGCGGGATGTAGAGCACGAGTGGGATCCTCTCGACGACAGCTTTGGACAGCTTGTCGACATCGGGCCGGATGGCGTTGGGGTTCTGTAAAGGATGCCTTCCGAGGCAGAGCAGGAGGATGTTGTAAACGAGCTGCGCATAGGACATGATGGGAGTCAGCGTTCAAGAGCAGCGTGGACGAAACGAGGTGTGTGCACGTACGAAGAGCACCGGGCCGAGGATAAAGACGAGGAGGCCGAGGAGAAAGATCTCGAGAATCATCAGGTAGAGAGTAGCAAGGATGCCGAATGTGAGCCACCACAGATGCGGGGCGTTGAGACGACACGTGTCGATGGAGGTGTACTCCAGCACATGTGCAGTCACAAACCAAGCCACAGCAAAGAACGAGGCGAACAAAGATACCCTAAGGCAACAGGGCTTAGACAGGATTTTGCGGACACGAGATCAGGTACGTACCGTGCAAACAGCTTTGACTGAATGGCATTCGGTGTGCTTTCAACTGTAATCCTACCACCTGCAGCTTCATACGTCCTTCGATGATGTGAATTTGAAGTTGATTCGCGATTTGTAGGTTCATCACCACCCAAACGTGACTCAGGGTCATTCGTATCAGTTCGCGGGCTTCCACTCGGATCCGTGCTGCACCGATAGACTGAGATGGAGATCAACGAGCGACGCAGAGTGGGAACTCACGAGGCACCATTGTTCCTTCGCTGCCTCTGCCATCCCCAGAGAGTCAACCATGCACTCAAGACGACCTTAACCAGCCAAACCGCATTCCAAGCCCCTAGGGGTTTGTTGCATGCTCTCCACTCCGTCACTCCAGGCTTGGTGGGACTTTCGTGAACGGCGGAATATGCCAAGAGCGCTATCACCGTTATGAACTATGATCTACGGTCAATTGGGGATGACGCAGTGCCGAAACTCCCGAACACACCTGAGCGGCCCACCACAAAAGGCTACAGATGAGAGACACAAGGGCACGGCGTTGTTCTCGGTCCGGGCCAGCATAGCCCAAAAACACCATGACCTTCCCAAGAAACCCCGGAGGTGGCGCGTTTGAAGTACGGCCGGACGATGCGGGAGTGGGTGCCGGAGGTCGTGGGTTTTCTGCCAAAGGTACTTCCCAATCTGCTCCTCTCAATGTGGGCGACCGCGTCGGGGAACGGATGGCGTTGTGCTCTGGTGTCTCAGCCGGAGTCGAGGATGAGTGCCTGGACGCACCCGACCGCGTCGTGCGGTGGGGCGAGATAAAAACATCTGGAGGGGGAGAGGGAAGAACGAACGCGTCGCGGGGGGTGTGGACAGACGACGGGGCTTCGTGCGGCGACTCGAGGGAGAGGGTGCGGGAATTTGAGGGCTCACCGGCCTCTGAGAGCCCGCCATCGGAACGCGTTCTCCTGTGGTCGCGCGTCCTGCTCTCGGAATGCATGATAGTCCCTCCTGTCTCGAGCAAGAGAGCCGCGGGCTAAGAGGCTTGTGAGCGAACGCGAGCGGAAGCTCACGACGGGGACGTGTTGTATGGATGTATGCTGTCACGAAAGTTCGATCAGATAACGGGCTGTGCATACACAGTTGGAGAAGCTGGACGCACTGTAGGTTAGAGGCCGACCGCTAGCAGAGGCGAGAGTCCCAGGCTGGGGCAGGAGAGGGCGTGGTGGATCATGCGACCCCGAAAGGAGGACTGCCGGCGGGCACGGAAGCTCCCCCTCGCTGCCGCCCTTACATAGCCCCGCATTCCTCTTCGGGCCGCCCATCCGCTCCCGCGCCCAGCCCCAGCTGGGTCCGCACTCGAAGTCCCCCGACTTATTGTCGGCTGCTTAGATCTCTCAAAGCAGCCAGATGGTGCGAAGGTCGTCGCCAGCTCAACGCTCAAGATATCCGGAGGTGGCCTGGGGTGCCACCCGAGATTCTCTGCATGAGCGCGGGCTTGCGCAAGCACCCACCACAGCGCCGGCCGAAGCGCCAGCCTCATCCAGGACTCACCGCTCTAGCTGCGGTATGCAGTGCGCTCTGACTCAATGGTCTTGGGGCCGACGTACCGGGAACACAATCAGTGCGCAACGACCTCAAATACACCGACAATCCTTTGGACCGATATGCTATAACATAATATAACGACGGGACCAAGCGCCTCATGGGGGATCCAAGTACAACAGAAGACAGAAGACAAGCGGTCGCCAAGAAGTGCCGACGACATCTGGCGGTTACAATAATCGAGTGATGACGCCTAGACCCTGGAAGAGGCACCGCGTCAGTAATCTGAAGTAGGACGAGCCATGACAACGCACTTTGGTCTTCCCCTCTCTGAACAAGAGCTTCATGCCTTCCTTGATGAACTCAGGCTGAGAGATGAACTCGAAGGTAACTGTGGCACGATCCCCTGTTCGGAGAATGCCCTGGGGATGGTCCATGGACAATATTCGAACCGTCTGGCGCACAGCCTTCCAAATCGAGCTGGTATGAGTCCTCAAATTCCCCACTCAAAGTGAGTCCACTCACGCCACAGTGAAGCATGGCCTGGTAATTCCTTTGCAGAGTGGTATTATGACTAAAAGGGTCTCAATTGACCGCATTTTTCCGCTGAAAGAAGGAAGACTTACTACAAGATCAGTACCTGACCCTCGAACTGGCGAACAGCCTTAGGCGGCGCGTCGGTCTTGTGCACAAGCACCATGCCTTTCCTGACGTCCGTGCGTCTGATACGCTTCAAGGCGAACGACACACACTGTCCAGCCTCAGCACTGGCCACTCGGGCGCTGCACCACGAGGTCAGCGTATGTGTGTGCAAAAGTAGCAGGTTTTACCGCATCGATCATCGGCAGACGTACCGCTTGCGTTCGATGGACTTGATAACAGTGCCGTGGAAGTTCCCATTAGAATCGGGTCCAAATAACACTGCGTCTCCTGCCTTCACGGTCCCGGAGTTGAGGATACCGTCTATAACGGTTCCCACATATGGAACCGAGTACACCTCGGTGATGGAATACTGCGCAACCTATCAGCGATAGCGAGAAGCTCCAAAAATCCTCATGGTCACCTCCAAGGGCTGATCAGTAAGGAACTTCTCGTTGTCGCTTTCGCTTGCGGGGAGCAAGTTGAGGAAGGCCCTCAGCTAATTAGTATGGTGGACATCGGTGCCAATTTCGAGAGGAAGCTTATGTGGTATGTGGGCTTACAAAGTCTAGGCCCTCTCCAGTAACGTTGGACAGTTGGAAGACCGGAGCCAATCTACACGTTTGGGGGTTAGCACCGGTTCCCACTGTGTCCGAGAGCAAAACGCACTTCTCCTTGCCGAAAGACTGAGACACTGTCACTGCGCACTCCATCGAGTTGACGAACACAGGGGTTTTCCTTCGGAGACCGAGCATTGAGTAGCTGCGAACAATGTCCGTGGTTGAGACTTACCTGCATCCGGGGCTACGCAAAATCTTGGACACCTGTTCTACGGTCTTGGCGAGAATATTCTTAGGTGTCATGTCGATCTGTCGACTGTTCAATCAGTACACTCGTTATGCACAATGAGCAGGTCCCAACCTTGGTGATGCAGACCACGACAGGAACGCTGAGCGCTAATGCGATCGCCAGGTGCTCTTTGGACATGCCGATGAGACCAGCGTTGCCGCCCACGATAAGAATCACACATGACGGCGACCCAGAGGTCAGACCATACAAAGTGGTCTTAAGGTATCGCTCATGTCCAGCCAAATCTAGAGAGCTTGTCAGACGACATTATATGCCACTCGGAACTACTAACCACTGAAAGATATGATCTTAGAAGCTTGGATGGAAATTTCCTCCCATCCCATCTTCTCGCGGCGGATGGTGTCTGGGTCCTGCGAGTGAGCCGTCTGTGGCAATATTGGCTGACCGTTAGGACCGAAGCCGAGTATCTGAGCATTTCCGCCATTAGCAATTGAGATTGGCGAGACTGCATAGTCACCTACCTCCATGCCCACGCTAGAGGTCCTTCCGGTCTCAATCTCGTGCTTGTGGCGGAACAAGGTCACTCGCGCACGACCTCTACCATCATCTAATTGACCTACACAATCGAGCCCGAGAATGAGCCAATGCAAGAGCAAACGGATGCCCGACATACCTCTTGTGAGCACGCCTAACGTAGTGGACTTGCCGCTGTCCACATTCCCGACGACGGCGCACCGTACCTCGGGAGTGGAAGCGACATCGGGCGGTGGTAATCGTAATAGTAATGCGGCTCTGGGATGGTCTATTCGATTGTCGAATAACAACGACGTCTTTAACAGGATTTCATCCGTCTATGCAGCGCGAAGAGAAGAAACGAAGACGAACCTTTCCTCCCACCTCGTCCACCAGAGTCGTGGTTTCCTGAATGATCACATCAAGCTCCTCCGCGGTCCGAGAGGACCCGACCCACACGTCTTCGTCCTCAATGCCCTGGCCGGCGTAGACCCTCGCGGTCGGAGGGTGCGAGCCTATTCGAAAGACGTACTCGCCAAAGTTACGTGTCAAGAGCGAGGCGATCAGATTCCTGGCCTTCTCAATGTTGTCCGGTGCTCTCGACAATAACAGCGTCTACGGACGAACACGCAGACGGTCAGCGCACGCCCGTCCAGCGCGGTCCGCACAGTGTGTTGGGTTCAAGGACTGAACAATGGGTCACGAACGGACATGGACGCCTCACCTGAAGCTGCTCATCGACATCCGACATCAATGCGGCATCTCCGCCGCGAGTGTCCGCCGCTGTGGCGGCTGGGCCCTTCGCCGGAGCGGGGGTGACCGCGTCGATGCTCTCCTTGCGTGCGTGGATATGCGCGAGCGGGGCCTTCGCGCCGGGGCCTTTCTTGTTCGCGACGTCCTTCTCAAGCTTCGCCCGCTCGGCGGTGGCATGGGCGCGCTGTTTGGCGACCTCGCGGTGCGAGATCTCGTCAATCTCCGTCTGGAAAGTGCGAAGGCTGGTCATGGGGTGCTGTGGTTTGTTGAAGGGTATGGCGCGCGAAAGGGGTGGTTATAAGCCCGCGCTGAGCGAGTCAAGTCTAGTCAGAGGTCGGGTAGCCCTCGATCGCCACGGTGGGAGGATGTCACTGCTTAAACTGGCATGACTCGCGTCACGCCGGACGATTTACGGGCGGAACATGTGCCACGAACGTCGCCGCATTGCGCTGACAACCAGTACCCTTTGCTGTGCGACCATACTCGGATTTTGTTTTCCGCCGTTGGCAACAGGAGAACATGGCGAGGCTGAGCACGCGGCGAAGCAGACGTCACAGCGGGATGTCACGTGGCGGAAGCGGGTGGCGAACGCCACGAGGTTGCGATGTCCGCTGCGTCTTTGCGTCCGCCTCAACTTCCAACACGGTTCTTGTCCCCCACCACCTCCCCCACCTCTCCGACAGGTCTCTCTTTGCGCTTTGCGGCTCTTTTACGGTGGTTTAAGCGCTTCTAGCACCCATCATCCGCCGTAATCAGCGCGCGCGCACCTCCACCTCCTGGGGATGTCCTTCGCGCCAGGACCATCCCGCCCAACCCTGCGGCGCCTCGACGGCACAGCGCCAGGCGTGCTCGACAGGTCGCAACCCCAGCGCATCCTTGCTTCGTCCGGTGCGACGCTCTCCTTTGCCTCCTTCGACCCTTTCGTCGCGTCTGGCCCTTCCTCCCTCTCACGCAAGCGCGCGCTGGACCCCGACCCCGCTCGCCCGAGGCGCATCGTCATCGAAACCCCCCTGCGCGGGCAAAGCAAATGGCGGTTCGTGCCGCGCGCACGTTACGCGCAGGGCGTCGTAGACGAGGGCTCGTGGCCGCGCAAAGTGAACATATGCGGGTGCGTCGTGGTTCGGCCACTTCATCCCACCACTGTCCTCACCTCTTCATGTGTATGGCACAGCGAGCACTACCACTGCTCGGAAGATCAGTGGGACATCTACAAGCTTGACCTGATGTACGAGTGCTTCGTCCCCGCGCCGCCGGACATTCCCACCATCCGGCGGAAGGATCCCAGCTTTGACCACCTTTCGATCAACGGGGAGAATGGCTTCGCCAGGAAGCGGCGCGCTATGTCGCCAGTCCAAGAAGACCCACAGTCGACTTTCGCTCCCAACAAGAAGTTCCGCACGGTACGAGACGAAAGGCTAGGCGTGGATGTCGAAGAGGAGATCACTTCGTCCGATGAAGAGGATGAGGTGGAGGAGATCATGGTTGATGATGACGATGACGAAGATACAGAAGACGAGGAAGATACTTTCGGAAGCCCTCGAAAGCGCACAGACCGGGCTGCGCAGCGACACCGGGCCCGAGTGGACAGTGCTAAGGAGAGGAGACGAAAGCAGCATGCCTCGAGTACTTCGAACCGGCGAGCAGGGAGTGCTGCACCACAGGCCCCTCCTCGAGCCAAGACTCCCGAGATTGTCGACTTGACAATGGACGACAACACATCACAAGAACCCTCCCAAGAACCTACTCCCGAACGTGTACCGCGCCCGGATATCACTGCGACGGGGAACACCAAACGCAAAGGTGCGCCTGACCCTCCGGTGTTTTCGCATCCCGCCCATCTTCAATTTTTAGTCTTCAACACTGTGGACCTCACGGAGGATTCATCGACGCCAGATCGTTTCAAGCCGACGAAGCGTGCCCGAACAGTCTCCCCAGGGACTATTCGTACGGAGCTCAATCGCAAGCTCTCCAGTCGCCGTTCTGTCAAACCTCGCTCAGCCCGGGAGCCTTCTAAGGCCAGCCAGCAGCTCTGGGCAGATATTTTCGCTCAGGCCCCGCCTCCGATTTTTCCAACCCCTCCGCCTTCCCAGAATAACGGTGAGTCTAGCTCCCATTGGGTGGGCTTCAAGTACTGACTTCCTGCGTTGTAGATGCTCGTCGCGATGAGAACACGCAGTCAGACTCTCCGCCTCAGACTCTGGAAGATTGGGAAGAAGCGCAGCGTGTGGCCACCATCGAAGAGTCGAGACGAAAGCTAGCCGAGCTCGAGAAGGACCGCCCACTCTGGGACCAAGAGGCCCGGAAACGCGAAGCGCAAGCCCGTGCCGAGCAAGAGGCCCTACGCGTGCGCAAGGAGGCGGAGCGCCGGCTCGCCGCGGAGGCCCTCGCCCGCGAAGAGTTCGAACGCCGCCGCGCCGCCCGCGCCGCTGCCGAGGCCGAGCAGCGCGCACAAGCCGAGCGCGCGCGGATCGAACGCGAGCGGCAGGCGCGGCGGCAGCGCGAGCGCGAGCGGTGGGCGTACGGGCCGTGGACGGCGGCGCGCGCCCTCGAACGATACAAGGTCTCGCGGAGGCGTTCGACGCGGCCAAGTTCAGCGCGGAGAACCCGGCCGAGTTCGAGGCGATCCCGTGGCCGGTGTTGCTCTCGCCGGTGATGCTCCGGGTGGAGGACATCGACTGGGCCGCGGTCGAGGCGTTCTTCGAGGCCGCGCGCCGGCACATGCGCCCGCAGGATTCAAGGCCGTCGTGGAGAAGAGCCACAAGCGCTTCCACCCCGACAGGTGGCGGGCGAGGGGCGTGCTGAAGAGCGTCGCTGACGAGACCGAACGTGGAATTCTGGAAGTCGCTGCAACCACCGTTTCGCAAGCGTTGACGCCTATCTGGAAGGACACGAGGAGTTAGGATGATCGTATTCTGATGGATGCAGGTATACCACTACCACATATCACTATCGTGTTGTACACGGTTCAACAGCAATTGTACGCTTCTGGAGACATATCGTGATGTAGATTGCAGGATGTGATCAACACGCGAAGCATATGATGTGGAGATATCAACGGGGGTTTACTACGGTAAGCTCTGGCAGATTGTGGGGTGGATGTTCACGCTCAAGAGCCTTGAATAGATCCCGTCCTCACCACGGAAATATTCTCCTCCTGCGCGGTGCTGGACTGGGAGGTGTGGTACTGGCCAATGATACCCAACTGTGCCTCGCACGTTTTACGAGATAGGACCCACAAGAATAGCTCCAGATCCGCACCTCAAAGGGATCTCAAGCTTATTCTTACACTAGCAAATCGGCACGTCAAGCACAGGAATCGAGACTCTTCCCTGTAGATCAGCTGCTCTGCAACCTCCTTCGATCAAGCACGCGTCAATCGGCGCAACGCCATACCTGCTGATCACTGGACCTTAGGTTCGCGGGTTAATGTTGCGTGATCCTCCGACGCCCCCGAAGGCCGAAGGTCACAAATGGGACAACCTCGCGTGCTCGACATCGTCGGCTCGAGATTCTCCCACCGTTATTCCGGAGGCATATATCTGCTCGCAGCGTCCCCAATCTGGTTGGGCTCCGTTTGACAACATGTTCTACAGACACTCATCGTGTTCTCGCTTTTGCTCCTCGCAATCAGGGTCTTGGCTCAAACCCCTGTGTGGGGGCAGTGCGGTGGAATTGGATGGTGAGTTTGGTGTTGGCTGGTCGTATGTTCTAAACTCACTGCGGCGTAGGGCGGGAGCACGACGTGTGCTGCAGGCTCCGTCTGTACTGCGCTGAACGACTGTACGTTCGCGGAACCATCTGCATGTCTCCTCGCTGCTCCCCACTCCGTTATTGACGGGTTCTGCGCCGAAAGATTACTCGCAGTGTGTGCCCGGAGCGGCGACCGGGTCGACCAGCACTGCAGCACCAACGTCCACAACGACGTCAGCGGGAACGGCGCCGCAGACACCAACGAGCACCTCAACCGGCGCCACGCCCACTGGGTCCCAGATCCGCGCCGTCGAGGGTCCAGTGTATCACTTCTACCTCCAGAACCAGGGTACGTCTCACCCGTCTCCCCGTTCCGGTCGTCTCAGGCCCCGAAGGGGGAGGCAAGGG
The DNA here is from genome assembly GCF_022376455.1 of Epithele typhae. Lineage (NCBI taxonomy): Eukaryota > Fungi > Basidiomycota > Agaricomycetes > Polyporales > Epitheliaceae > Epithele > Epithele typhae. The sequence goes on along the minus strand of NW_025954217.1, from coordinate 262,375 downwards.
TGCGCTGCGGGTGACTGCGGGCTGAGGCTGACTCCTCCTATCTTTGCACGCGCAACCTGCGGATGCCAGACGGAAAGCCCGTGCTGGGGTCCGAGGCCTCGTCGGGCTACTTCACTATCGGGACGACGATCGCGCTCGCGCCGAACGGGAGCACGCTCTACCTGAACGTCGATACGAGCAGCACGGCGTCGTACAAGGGGCTGACGCTCGACGCCGCGGCGAGCACGAAGGACTGGGCGCTCGAAGGGGACACGATCATCACGACGGAGCCGCGGGAGCTCAACTTCCTCGCGTGCGCGACGGACGACGCGAGCGTGTACGACGTCTACCTGCAGACGGGCAACGACACGCCCTCGGGCGCATCGTGCTCAATGTGCACTCTGCATCTACCGTGCCTGTGCTGAGCTGCCGTACGACTCGGGTGCGCGCCGGGTCGGCAGGACGGGCCAGAGACCGGGGTCGGTAAGGGCATCTTGGTCACTCGAGTAGGACTCGGGTGGGGACGGGTCAGAGGGCGACCGGAGGGGAGAGAGACATGAGGCCTTGAAGATCGCAGTCATGTACTTGTACCGAGAGTCAATCCACGCTGTGGCCCTGCACGCAGCCTGTGCGCGGACCCAGCACCTCCTGCGGCGGACCGATCCGACGGCGGGCCACGCTAGGCCACGCTCGGCGCCGGGGGAGCGCCAACGGCCAACCTCGGCGACGCGACGCGTCATGTCACGTGCGAGCACCTCGCGATGCCGTCAGCCGGCGCTGTGCTCGTTCACGGCTCGCTATCGGACCCAGGCGTGCGCCGGGCTCAGAAGACGATGAGCTCCCCCGCCGAGTACCAGCCTCTTGCCTCCGACGCACAGCCCACCCCGCCCCCGCCCAAGGCACGGAACCGCCTCATCGCAGTCCGCAGGCTCGTACTCTTCTCCCTCACCATCCTGCTCGTCTCCTACGCGACCTATAAATCCGGCCAGTGGTACGAGGAGAAGAGCATATCCCACACACCACAAGACGGTTCCCCAGCCCATCCCGGAGAAGAGGTGATCGTCGAGCCCGAGAAGCCATCCGTTCCGACAAACGATACAGACATGTCCGGAAAGTACAGTGTTGGCTAGTGCGTGCATGCGTTTCTCTCCCGTCCGCCTTCTTGCTCATCGCGCCTCTCGCTCAGCTTTGTGAACTGGTGAGTGATCACGATCGCACTCTCTGCGGGCTGTATGCGACCGTTCTGCCAGGGGGATCTACGGGAGGAAGTTCCCACCGTCACTCATCCCGGTCGACAATCTCACGTGCGTCCGAAGATCCTCCCCTCCCATGTGCAGGCCCTTACGCTCTTCATAGACACATTCTCTACGCCTTCGCGAACGTCAAGTCTGACTCTGGCGAGGTCGTTCTCTCCGATGCATGGGCAGACACGGACATCCACTACCCCGGAGACTCGTGGAATGACAATGGGAAGAACTTGTACGGCAACTTCAAGGCGATCTACAACCTCAAGAAGCAGAACCGCCACCTCAAGGTCCTCCTGTCGATCGGCGGATGGACCTACTCCCCGAACTTCCACCCGGTCGTTGTCAATCCCGCGCTGCGCTCCAAGTTCGTCGCCTCCTCCGTCAGGCTGCTCGAAGATCTCGGGCTCGACGGGCTCGACGTCGACTACGAGTACCCCCAAAACGACGCCCAGGCCCGGGGCTACGTGGACCTCCTGCGCGAGATGCGCGCGGCCCTCGACGCGCACGCGGCCCGCAAAGGCGCCAACTACCGCTTCCTGCTCACGGTACGTACGCCCGTCATCGCCGTTCCTGCTTCTTGCTGTGCTGCGGATCCGCGTGCTCATCCGCAAAATGAAAGATTGCGGCCCCTTGCGGGGCGGACAACTACAACAAGCTCCACGTACGCGAGATGGACGCGTCACTCGACTTCTGGAACATGATGGCGTACGACTTCGGTAAGTCACCGCCGGCGTGCGCCGCACGGGTCGTTCATTCCGGCTATATGCTTACTTATCGTCATGTCCGCGCGCCCTACACAGCCGGCTCATGGGACACCGTCGCTGGCCACCAAGCCAATCTCTTCGGGGGTGCCCTCAGTGCGGCGCAGGCCATCAACTGGTACATCGGGAAGGGCGTCCCGCGGCACAAGATCGTCACCGGCGTCCCGTTGTATGGACGCAGTTTCATGAACACCGAAGGCCCCGGGGCCCCATTCAATGGTCTCGGTCCCGGGAGCTGGGAGAAGGGTGTGTACGACTACCGTGCCTTGCCTCTCCCCGGCTCGTTCGCCTTCCAGGACGAGAAGATGATCGCCAGCTGGACGTACGACTACAACACGAAGGAGATGATCTCCTTCGACAGCGAGCAGATCGCTCGCTGGAAGGGGGACTGGATCCGGCGGGAGGGTCTTCGCGGGAGCATGTTCTGGGAGCTAAGCGGAGACAAGGGGTCCCCGCGTGACGGGATGGAAGGCGGTCCCGGTAAAGAGCCACAGCCGGGACGCAGTCTGGTGGCAGTTGTGAAGGAGGCGATGGGCGAGCTCGATCAGAGCCCAAATTGGCTGCAGTATGAAGGCAGCCAGTATGATAATATGCGGGCTGGCATGCCGTAAATGGAGCAGCCACACGGTTGTATTATAGGTGCCGTCTTACCTTCCGTCGTTCTGTTATGCCGTTACTGATGTGGGCCCTGCAGTATTCTACGTATCGCCTAATTTATCGGACGCTTCTATCCTTGCTTCTCTGCGATCGAAGCGATGGGCTGCGAACAACGTACGGCCCACGCTCTATCTCAAGAACACGGACATGGTGGCAAGCAAGCATCGCATCGGCTCACCGCTGTGTGGACGATCGTGTTTCTATATATCAAAAGCTTGGTGTTGATGTTGCAGGTCTGCGTGGTGGCCATGTTGCGCCCCTCGGCCAGCCTATGTTCTTGAACAGTTCCTATCCTGGGACAGGCGTCAAGGTGTGGCCAACATCACCTCGCCTCGGCCACATTATTTCCTGCCCTGGCCCTGAAGGCTCGGCGGCATTCGCCCTGCAAATCCTTCGGCACTCTCCAAATGAAGCTCATTCGGATAAGCGTGAGCCCTGACCGGGCCTGACCGACGCCCGTCGCTGGGTTCTCCCGACGTATTCTACACTCTCGGGTGGGTCGATCGTGACGTCGACGACATTCTCAGACGTAGACTGAAAGTCCTGGCCACAGAATGGGCTCACCAAACGAGCCACGACCGCAGCGCTGCTATCTGGGCACGACGCCTGTGCTCTCCGGAACCGCCGCTTGCTTCATAGCGCTATCGCCGCTCGCCCTATTCGCCGCACAAGCCCCAAAGGAGCCCAAGATCCGCTGCCTTCTCCTGCGCCGTGCAAGCCGAAGCCCTGACTGTCCAACGAAGGCTCGCCGACCCTGCCGCGTCCGTCCCCTGCACGTCCCTCGTCGATCCAGCCAGGGCCCCCGAGGCCCGTCCCGCGCACCGAGCGCAAGCGCAAGCTCAAGCATTCAAGCTTTCACTACCATACCCGCACATCCGGGCCACCCGCCCATCCCCGATCCAGAATAGAGCAAGTACCCGTCCGCACACGCGACTCGATCGCGGCACACATCTCCGTCGCACACCCGTTCATCCCCGGCCGCACGGAGCTCCCTCCGTCCGCCCGGCGTCCCCGCTCCTCCGAGAGCCCGAGGCGCTCCGCCATCCCGCGCTCGAGCCGAGTCGCTCGTGAGGTAAACGAGCTGGCTGGTATGCTCGAGGCAGCCTGAGCTCGCGCTCTCGCGGCCGACCCTGATCGCCGACTGCACCCGCGCCTGCAGCGCCGATGGCGCGCACGAGAGGCGCGCGGATGGGACGGGAAGCGCGTCGCGCGCCGCGGCGCAGCGGCGATCGAGCGGGGTGTGCGTCGAGCTCCGGCAGGGTGCGCAGGCTTGCGGGCGATGGGATGGAATGAGATGGCCGCGCGTGGGCGGCGTGGTCTGCGTGCGGCGGGCAGTGCATGCTCTGTTCTGCCCGGCGATCGTCCGAAGGACTGACGACTATGCTGCCACCGACCTCACAAGCGGGAGGCGCAGGGAGCTCGTCCCGTCCTCGGCGTCGGAGAGAGGGACGGTCCGCGGACGAACGGAGAACACGAGGACGAGGAGGGGATGAAGACTGAGCGGAGGGGTGTCCTTGGAAACCGACAGCAGGGTGGGCGTGGCGTTGCCAGCTTCAGACCTTCATCTTCATGCGGGCGACCCCAGCTGCCGCGAGCCTCAGCCGCGGCGGCGCGACATGAAGTAGCCGAGATGAGTTCTTGCCATACGAAGTAGTTTGCATTTACGCGTTTTGTCCTGTTTCATCGAACGTGCACTATCTAGTTCGTCTTGTGTTTTCCTCGGCGCACGGGCCCATGTTGCTTTTGAGTTAGGCTCCGCCGCTGCCGCCTGCGTGCGGTCTGTCTGCAGCGTGTCATCAGCGCGAGCTGATGCGCCCGCGCCCTCCTCCACGCGCCGCCCTGGTCTCCCTTCACCCCACGGTGAACTCAGTCTCCAGTCGGGCTCGGAGCGCCAGACATCGCCATCGCGCGCGCCCCGCACGCGTGTTGCGCAGATAGTGCGCAGGCGCGCGATCTAGGCGCCCTCGCGCGCCCTCCGAGGCACGGCCAACGACGCAAAGAACGCACGACCGCATCGTCGGCGTCGAGAGCGAGCGGCCGCCGCCGCGCCACCGCGCTCCAAGGCCTCACCGCTCGGACGCCGCCACGCGTGCCTCGATCGCCCCTCGCATCTAGCCTGCCTCGCGCGCGCGCGAGCTCGGACGCGCAGGCGCAGCGGTCCGCAGAAGCGGCCGGGCGCTCGTGCGCCGAAAACTCACCCTGCGCGCCCACGGTGCCCCGGAAGGCCCGCCGCGTCCTCCGAGTGCTGGGTGTGTGGTGCGTTTGGACCCCGCTCGGGTTCGGACGGACACCATGCAAGCGGGGTCGGAACGTTGACGCGTCACCGCTGCAAGCTGCACAGCTGCAGGGACCGCCTGCGGGCGCGCTCGCTCGCCGGTTGTAGGTCCCACACATTGATACAGGGCGCGCCCCGCACGATCCGCGCGGTGGCCTCGCGGTGGCGGCGGGCTGAGCCTGATTAGATGGTGCGAATGGCGAATACGAATTCGTGTGGGATTGCGATCGGGAGGCGACGGAGCGCGGCAGCAGGAGGGAGGGAAGGGTGGCGGAAAACGGGTGGACGGGGCGCGTGGGGGCGGGGTGGACGAGAAGGATACAGCGCTGGGAGCTGGGAGATACAGGTATAGATAGATCGCCGACGGCGAACGGCCTACATAGAGCATTATTACATACACAGAAACAGATGGTGGGTGCGGAGCGCGGGCGGGGAAGGATGCAGAAGACATTAGGGTTCGAACATGGGCGTGGTGTGGCGTGAGGTTAAGAGGTGTGTGTGGGCATGAGGATGGCCACAACATAACGATAGTACGGTTCACTGTGCGAGTCAAGAAGCCCATTCTTCGCGGGGCGGTCCACGGGGGTATCAGCTCCCGATGCCGCTGACGCAGAGGGGAGCGCGAGGTGTGGTGTGCGGTGCGTGGGTATGGCAAGAATTCGGAGCTAGGGGAATTGGGGAATTGCAAGGTCGGGTTCCCGGTGACACCGAGCTGGAGGTCTCAGAGTGACATCGCACGGCCTGTGCCGACATCCCGAATATCGCGGATCGTGGAGCGCCCTCTGTCGGGCTCTGCCTGCCCGTATGTGTCGGGCTCGGGGTCAAAGGCCTTGTCCGCGCGGACGTAACTGATCGCGCGCGGGCTCTTGTGGGTGAAGCCGGCAAAAGCGAGCGCCTTGCGCACCTCGAGTATCTCTTCACCGTGCTTCTTGTCACGGAGGATAGGGTCCCGGGTCGCGTCGGGCGCGGCGCCGTTCGCAGGAGCGAGGGGCTGCAACGAATGCGACATCATCGGAGTCAGTAGTGAGGGGTGCACGACGCAAACGCAGCACGCGTACCTCGGGAGGGATGTCGTCGTCAAAGTGCCGAGTGTCTTCCGGGTTGTGCAAGTCGGGACGGTAGGGCGCGGGATATCTGTGAATGTTTTCCCAGTCGATCCCGCGGAACCACGGGTGCGCCTGCGTGGAGCGGACGTCAGACGTGACGCGACTGCGGGACCGAGACACAGGCCGCACCTTGATCAAGTGCGCGCCGTCCACGCTGCCCGTGGTGCCTTGTGGTGTGATGAAACCGCTGCGCCTGGATTGAATGATCATCGAGTTTGGCCGGCTGACTGAGGACGACGCCTGGGATCCGAGGCGGTCTTCCGGCTCGCACAAGAGCTGTTCCATCAGGTTCACGCCTTCATGCGAGACCCTTGGGCGCGAGGGGAATCGGAGAGACTGTTTCCAGTTCAAGATCTTCTGCCTGGTAACGTGCCTCTGTGATGTGTGAAAAAAGCAGGACGCGTGGTTTCAAGTTGTGGACATAACAGAAGGTGCGAAGTTAAGCGTTAGTGCAAAGTAATTGCAGATTAGATAAGCCTGGCTAACCGAGTTGCTGACGAAAGGCGGGAAACTAAACACTCGGTGAGCCCATCGCGGCAGGCCAACAGACGCGGAATACGCACCCGTAGAGACACTCAAACATGATGACACCAAGACTCCACCAGTCACAGGAGAACGTGTAACCGTGCCCACGAATGACTTCCGGTGACACTGCGGAGAAAGCGCACGGATGAGCGCACGTAAATATTTTCTTGCCGTTCGCAGTGACTCACTGTACGAGTTGGTGCCGCAACTTTGCGAAGGCCGTGTCAGCGTCGGAAAGCTCAGACGTTGTCAAAGCCACTTACACAGAGTACGCCAGCTACATGAGCCACCATGTGAAGAAGAAGGTGAGCCCGGATACTGGCTCCGATGAGCGGAAGATAGCGCACCTTGCGGCGGTGCTTCTCTCTCCAAGTGAAGACACCACCCTGCCCATCTCCGCCACCCATGAGTCGCTCGACCTCCTTGCGATCCAAACGCTTTGTCCGCGTGCCGTCCCCGAGACCGCTGCTCTCTTCGAGGTCGATGCCGTGCTTGTGAAGCAAGTGGAGACGCTGCTGTTCATAATCTGTCCCATGTGCCGCGGTGAGTCACGGCGGTGTCGCGGCATGCGAAAGAAGAATGTGAACACGAACAGGACGTATCGTGCGCCCAGTGCAGGTCGGTGCTAGACGCAACGTGGCGCGATAGTATCTGTAGAGTCAGCGTCTGCGCGTATCGCCCTGCCGAGACAAAACTCACGCAAGACCGAAGTCGCTCAGACGGATATGCCCTTCCGGGTCAAAGAGGAAGTTCTGCGAGCGAAAAGCAAGCCGAAATTAGCCTCCACCGGATGACGGGACGACGACGGAGTGACATCGAGCGCTGGAAGGTGGCCACATGATTGATTCCATACGTACGTCGGGTTTAATATCCCGGTGAATAAACCCATGTTTGTGGCAGGATTCGATTGCGAGGACCATCTGTGGCGACAATCACCACGCGACCGCGGAGAATACAGTGCGAACGGGCGGAAAAGATGACCGTGAGTAATGGCCACCTGAGGAAGAGCAGGCGATAGGTCCGAACCTCAGCCACATAGAACCGAGTGAAATCTTCTTCGAAGACGTCCCGCTCTATCAGCAAGTTGAGAAGGTCTCCGCCGCCCATGTAATCCAGTACCTGTCGGATATTAACGGGAAATGAATCGATAAGCGACGGCAATGATCTGAAGCACACGGTGTCCCACCAGGTAGAGATGATCACGATCTTGGAAGCTGTAGAAGAGCCGGACTATCCACTCCGCGCCTCCGGGCGAGTTAACGAGGGAAGCGGATCGCAAGAGGTCGCGTTCGGCGCGGACGTGTCCTTCCTGGCCTTTGCGAAGCATGTCGGTCTTACGCAACTGTTCAACGGGAGCAGTGAGAATGCGTCTGAGGCAGCAGAAGACAGAAACGGCGGCCTGTGAAAAGAGCTTCCCCGTACCTGCTTCATGGCGAAGAGCTGGCCGGTACCCCGCTCTCGGACGAGGGAGACAACGCCGAAGGCGCCTGTGGCGTTCAGAAGGTAACCCTCATTAGCCGGCCATCACACTCATGAGAATCCGACCGCACCATGGCCAATGGTCTTGAGCTTGACAAAGGCATTGACATCGACCTTCCGGCGGCGGTCGCGCAGATAGTCGGTCTCGTTCTGGCGCCATCGTTGACGGATATTGTCCTTCTGCGCTTCGTTCAGCGGCATGGACGCCATCTCCTTCTCCATCGCCAAACGCCTCTGTTCACGGGACGGCGTCTGACGGAGGAGTGGGAAGTACAGATTCTCGAAGAATATCTTTGCAGAGACGGCTTTCTCGAGCGTGGCCAGGGACGGGGTTATGGGTTTCCGGGGACGGGGAGTGGGAATCTCGGGAATTTCCTCGTCGCTGTCCATAGCGGCTGCATCCTCTTTTTCGTGCTCCTGATGCACGGGGAGACCAGCCGTCCACCGGATAGTGGAGTTTCCGGGTTGGCCGAGGGCCGGAGGCACTCCGGAGGGTGCCGTGGGCGACTGTGGAGGGAAGGTGGGCGACTGTGACTGGAACGTAGGCGAAAGCGGAGACAAGGAAACATTCTCCCGTGCAGCCGTTGTCAGAATAGACGATGTCGTGGGGGTGCTCATGCCGTTGACCACGCGGAGAGGGGACAGGACGGGGGCGTTCGACCCAGCCTGGCTAGGCGTAGGTTTGAGAGCGCTGACCACCTCGTTTATGGCTCTAGCCTGCATGTTCGTTCGGATCATATTCTTGATAGGGTCTGCCCAGCGGGGATCTGCGCACAAAATGTGAGGAGACGATTTATCGGGGTCCGAGATGATAGACGGACCGCCTAGTTTGCCTTGGCCCTCCGGCCCCCAGCGCGTGAGAAGGGCGGTCGCCTGGTCGGCGTCGGACGCATGGACAAGATGGCTGTTGAAACACTCGGTGGCCGTCCCCGCGAAGTGTCCGGAGGGAACTCACATGAAACCGGTCGGCCTCGACACCATGTCCTTGCTGATCCTCCTCGCTTTCAAATTCCTCGGAGCGGATGGGACGGTGGGGACATGGGAGGAGACATTGCGCGCTGCACCTCGTGTTAGGGATCTGCTCGTACCGCGGACCAGAGATGAGCTCGTCGGCAGGACCCTGGCGAGGCCAGAAGAACCGGGACGGGGACGGGCTCGAGGGGATCAGGGCGAGCATGTCGTAGAAGCCCTTGTGAAGAAGGGTCCACCGCGCAGGATGCCTGATTGGGCCGCGTTGAACTGGGACGGCGTCGGCGGCAGGGGCGGGGACAGCGGAGGGCGGGGGAAGGCGGAGGGTGGGTACGGGGAGCCAAAGGCGTAGAGATCGGGATGGGCGCCGGGGAGGCCGTTGGGCGGGTAGAGGTGCTCCCAGTCCGCGCGGGAGGCGGGCCCAGGCGGGGTGGGGAGCGGGCGGCGCGACGAGGCCATGGGGGTCGAGCTCGTCGTCGAGAACGGCGCGGACGACGGGGACGGAGGAGATCCAATCCATCCCGCCACTCAGGGCGCCGGACCGCGACCGCCCCGAAGGGGGAATCACGCGTGACAGGCGTGACGTGCACAGACGAAACGCGGCGTGACGGGCCGACCGAATGCGCGTTGTGTTTGTTCTTGCGCGCTCGCCGCCGTCGACAGATATCGTCCCGGACTCCGCGCCCGTGTCGCCGCCTAGCGGGTGCGTCCTCGCCTTGTCCTCTTCAGAACTCACCCACCGCGCAGGTCTTCCTCCGCGAACGCCTCGCATGCCCTCGCTGCGTGCGCGACCCGTCCCCCGACCACAGCGAGCCTACCCACCGCTCCCTCGTCCTCCACCTGCAGTCCGCGTGCAGGAAGCCACGCGCACTAACGGACGTATGCCCATCGTGAAAAGCTTATCTTCCGCCTCCTCGTCCCGCTCTCCAGATCGATCTCAGATTGCCCGCCGTCTTTTGTCACCGCCGAGGCCACGCATCCTGGCCCGCCGTCGCCGCTCGCCGCTAGGCCTGCCGCCCCAGCCGCCGACGGGCTTCATCTGCGCCGTACCCCTTGATGCGAGCGATGCGTCATGTCTGCGTTCTGCGAGCCTCACGTCCCCGGGCTCGGTCGGATATCCCGGCCGGTATGAACCCTCGCGGCCTCCTACTCGCTGGAGCGGCCTACGCCGGCAGAACCCGCCCTCTCCCCGGCCGCACCTGCCGCGCTCGGTCCTGGGAATCTAGCGTATGCGTAGCCCCCAGACGTGATGCGCACGCTGGCTGCCAGGTGCCGACACGAGGCCTGAGGACTGATCACCGCGCCATCCGTGGACCTTCCCCTTTCCCCGACTCACGAACCAGTGCACCCCACCGTCCCCCAGACGGCGGTTTCCTTCCCGTTCTGCTTCGTGACGCACTCCACCTCGCGTTTTTCCACTCGCCGTCCAACTCGCCGTCTCCCCTCTTTGCATTTCCCACCTGATTTCGCTCCTTCCAGCACACCGCTCCCGCTCTCTAGCCCATTGCCCAACGCCTCGAGGTCCCCACCGGGACGTCATACCCTGCCCTCAGTACTGGTGGCCGTGCTGCATGCATCGCCTGCCGACGTGTTTGTGTCTGCATCCCCCTGGCCGGCAGCCTGTTTGGTGCCTCCTTGCTCTTCTTGTCAGCCCGAAGTCGTTCTACCATGCGTTGTCGTCGCGAGGCTGCTAGTCCAAGAAGGTACATATTCAGCGCTGGGGCTTCTCGACAATCACACCCACACCTCTCTCCGCCACCATAAAATCCATGGCGCACCACCACTCACCAGACGACCACTTCTCTCAAGGTTGTTTCCCTCGACAGAGCAGACGCGGCACCCCAACAGGGACCAACTCCACCTCCAACTCCAACTCCAACTCCAACTCCAACTCCAGATTCGCACTCTTCCGACACCAGTCTGGTGGGCGAACTCTGCTCCCGAATCTATTTGGTCGATCCTCACATTCCCCAGGTCTGTTCTCCTTCATAGTGCCTAACAATGTATGAATGGACTCATTCTTCATCTTCTTCAAATCCAGCACCTGACCCCTCGTCTTCTCAATTTCTCCAGCAAGATCCCACGCAGTCTTTCCACGATCCCAGCTTGCTAGCGTACGGCCAACAAGGGTGGCAAGCTAATCAAGGTAAGGAAGTCTTCTTCTTGACGTGCTGGCACACGCTCAACGGCGTCTTGCGTGCGCTCTTCCCCGCGTCTAGGACAAGGCCACCTGGCTGTGCCTTTTTCTGGGCCCGATCCCCGATTCAGGCGCACGCCTTAGGTTCATATCCGCTTCGCGCATCGCCGAATTCGATCGGAACCCCGCACGACTCCCGTATATTACCTCCACCCAACGCACTCCAATCACAGATGCAGTCCCATCTCTCTATGTCCCCCAGCCAGCTCCGCACGACCCCCGGTGCCTACCAATATCCTCAGTATCCGCAGCAGCAGCACCAGCAGCAGCTCTACTATCCCTCTGGACCTGATCCCCGCCACCTCCCCCCTCCGCTACCACCCATGGATGCGTACGAGCAGCACCATCCGCATGGACAGCGCCGCAACTCCCTGGTCGACCGTATGCCAAACCGCATCGGCCCCCACGGCCCATCTCCCTACCAGCGCAGTATGCCCGCCATGACGCCCGAGCCCCCCGCCGAACCCATCAAGAAGAAGCGCAAGCGTGCCGACCCCGAGCAGCTCAAGGTCCTGAACGAGACATACAACCGGACTGCCTTCCCCTCCACCGAGGAGAGGATGGAGCTCGCGCAAAAGCTCGGCATGTCCGCGAGAAGCGTGCAAATATGGTGCGTGTCACTTGCTTCCCCCGTCCCCTCCCCCGTCCCCCACCCCCGTCTTTGTCCTGCATGACGTTCAATGGAGAACTCACGCGCACTTTCTGCACGTCATGTCTTGACCCACGCAGGTTCCAGAATAAGCGTCAAGCAGTGCGTCAGAGCACGCGGCAGGCCGCGAGCAGCGCGCCCCCGACGACCAGCGCGCCCCAGGCGTCGCCGTCGCACGGCTCGGCGAGCCCGGTCGCGACCATCCCGCAGGCCGGGTACTCGTCGCACACGCCGTCCACGGTGACATCCCCGAGCATCAGCCAAGCCGGGTACGGTGCATCGCGCCCGACGAGCGGCATGGGAGGCTCCTCCGCTGCAGCAGGCCGCAGCATGGCCTCCCAGCCGTCGTCCTCCCACCGGCGGAGCCACGACGGAGACGCTTACCGCCAGGACTACCGCTTTTCTCCCCGCCCCGGGCAGTACTGATGTCGCCGCGCCTGGTCGCGCCGCGCGGCAGCCACGCTCCCGCGCGCCGCACGCGCCGCCCGTCGTACCTCATCCGCGCCCCACTGCAGGCAGCCCGGCCCACCTCGCGCTTCAGCCGCACCCCACTGCAGGCAGCCCGGCCCACCTCGCGCCTCAGCCGCCTGGCGTCCGTGACGTCGCCCGCCATCCCTTCGCGCCCGCCCGGTCTCGGAGTCCCTGGAGCGTATTTACGGTCGCCCGCTGGAACCGCCTGGTTGTCTTATTCGCCGTTATTTGCGTCACCGGTGCAAGGTTCCTCTGTCCTTATTAACGTAAAGTATTCACTCTCCAGACTCTAGCTTGGACTGCGTGCGCTCTCATTACGTCCATCTACTCCTTATCGCATCCCATCTCCGACGTCCCTTCCCGTTTCGTCTCACTCATTCGCATCCACATCATCCCTTCGCACAGCTCTCTTCGCACGGCATCTACTCACAGTGCGGCCCTTTGCATCTCGTTACCCACATCACCCCCGTTTTCGCTTCCTCTTCCTCGGCCACATCTTTCTATGTTCATATGTTGCCTTCACCCTTCATGCGTTCTTCCTTCATGCGCTATTTGCTTTTTCTTTTTGCACCATCATCTACTTTCGCATTGCTTTCATAACCACGCATACCTCCGGACTCGACCGCATTGCCATTATGTACATCTTCGCGCTATCATTACCCTTCATACCTACATTAGTCTACCGCGCCCTTGTCTATGCTGTCGCTGACTCGCGCCTCGTATAATGATTACCCTATGTTCATATGCTAATTTCCACCCTTTGCGATCTCGTTCAACTTTTTTTGTCGGAGGCTCAGGGCACGTACATCTCAGATACCACGTTAATCTCGTTGCGCCCTCCTACTTTCTTTTGTCCTCCTACACTACGTCGACAATAGTACCGCACAGCGACCCTGCTCGCGCAGCATCCACGATCTCCCGAGGCGATGCGTGAGCCCGGCGGATCGCAATCCGACGCGCCCTCCACCCAAGCCTCGGCCGGAAGGCGGAAGAGGTCTCCGTCCCGTTCGAGTCCGTTGCGTGCACGCTACAAATCACCATACATCCCGTCGTCCACCCGACCTGCGGGCACCCCGTTCCATTGCCAATGCTCCCAACCTTCCGTTTGGACCTTCCACTCCTGGTTCGTTGCGACCCAGCGACGGGGACGGGGCGCGCACCGAGCGTGAAGACGTCTTCGACACGTCCTCTGTGCCGCGGATGCATTCGCGCGGCGTGCCGCCGGGAGCAGCGGTGCAGGTCGAGGACGCTAGCCTAAAGCGTACCCCGAACGTTCCTTGGATCTGTGGCCACCGGCCAGTCCTTCGCCCGCTCCCCGCGCGCGTCCCGTCCGAGGACCTCGGAGAACGCCTTTCGAGTACGTACGGATGGCGCAAATCTTGCTCCTCTGCTCTCAGGGCACGTACGCTAGGCGAATGAGCCCCCCCGCCGTCCCCTCGGACTCGATTCGGACTTGCACGCCCGGGCTCGAGGAGAGCGCGCGATCGGCGCCCGCTCTGCCGCCCCTCGCCGCTGTTCTAGCTCATCGCCCGCGTCCAAACTCGACGCGTCCAAGCGCGCGTCGCGCAGACCAGAAGTACCTCCTGTACGTGCGCACAGCACAGAGCACCCGCCGCGCCGCTGCATCGAAACACCGGTGTGTGCGTGCGTGCGTACGCGCCGCGCGAGAAGCCCGCTCCTTCTATGCTACATGGCAGAAGCTCCTCGCTGCCCCGCCTGGCACGAGTGCTCGCGCGTTCGTCGCGGCCCGCGCTCATTTCCCGCCGCGAACCGCGTGGCCGGGGGCGCCTCTGGCCTATACGCCGCGCGCGCGCTCCCCCCCCCTCTCCCCCCGCCGCGATCGTCGACATTGAATGTGCCAGGCCATGGGCACACGTACCCGCGGTGCGCCACCCGCTCCCTCGAGCCCTTCCTCGGCCGCGCTCTCGACCACGCGTGCGTGCCCCGCGCGCACACAACGCGCGGCCTTGTAGTTGCGGCGCCCGCGCGTCCGGTCGTCGCGCAAGGTCCAGCGGTCTGGGCTCGACGGCGACGAGGTCTGGCTCGTTCGTTCGTGCGTCGTCCGGCCGCCGCCTTCGCACTGCGTGGCGCGACATCCCGCCCGAATTCGACCCACACGCGCGCGCGCGAGCGAGCGAGCTTCGGCGACGTCCGGGCGTCTACGACTCTACGTATGTTGCCGGCCAACGTCAGACGCGGCGTCTGCCGCCCGAGCCCAGGACGCCCGCTCCCAAGAGCCCGACAACGCGACTTCGACGTCCACGCTCACTTAACTGCATCCGGCAGGCGCGTTCCTCTCTGTCGCCTGCGCGCCCGGCTTTTCAGCGTGGGACGCCCAGGCCGAGCGCGCGCGTAGGTCTACTGAGCGCTGGCTGCTGAGCCTCCACCGCGTGAACCCCGGCGAACGGCGAGCGCGCGGTAGCGCGTCCCAGGATCGCGTCCACCGCGCGGTGCGCGCGGACGGGGACGATCGATGGGGCCCCACGGGTACCGCTTCTATCTCTATCGCAGTGGCCTGCACCGTGCACGGTGCAGTGCGCGACGTCGGCTTCAGCTTCAGCTTCGACTTCGACTACTTCGACGGGGCGCGCCCCCCGCCCCGTCGGGGCGTGGCGAGGGCGCGTGCAGAGCGCGCGACTGCCGGCGAGGCACGGTGGCACAGCTGCAGTGCTGGCGGCCAGCTGCTTAGCCGCACGCCCGCACGCGTGGCTCGCGGCGGGCGCGGCAACCATCTGCCTGAGACGTCGAAGTGTGCGAGTCGGCGCGGTGGGCGCGGCGGAGGGGCCTTAGAAGCCCGGCGTGGGGATACGGGGGGCTAAGCCGGTGCGTCAGTGCGTCGTCAGACGGCGCACGACGGGTGGCGAGCGGGCGGGCGAGGAAGCTCGGTCGAGTGCAACGTAGTGATGGCCGGGTGGGCCTTCGATGCAGGGTCGCAAGACAAGGCGGAGAAGCAGACGGTGACAGGGGGTGGTCCGAGAGACGTCGTTGTATTCCCGTACAATCGTAAGACAACGCGTGCACGCACGCGCCGACGCATAACAGGTGGAGAGCAGGTGCGTGAACAGGTGAGGGAGCAGTAACAATAAGCCAGCGCGCCCTACGCAGTGAGCGCGATGAAGACAGCGCGGAGACGGGAGTCGACCCGTCTGTCGCGTCGGAGACAATGAGATCCGTCGTCCAGTGCTTCTCGAAAGCATATCGAGATCTCTTAAGGGTTGAGAGGAAGCCAAGAGCCTGTTTACAGCAGCCAAGGGTGTCAGTGCAGGCACCTCTCGAATGGCTGACGGCAGAAACTCACACATGGAGAAAAGCAAGGAAATCAGTGGCTCTTGGCGAGGCGGGCGACATGGCGCTTGACCATGCCACGGCGACGGCGCGAGTTGCACCGGTTGGTGGAGGAGGAAGCGGGCGACGACGAAGTCGCGGTGGAGGTGGATTGGTCGTTAGCTGCCGAGGAGGCAGCAGTCGTGGTAACCTTCGTGGAGGAAGCGGCCTTCGTGGAGGAGGCAGCCTTCGTGGAAGAGGCAGCAGACGAAGAGGTATCGTCACTGGAACCACTGTCAGACGATCCGGAGAACGCAACGGCAGGGCCAGGGGTAGTGAAACTCTTGAAGTTGTTATCCCAGATGTCGGGCCACTGAGTGTTCTCGTAGAGACCGGGGATCGCGACCAAGGACGAGCCCGATGGGTACTGAGTACCGCTGCCAGTCACCTCGACCTGACTAGAATCACGGGTTATCGTCAGTGGAGAAACAGCGCGAGCCAGGAGAGACTACTCACGAGCAACTGGGGTAGTACTGGGGCTCGCCGACGGAGTGGAGAGCGACAATCTCGTTACGCATCAACTACGAGGAAGTTAGCATATACCTCAAAAATCGTTTTATTTGGCGATAAACTCACGTATTGTCCGGGCTTGAGTTCGCTAGGGATAGTTGAAGTCCAAGAGTTGCCGTCGGCAATGAGCTTGGAAGAAGCCCACTGGCCGTTCGAGTAACCAGCAGCGTCGACCTTGAACCACTTGGCGCTGGAGGCATCGAACGACTTGCAGTCGCCGTTGCAGGAAGTCATGTACGTGGAGACCGGGCCAAGATGATCGGCAGGCCACTGCAAATTGAACTTAGTGGTGCGCGCGCAAATGGGTGGCCTGGACGAACGCACGTTGGTCCACTTGAAAGTGACCTTGCTTCCGGCAGCGGCGGTGGCGATTGCACCGGCACCCTTCTCGCCGCCCTGGTTGCAGGCGATGTCGGCGAGGGTCACATCCATGACTACCCACGCGTCTCAAATTTCTGCCATCAATTGCGGAAAATCATTACGTACCGGGGCCATCATCAGGAAGCTTCCTGACGATGCGGCTGGGAACGGGAGACTCGTAGCTGGGAGACGAGCGCTTAGGTTGAAGTTGAAAGCAGCGCCACAAACGGAGTTCACTTACGGGTCGGTGAACGGCAACCAGCCGGAGTAGGTCTTTCCGCCAACGACGACGCTCTGGACGTAGCCGTGGGCAGAGACGGCGGTGGGCGCAACAAGGGCGGCCGCGAGAACAGCGAGCGAGAAAGAGCGGAACATGTTGAACTCTTGATGCGGGTTGAAGAAGGAAAGTGGGTGTCGTGAAGACAGAAAGGTGGGCGATGCGCCGGAGCGGGAGGGACAGGGAGGGGAAGGGAAGGGAGAGGAGGGGGGCAAGGTTGACGTGGTCGTCGTCCTGGTCAGACCTTGGACGGACGAGGGCAGTATACATACTGTTCGGACTTCCAATTACCATCTCCCATCATCTCTGTTGTTGTGGCGGCGCTTCTCCGCCTCGGATGCTTCCCTCCCCGGCACTGTTCCGGCCCGGCCTTCTCAGTCCACACTCGCAGATGCTCTTGAGTGTATGCAGGTGTCCTTGCTCCCTATGCAAGCGGTATTGTGCGGGGTCTGCATGCTGAGATGGGCCTGCAGCACTCGTGCAAGCACAGGTCGTTTGAGATGGTGTCGCCCACCAACTCAACTGCCAAGCGAGCATCATCGCCGCCGGCGTCCAATTCACCACTGCCACGCGGCGCCGACGATCAATTTGATGCGCTACTTACGCCCCGCCCCGCTTCTTTCCAGCTGTTATCAGAACGATAGGCCGGTTTGAAAAAGTTTACACACAGAGTAAATCGAGCGGAGTCGCAATTTTTGACAGTTGCGAGGCTTACCGGTGAGTAGCGAGTCGGAGCGACCTCTTCGCGCGAGAAGCGATGTCCGCGTAAAGTCGGTAATGGCGGAGTTCGGTTTGAGTTCGAAACTCTTGTGTGTGATTTTTCGATCAACAGGCCTATCGTTCTGATAACGGCTGTCAGTCGCGATCGCCCCTGTCGCCCGGAGTTGAGCTCGTGAATACTAGCCTCCCCTATAAAAGTTTTTGTTCCCTTGGCCATCCATACAGCGACCCCTGTGAAGAACGAGTTGGCCGCGGCTCGGCATCACACAAAGCGAGTAGATCGAGTGCGGCCCCACTAAGCGGAGACGATGACACAGGAGAATCAGGGTTAAAATCCTTCCATAGTTCAGTATGAATACAGGGGTACACACAGCGAGGCTACTAGGCAGGTACAGATAGATTATAGACGGACCGGAATCCGGCTTTAACGAGAGGCTCATAGTGATGATAAACGTCCGCGCACGAAATACGCAAAACAAAGCGAGGCGACGAAGCAGGAGATGAGACAAGTAATCTGAAACACGGGAGCCGGAAAGGAGTGGAGGGAGTATATAATACAACGATCAATCGATCTCCGGAAACAATCTCCACCAAGAGCGCCTCACAGCGACTCCTGAAGGCTTGAACAACTCATGCCGCGACAACGAGCTGCTCGACGGACGCCGAGGGCGGCGGCCGCATAGGGGAGCGCGCCGGGAGGGCTGGGGGCGGCGAAAATGCGAACGCGGGCTTGTTCGCGCTGGTAGGGGGCGAGATGGGGGTCGAGCGTGTGAGGTCTACCGAACCCCACGCACCGCGGGACCGTCGAACGGCGAGCGGGGCGATGGTGACCGGCTCCGGTACTGCGGCCCTCGCACGCGTCGCTTCCACCACTGAGTAGATGGTCGAGAGCGATGAGATGGAGTTGGAACGCTTGGAGTGGGGGGATTTGGGTGAGGCGGCTGCTAGCGCTGATGGGCTCTTGGGCGTGATCCAGCGGATCTTCGATGGACTGGAAGTTGTGCAGAGGTCGAGGAATGATGTTTCCTCAGACATGGGGATAGCTATGGGTGAGATTTCCGAGTGCGTTCCAGGGAGGGTGGGCTCTGACTCCGGGGATGAACCTGGGGTAGGGTACGTTTCGTTGAAGTCCAAGGATGACGCTTCTGAGATGACGGCTGGAGCAGGGGGCATAGGCATTGGAGAGATCCATACAGGGGAGCTTGCGGGGGCTCTCGGGTCGAGCGTGAAAGGTTGCGAACGGAACAGATGGTCATGATAGTCCATGGGGGCGGACGCTGAGGAATAGACGCTTGCCGTTTCCGCGGGAGTTTGCGCGTCTCAAGCCCGGGGGTCCTGGAACGAGGAACTGACCGTTCTTCCCAGACGCATGCGGCTGACTCCGTCTCTTCGAATACCGGGGCGTCCCATCGAACTCCTTCAGGTCACTAGGACGCAGGACTAACTTGCGCAGAGGGGGAGAGGTGTACGAGTTACTTGAGTCGCGGGAGGAATCACGAGAAAGACGGTTGGAAGGATCGGAATGGGTCTCGGGCTGTCGTTGGAGGCTTGAAGGAGAGAATAGTATGACTTGCCCGTTGGGGTCGGGGATGCAGGGATAGCGCCGGTTGAGACGGCGAACGCAACGCTCTTCTCGTACTTCTCGCAATCTACGGGTTCCGAGATCTTCCGCTTGTGCAGCTTCTGCGCTCTCCGGCGGTTGCAGAACCTCAACCAGACGATCACGAGGACGAGATTGAATATGACGACTACGCCAACGATGCCCCCAATGAGAGGCGGGTCGAGGGATGTGCTGCGTTTCGCGTACGTCTAGAAGCCGAGGGATGTTTGTCAATGCAAGACAGCAAGACGAGGAGAGATGACATACGTGCATGCTACCCGAGGTCTTCATACCGGAGGGCGCGGGGATGGTTACAAGAACCAGGGGACGGAACCCGAGCACAAGAGAGGACCGAGGACACAGGCGAGGGAACCCGTCCATGGTCGCGTGCGACGGTCATATATGTTGGGCACCAAGGGCACAGGTGGCTCACCGCAGCGATCCTAGGGCCCACGTTGGCGCGAAGCCAGAAGCCTATAATTTGACCTGGTTTGCACATGGTGGAGATTGCGTGGAAGACAGCGGTTGTTGACCGGACGCACTCCCACCGAGTGGACATCTGGGGCGATGTGGGCGGTTACGGTCTGACATCATGCAACACAGGCCCGCCAACGACGCAGCCATGTGCGCGAAGACTGATAACGATGGCGTGTCCTCAAGAGGTACATTGCCCCATCAGGGAGTCCGAAAATACCTTCAAGATAATCATAAAGGAGACATAGAGGTTTATCGGCGAGGGCGAGGGTCATACTAGGGAGCAAGGGGGTGGGCAATTGATCATCGCACCTTCAGCAGCGCCTCGATGCCGGTCGACACCGTAATGACGCTAAAACCCGACGTTGGCTCTTCATGCATATGTGAACTGCCAATTTGTCGCCAAATGTCGCCCAGCGGTTCGCAGATGTAGTTTCAGTCAGAAAGGGTGTGACAAGGGAGGTGTTGATCGAGGACAGGTTTCCGTCGCCGATTCGCGCGGCTTGTCGTTTCAAGCGCCAACCCACGTGACCTGGCTGCAATCAACGGGCCGCCAGAGCCGTGAGCCAAATCGGGGGCTGCACAGGCCGATCTGAGCTCCGAGATTTTCTGCACTCGGCTTGTCTTCCTCTTCCACCGCGGGCCTGCGCTCGACTTAGGCCTTCCGCACTAGACGGCTCCCTGGACTCCTCTTGGCTACTCCAGACGACCGCGGACATTCAACGCATCCCACGCCGTGATTGAACCCACACCATACCCGTCCTACACCACCAGTAATCAACGCACCGCCCGCATAGAATTTCTCCAGAGCTCCCCCGTCGTCCGCCGTAACCGCATACCTGTATCGATTGTATTGCAAGAATGTCCCCTGTCGCCATGTCTGTAGCCTCGGACTCCCACTTTGCCCCCCTCATAGATGCGCTCCGCACTGCGCCCACTGGCCCAGGTGAGTTTTCGTCAATTTACGTCCCCGTATGACCGAGCGGGCGCCGACCGGTTGGGCGATCGTAGATGCAAAGGCTGCTGCCGACCGCCTTGCCCGCGAGATCATCAAGACCGGATATGAATCCCTCAGGTGAGTAGCTGGACCACTCAGCGTCTTGGTGGACATTAGAGGGGACGGCGCGGCTCCGCTGGCGTCATGTTGTCGATGACGGAGCCGGCGGAAAGGTCCTCCGAGGCGATTCCGCGGAGGTTGCGTCGATATGGCTATCCGAACGCATGGCGGGATCTGTATTGGGGGTTAGAGGGCGGATTGCTGCAAGCGAGCTTGACAGTATGACGAGGCTTTCGTTCGTCCTCTTATGCGCCGAATGGATGTGAAGCCACCCGTGTCGTCTTTCATCCGAGCGTCGTGGGTGATGCCTCTCCCCCGGGCTGCACTATGAGCCCAGATTTCTTCCGCTCATCTCGAGAGGAAATGATTGGTACCTCCAGCAGAACATTTTCTGTCACAGGCCCCTGCTTTATCACGCCGACGGTCTTCATCGCAATCTTGAGGCATGTTCTCTACCGTCTGCTTGCGGAAGTCGCTCCGTGCTAGCATAGCTAATCTCTTGTTGCGAACGTCTCCCCCGTATCGGACGTATACTCATACAATATTATTAGCGATGCCAATATCCTCAAGACCCTTCACGGCTTCGCTACGAACAAAAAGTCTGGATATGAACGCGAGTCTGCTGCACTCGCCTTCCAAACACTAGCCACCGCACTCGGAGCCTCGGCCGCGCCAATCCTACTACCCTATTTACCTATCCTATACGAACTCTACATGGACAAGGGTGATGTCGTTCGGACGGCTGCCACCGCGGCTACTAAAGCGATCATTAAGTTGTTCCCTCCCGAAGCCACGCCTATCCTTTTCAGGGCACTGGAGGACATCCTCGAGACAGGGAAATGGCGCTCAAAAGTTGGCGTCCTGGATGCCATGAAGTCCTACGTCAACCACGCCAAGGATGCCGTTGCCAAAGAGCTCGGTACCACCATTCCTAAAGTTGAAAGGGCCATGCACGACACGAAGTCCGAGGTGAGTAGTTTCTTATCCAGATTTCTAGGATCAGGAACTGAACCTGAGAAAGGTCTCGTCGGCTGCCATCAAATGTGCTACCACTCTTTGCACGTCCCTCGCCAATCCGGATCTCAGCCCTCACATTCCAACCCTCGTCAAGTGCATGTCCAACCCCGACACCGTTCCGCAGTGCATCAAGTCCCTGTCAAGCACTACATTCGTCGCAGAAGTCACGGCCCCTGCCCTTGCTGTCCTCGTTCCTCTCATGCTCCGAGCCCTCAACGATCGCTCTATGGAAGTGCAACGCCGGAGTGTTGTCGTAATCGATAATCTAGTCAAATTGGTCCGCGACCCTAATGTAGCCGCCACTTACCTCAGCCCGCTGGTTGATGGCGTCGAGAAAATCGCCAAAGGTGCTGCGTTCCCTGAGGTGCGTCGCGGATTTGCCAAGCATCACATATACTTATCAAGGTCCTCTGCAGGTTCGCGCCTTTGCCGAGACGGCGCTTACAACTCTCCTGAAGTCCGGGGCTTCCAAAGACGGACCCCCGCCTGCCCATCGCGACATTCCGGCGGAGACGGCGCAAGTATTGGCGACTCTTCTCACCCTCCTCCCTGAGGATCTTGCCATCATCTCCGCGGATGCTCCCAATGGGCCCCATACCCCTCGTCACCCCCTCCTGAAGCAGGTCCTCGAGTTCTCCGCGGGCCTCGTCGCGGACCTCGTCTACGCGCGCAAGTTCTCCGACGCTGCCGTCTGGCAGCGTAGCCTTGGCGCCCTCGTCCAGCCGTGGTTCTCGAACGGCTCCACGGACGCAATCAAGTTCACCGAGCAGGTTCGTGCGCACTTTCAAGCCGCGGACGAGGCGAAGCACGGTGGGGTGGCCATCAGATCCTCCGAAGAGGGCGAACTCCTGTGCGACACCCTCTTTTCCCTTGCGTATGGCGCCCTTCTTCTCTTGTCGCACACCCATCTGCGCCTATTCCGTGGGCGCAGGTATGGTATCTTGGGTACCAATGGGTCCGGCAAGTCGACCCTGATGCGCCAACTCCGGGACGGCAAGGTCGAGAACTTCCCACCTCAGGACCAGCTTCGTTGCGTGATGGTAGAGCACTCACTGCAAGGAGAAGATACATCGATTTCCGTCCTCGACTTCGTGGCTTCGGGTATGTCTGCCGCATATAAGTAACGATATTTATTCTCACATGGACCTGCCTCACGACAGATAAGGCGCTGTCACATATTCCCCGCTCCAAGATTCGGGATCAGCTGCTCGAGGTCGGCTTCGACGATGCCCGCCAAGCAGAAGTTGTCGGCGGACTTTCGGGTGGATGGAAGATGAAGCTTGAACTCGGACGGGCTATGCTTTACAATGCTGATCTGCTGTTGTTGGACGAGGTGAGATTGGATCTGTCCGAGTGTGTCCCGCGCTAACAGAAACATTGTTTCTCCCAGCCTACCAACCACGTATGTGGCCCGTTCTATAATCTCCTAATCCGTTTCATGACGAGGCGTTCTAGTTGGACCGTGCATCCGTCCAATGGCTCGAGCAATACCTGATGGCGCAGAAGCACGTCACTTGCTTGATTATTAGTCACGACTCCGGGTATGTCATACGGCGTTCTCGGTGGAATACAGAGCCTCACGAACTTCGCAGCTTCCTCGACACGGTTACAACGGACATCATCCACTACGAAACCAAGAAGGTGCGCAGTTGTACTCTAACTGGCCGACGGCCCTCGCCTCACGACTATATGCACAGCTTGCCTACTATCCTGGCAACCTCTCAGCCTTTGTAGCGAAACATCCGGAAGCAAAGTCATATTATACTCTCGCAGCAACATCCGTCAAGTTCGCTTTCCCGCCCCCGGGTTCTCTGATGGGCGTACGCAGCAATACCCGCGCCATCCTGAAGATGACAAACTGCACGTTCACATACCCAGGGCGTCCTAAACCTAGTTTGCACAACGTCAGCTGCGCGCTGTCCCTGTCAAGGTCAGAAATCATTGTTTGTGTGCGGAACGTGCTGAGACAGACCGTACGATACAGTCGGGTTGGCATCATTGGGCCCAATGGCGCTGGGAAGTCCACGCTCATCAAGCTTCTCACGGTTCGTCCCGCCGCAAACCAGTGCGTTGCCAAACGACCGACGGGCAATTTGTGTTACAGGGCGAGACGGTGCCACAAGAAGGCTCAGTATACAAACATCCCGCTCTGCGTATTGGATACGTGTCTCAGCACGCAACACATCATATCGGTACCTATGACCCGCTCCCATTACGATGTTGAAAACTTTCTCATGACCGTCTTCCAGAGCGCCATCTCGAGAAGACGCCGATTCAGTACATTCAATGGCGTTTCCAAGACGGCCACGACCGTACGTATCTCAACCGGGCGATGCTTTGGCGATATGCTCATTGAACAATCTGCAGGTGAGATCCTGGAGAAGGCTACTCGTGTTCTGACGGACGAAGAGAAGGCACTCCTTGAGACCGACTTTGTTGGGAAAAACGGACAGCGGCGCAAGCTGGAGGTACGTGCTACCCCGGCTGATCGGCCTTGGCGAAAATACACCTGACCCTCAACTCTCACCGGCTCCTCGCAGTTGATCATGGGTCGCCAGAAGCTTAAGAAGTCCTTCCAATACGAGATTAAGTGGCGAGGTGAGCAATGAAGATCACGATCGCAGTCATGCCTTGGGGTTTAGCTGACGCCGAACTTTGATAGGCTTCGACCACAAGTTCAACAGCTGGATACCGCGCGAAGAGCTCCTCCAGAAGGGTTTTACCAAGCTTGTCCAACAGTTCGATGATCTTGAGTCTTCGCGCGAAGGTGCTGGTCAGCGAGACACGGCTGCCCACGTCGTTCGCAAGCATTTGGAGGACATTGGACTGGATGGAGACATCGCGCAGTACAACGAGATCTCGGGTCTTTCTGGAGGTATGTTTCTACACTATGCCTTAACTCTTCCGGACTGATCTTGATGCACTGTGTCTTAGGCCAAAAGATTAAGCTCGTAATCGCGGCTTGTCTCTGGAACAACCCGCAGGTACGGAAATCAGCTTCCATATCACCATGCTCTCCCATTGTTGACGCACGCACCTTCTCGCGGGGACGTCTAGATTTGTGTGTTGGACGAGCCAAGCAACTTCTTGGACCGCGAAGCCCTTGGCGGTCTGGCCGTTGCAATCAAGGAGTGGGCTGGCGCAGTCGTGAGTCACTTCCATAGCTCCACAAAGTACACAATTGTGCATGTCCTCAACGCACCCTCGTACAGGTTATCATTTCTCACAACGAGGAGTTTGTCACCTCGCTTTGTGAGTTCCCTGTTCATTGAAATAGCATCCGCTGACCCCGGCTGTGACTACCTTTTGTGCACAGGCCCCGAAATCTGGAACGTCGATGCGGGGCGGATGACGCAGAAGGGCAAGGCGGCGACAATCGAAGAACCCCTCGCCTTCAAGTCTCCGAGAGGCAGCGGCCAGAACACCCCCGCTCGCTCCGCCGTGGGGACTCCCATCGCGTCTGCGCACGGGACGCCCGCGGGCAGCGGTGCCGAGGACAACGCTGCGGCCGGGACCGCGACGCCGCAGAAGAAGAAGAAGAAGAAGGTGACCCGCAACCAGCAGAAGGCGCAGGAGGAACGGCGGCGCATCCGCAAGCTCAACTGGCTCACCTTCGGCGGTCCGAAGCCGGAGGACACCGACTCGGACGCCTGAGCGCGTCCCGCGCTACGTATCGTCGGCCCGCAGAGGGTGCTGCTGGCACAGGCACCCTCCAGTGCATCCGTTGCTCGTCTGCGCCTGATCCGATGTCGCGGAGACGGGCTCAAACGGGCTTGGAAAGGCGGACCCTCGTTTGATTCCGATCTGCCCTCTCCTTCCTTGATTGCACCCTATGCTCTCCCCATCTACCCTCCTCGCACTCTGTAGCTCCCCCCTGCAGCCCTCGGATCGCCATCCCTTCGTTGTTGTGTATTCTCCCTCGGTATCTATCCGCTAGCGCGTTTGTAGCAGCATCGCCTTTAATATAGACATCCTTCCATCTACGCACCACGGCCCTGCTGGGCCCCAGGGTCCTGCGGCCGGATCTCTACTTCTGCATGGTTTTAGATGAAACGATTTTCCATGCGCCGTTCTCACACTGCTCGCTGCTGGCTGTGAAGCTGAAGAGACAGGCCGTTAGCGCCAGAGCGACAGGCCAACCAACGCTTCCCGCTCGTGCAACGTTTTATCCAGGCCTCAGGCCCACCGCCGGTAGTCGCCCCCACCGTTGGGGCTAGCCGCAAATCGGAGGTCCCAGGTCGAAAGATAGCGCACGGCTTACGGCGTGAGCGACAAGCAGCGTACATACTCTAACTTCGAAAGAATTCCAAAAGCTTCTTGTGGTTTTGACTGCCTGCAGTCAATGCGATTCATTGGGACTCCGATTTCGGGCGCGGTGGGGTGTAAAGTGCTCGGATTCATTGTTCTCGTGCAGTGCGGTGCGCGGGGGGTACTGCGTGTAGCGGTAAGGGTTTCGGGGCGAGGGCGGGGAGCGGAAGGCAAGTAGAGGTACAGCTCGGTGTTCTACAGTACATACACGTACAGTCTACGAGGAGGCAGAGTGCGATGGAGGTGGTACATATGGCGGCGGCGGGAGGAGATAAATAGGTGGTAGTGGTACAGCAGGCGTGAGCTCGATGCGACCCGGACTCGGACGGGATAAATATGCTGTCTAGGGATAGTGGTGTTGAATGAACGGAGGCGATACGTGGGCGGATGCGGATGCGGATGCGGATGAGCGAGCGTGGGCGCGGATGCGGTGTGCGGTGGTGATAAATGAGTGGACGTGCGGGCGGGGCGAGAATGGGCGGACGGGTCGTATGCGTGCGTGCGTATGCGAGATGCGGGTGATAAATAGTGGTGGACCGGGCTGATGCCGACCGATGCAAAGGTCGGGAGAGGACGAGGAGGTGGTGGATAAATAGTGGGAAGGGGAACCAAAGCCAGAAAACGGCAGAAGGGGCGAAGACCGGTCACAGGTGGCCCGCCGAGGGCTGCGCGCCGAAGGAAAATGGTTGCTCGCGCGACGGGCACATGAACGAGGAGGTGCCCGAAGCTGGAGCGACCTGGCGCAAAGAGCCGGACGGGGAGCCGGACGCGACAATAAAAACAATGCGAAAACGGAGACGACGAGATGATGAGGAATGCGGAGAAAGCGGAGGCGGTTCGACAATGCGTAGTGTACAGTGCGGTGCGAGTGTGAGGATAGCGAATAAATAAGCAATATGAAATAGCGTGCGAGAGGATAATAGCGCGGGGTAGGATAGCCTTGATCTTCGGCGGCGGGGCCCGTTGTAGGGGGCGGGGAGTAGATGGGCGTATGGTAAGATGTCGCAAGTGTGGATACGGACAGGTGGGTGGGCGCCAAGATCGGAGAGGAAGGGTCGCGCAGGGAACGGCGTGGGGCGCGGGTGGCAGATTTCGGGACGTCTGGCTTCAGAGAGACGAGCGGAGGGGGCGCTCGGGTGGGGGCTGGGGGCGTTTACTTGCGGGACCTGGGCGACGAGGACTCGGACGAGGTGTACTCCTCATCTTCGACGTCCTCGCCGAGGTCTTCCCCCGGGTTGGCACCGCGGGTGTGCACGCGCGCGTGGCGACGCATGTTGCTCTGCACGCTGAAGCTCCTGCCACAGCCTTCGTACGGGCATGTGAACGCTGCCGGCATCCGAAAGAAATCCGACGGACAGAGGGACGAGCGACGGTCAGCGCGCAGTCCGCAGGGTGCAAAGAACGGAGACCGACTCACGTTTCTCGCCCGTGTGAGTGTTGATGTGGATCTGGTGGCGCACGCGAGCGAAAAAGACGGGGTCAGCTTCCCGGTTGGCAAACGCGCGGGCGCGGACTGGCCCCGCCCGCGCGCGACGTGGTCGCGACGCACCTTGAGACTGCTCGGCCGGGTGAAGCCCTTGCCGCAGTACTGACACTCGTAGCGAGAAGACGCGCCCCGGTCGCCCCCCGCGGGCTCGGTCGGATACGGCTGGTGCTGGGGACCCATCCCAGGATGGTGCATGCCCGGCGCGCCGGCGTATGGGAAGCTGCCCGTCGGGACTGGCGTGCGCGGGTGCTGCGCGTACTGGGGGTAGCCGGCCGGATAGGACGCCATCGGGAGACCGCTGGGCGTCACCACGGGAGACGCGCCTTGCGGATACGCTGCCTGGGGATAGGCAGCGGGGTCGGAGGCATTGCGCGGGTGGCGGGAGGAGGACGCCTGCTGGGACATATCTGAGTAGCCGGGGTAGGAGCGCGGGGTGCCGAGGTGCCGCGGTGCGGGGGACGATGCGCCGCGCGTGGCATAGCGGGGGTCCTCGCCTTCGAGCTGGGGGTGGCCGAAGTGAGGCGACGAGGGCGCGCGAGTCTGCTGTGGCGGGACACCGCGCGCGAGCTCCTCTGTGGGCGCGAAGATTAGCAGTGAGATTGGAAGGCGGGGTTCGGACTGACCTCGGAAGATCTGGCGGATAGGAGGAAGCGTCGGTCTCTGCTCGCCTCGTCTAGAGGGGTCGCTTGAGGAAGAAGACGGACGAGACGGCATGACACGAACGCGGCGGAGGTTGGGAGGGGTGGGCGAGAAAGCTCTCGAGATGAGGAAAGGGAAGAGTGTGCGAACGTCGGGGACTATATACTGCTCTGCTCGGGCGACGAACAGTTGGCGGAGTAGCCGGCCACAACCAAGCGAGCGGAAAAGGTGTCCTCGATCGGTATATTGGATCTAGGACGGCACAGATGTTAGATTGATTCGCAGACAAAGCTGCGCGGACGTCTCCAAGCCTCTTGCGCGCACTGGACAACGAGCATGATGACAGTCGCCACAAGCTGCCAAAGGCGAGGCCACCGGGAACGCCATGCCCAAACGCCAGCTGGCGGTGCGCGTAGACGGCCATTCTGTGCGCAGTGGCGACGAGGACATGGCCGGGGACTTCGAAGACGTACCGTGGCCTGGCAGCGCAACCAGAGGCCAGCGTGCATCGGGCGCCTGTTGTGATCAAGGATCAGAGCAGCCAGCACGACGGTCATCCCCGTCGCAGACTGTCGCAGATGGCCACTTGTCTCCATGCTCCCGTCGCTCTGTCCCCCGACGCTCGCCGTGACTCCCGCCATCGAGTCTCGACTGCTGCACGCGCCCACATGATCGCCGCGGCTGTCGCGCCTTGGGCGCCCGCAGGTCCATCGTGTGCCGATCTTCATAAAGAATTCTGTTCATCCGCCTGCTCGACCATCTCTCGCGTAGGGAGGGCAACACCCCAGCCATCCTACGCACACCCTTGTCAAGTGTTTCGGCGTCGGACACGTCATAACCGCCTGTGTGCCCCAAGCTGTGGGCAGCGAGCATAGATCTGTGGCATGTCTTGTATTGCCGGCGGATGAACCATCCACCATTCCCATTCCATGACCCGACGGTGGACACCAGCACTGCCCAGATTCTTTCTCGCACCATTCTCGTCCCACCGCGCCACGCGCTGCTGCCTGCTGCTGCTCGTTCTCTGTGGTCGGGCCCGGCATGGCCGACGAACAAGGCAGGAGGCACCATGATGATCTGCGCACATACAGTCCCACACAGGACCAACCGCGTGGCTGCTATGACGATCCGGCACCAAACAATACACGGAAGCATCGGATCCTGCACCGCGATCATCTCCAGATTCCAGCCCGAGGCCGGAGCGCCGAGCCGTCCCCATCTCTCCCTCCCCGCCCACCTCGGTGTCCACAGACCAGCTCGTCCTCGCCCCGGCATTCATAATGGCGTTCTAGACCGGTGCGTGCGCCGGTACGTAACCCGCGCAAAGGGTTCGCGGACGCCCCTTGTGGTCCGGTCCGCGCTACGCCGTCGGTTGCACCTCGAGCGCAGTCTTGGTCTTGAGCGAGAGCGCGTGCAGGCCGGCCGCGAACTCGTCTGCGAGCGCGCCGTAGATCATCCTGTGCCTCTGCATCGTGTTCTGGAGGAACCGTCAAGAGGAGGCGGGGCGGGCGGACAGGCCGCAACGGCAGCAAGTCGTCATTCGTCAGTCGCGCCTTCCCCTTCGTGCGAGCGAGCGGGCGACGCACCTTCCCCTGGAAAGCGTCTGATACGACGTGCACCGAGAAATCTGCACACACGGCGACAAACGCGGCGACGGCGTCAGCGAGACGTCGCTTCCCGAGTCCCAAGAAGATGGATGGTGGGGTCACTGGGGTGATGTGCGACGGGCGCTCCCGGCGTATGGGTCCCGGTGCGAACGTGGTCCCTCTCATCGACGTGGCGCTGGGGACGGCGCGCAGGCCAAATGAATGGGTAGTCAAGGAGAGCGGTACGCACGGGTCTCGCCGTTGCCACCGCTGGCGGCGCGCATGGGGGCGTGATGCCTATGTTGCCAGGAATCGTTGGTGATGTCGAGCTGGGAGGGCTTGAGGAGCTCGGTGAGCTGCGGTGACGTGCGCGGGCGCGTGGCGAGCAGGGCAAGGGGAGATGGGCGATGGCAATGGCGTTTGGGGAGCACGGATTTGGCGTGCGGTCGTCGATCCCGGGGCGCGCGCATAGGCGAAGAGATGGGCGTGAGTGTGAGAACGGTGATTAGGACGGGCGCGCGAGGGGGAGGAGGACGGAGATTGGCTGGCAGCCGGGGAGGACACACCTTCGCGCGTATGGCGTCCTCGACAGGCCCAGCGGGGGCCGCAGAGGTGCCCCTGGGATCAGGACTGGTCGACATCGTCGCGATGATGGGTGGTGCCCTAGTGAGGGCGCGGTTTCGAACGAGGGCGATGGCCAATCCCCGGGAGGTGAACATCGAAAGAAAGCTGTGTACGCAGGAACTGGAGCTTGCTCCTCCTCCTTCCTCGGCTGTGGCCTTCGGGAATTCGGAGCTTCGTGCTGCAAGTGCTTCCTATACAGCCAGGTAGTGAGCGCGCCGTGAGTACGAGGAGCAGGGAGCAGGAGCTGTGTCGTGGACGAGGCGGAGGCAGAGCAAGCGGCGACAGACCCGGTTTGACGCGGTCCGTCTACCCCGCGTCCTTCGGATCCGACAAGTTCGCACGGGGCACACCCACATCCGGGACCGCAGCCCTCATCTCTCTCTACACCACGACCGCCTCCCAGATCTCTGTATCTTCCCCAACAACGATGCGAAACCTTCCGAAATACCACGTTTCATCGCATGCTTCTACGCGGTTTGTCTCACTGTGTATGCGCGTGTGGTCCTACAGTTGGCTAGCCTAGATCACCAACCTGTCTCTCTCTCTGCAAGCGACACAGATTCCGGCAGTTGCTGGCTTGGCTCGGCTCTGTTGAGACGATCTAGGAAATGGTGCGCGCTTGCGGGCTCTGACGGCGATCCGTCACTCTCCACAAATTATCCTGCCGCGCACAAGGCACGGCGTCTCTTTAGGAACGCCGTTCAAGTCCGTGAGTTTGAATTACTGCGTTGATTTGCGAATACGCAACGCAGATAGCTCTCGAGATCATCGCCACATGGACACATTCTGGCCGCCGTGGCCGATGGAAGTCGATCTCGCTTTCAGTGCTTGACGCCGCTGTGGGACCGAAGTCTCACATGCACTGTGGCCCGGACGGCCTCGTCATCCAAGAATCAGTTGTCCTGACGATGTAGAAGACTTGGTTTTGGTTTGGTTTCCACTCCTTTCAACTCACGCAATGAAACCACTGGATTGGTTTCAGGCTTTGACTTACGACACTCGTACATCAGCTTGGCCATTTGTACGTTTCTTCGTGTGAGTCAGGGATCCCATCTTGTGGACGCTCATCTTTGTGATCCGAAAAAAACTCGAACCGTGCAATGTGAGGTCAAACACAACGTTGATTCACTCGCTCGGGCTGTTGGGTATGGAATGGTCTTGTTATTGTGAAGAAGGGTTTGGTATCGGAGTTGAACACGTGCCTCGCCTCTGCATTTGTGATACATGCCAGCTTCTTCTCCATCTAAGTTTCCTGTCACCACCAGCCTTCAAAGAGGGGGTCAGCACAGACTTTCCATGAGGGTCGTATCTCCGTGCAAGCAATGATGAGACGCCTCCGCGCGCGTCTATCTACGAGATTAGATAGCGCATCAACTGAGAGGTTTGGTGATACGAGCACGCAATCCCCCAGAAGTGGGCTCTTATACTTGATGCGTCTAAGACATGCATGATCTAATGCCAGTCGCGCGCGCATGTACGTGCCTCGCGATCCCTGGTGCGCACAGTCACCAGAAATCCAAAGCTGAGCAAATGCGTGTAAGACGCGAGAGTGTTACGTGTTCAGATCGCTGGCACGCTCCAGACACGAACGAAAATGCGCAGGAGCGCGCGTTGACTAGCTACGGTCTGCGGTGTCCATCTAGGCAGGATCACCTAGGGCGCACGCGCGAGCCTCATGGTCGTCGACCGCGTTGGGACCGCGCGCGTTGCTTACCAATGGCGGACGTCGCTGTGCGAGGTCGTGTGCGCTGTTACGTTCATTCTGTAGTTTCCCGCAGGATTCAATACACGAACCATCTTGAACCCTTTCATGTGATTCTGAGTCATTGTCGAGTCACGATTCCAATTGTTTTGTACCCACGAGGCGGACATCTCATTGTTTTACTAAGCCGATTAGGTAAGCCCTTCGAGCAGCATATATAAACGGCGCTATCGCAAATCTATTCCACCTTACGCCTTAACTCTGGACCACCACCACCTCTCTTCCGTCCCCTTTGCGTGCTGTCGCCGCGAAGCCGATCGTTTTGCCATGCTCGCGCCAGAAGACATTTACGTGACGCGCCTATATAAGGTTGTCATGCTCGACAAGACCATGTGGATTATACCCACCCCCAACCAGGCGACCGACGCGTCCCCACGCAACGCCCCTCGGGACGGGGTGGCTCTTCGAGGCGACAATGGCCAAGTCAACTTCTATGAGCCTGCGCCAGATAAACTGGAGTTGCACTGGAGGAGGAAGTTAGGGAAGAAGCTGTATGAGGAAATGATCAGTAAGGAGCTCGAGATGCACGGAATTCGTACGTAATCTGGTTGTTTCTCAGTGGGCACATCCGCTCATGCCGCACTGTTACGGCTTTTTGGTGGTTTTCAGCCCACGAGAAACCAGACCAAATCTCCCTGGTGCCGTTCCCTTCTGGCTACTCATTGTGGAGACAGAAGAAGGGTGATCAACATGTACCCCGTGTTGATGGATATCTTTTCGGTAAGTTGATACCCTTGAATGTGCATTGCCTCCTTTGCCAACACAACTACCCCACTCGTCAGGTTCGGATCTAGTGCACCATTTTAGATCCCCTGCAGAGTTTTACTACCACCTGAAGTGGCTCATGCAAGGGCAGCCTCGCAAAGTTAATGGGCAGCCCAAGTGTCTGTGCAAGTACTGTGATGGGACCAGAACACAGACTGAAATCTCCCAAGAACTCGGCATGTACAAGCCTGGTGATGATAAAGACAGAAGTAGGAGGGGACACAGGGGTGGTGGAGGTGAAGGCAGTGGACGAAGGCGAGCTCCTAAAACCTCAACGACCATGCAGTTCAAAGACTATCGCACCAACATTACATCTGTTTAAGCTGGTAGGGTGTAGTCCCTACACTTCTGCCCACTGCACACCTTTCATTGCTCTCCTCTGTGCCACTCTGTGTATTAGTATTACCACATACCTATGCCTAAACTCAGCTCTATCAAGTTCATCATTGTAATATCCTATTGGCATGTAGTTGGTCTTCTACTGGAGACAACACAGCACATCTGGGCCACCCTCCTACATTCTTGCACCGAAATCTTTGGAACACACATGTCCCCGATGTGATGTGTCACCAAAATCCGTGGTGGTGGGCAAAGGTGGTGGGCATCACAGCTCGGGGAGGGCTCACTCTGGCACAGGTTGAATTTTATGAACTCGGTGAATTGATTGGTTAATCTGCACTACACACATTATCCTAAACGAGGCGACTCCGTGTCAAGAAGGGGGTAGGACGACCCGAAATAAGCTTGGGCAGATCGAGCGTATGGTCTGAGGCAAAGACGGCGATAGTGCACACGCGAGAAAGGGATTGAAGCTGCTGCTATCTGTGTCGCGGATGCGGAGGAAACGTACCGGTCCTCCTTTTTTTTTCGTCGTCCTCGTTTAACGCCCTCGAGGCAGAGCCCTATGGTACCGTTCTCCTTTATGAAGGGCTTCGGGTGGAGGCTCGCAAACGTAGGGTGAGCTTCTTCGCAATATGTGACCTTCTCGACATGCAGCACTCGTGTATCGGCATGTCCACCTCGCCCAAGATGCTATCCGGGCCGTCCGAAAGGTCACCCTGGCCCGTTTCCTGGCTGAGATGCAGAGGATTTTCTCGTCGCAAATCGCAATCGGGTCCTTACATTGCGGTTTGTATCTGCTCCGGCATACCGATCCCTTTGCAGTGCTTCCAGCACCACGACGTGATGGAAGCACTGCAGAAAGCGACGGAGGAAAGGGAGGCGCGGAATAAAGACTAAGAGTCAGGCTTACCTTGTACCAAACACGCCAATGCCTGCCCAAGAGAAAGGCCGGACCACAACCTTCATCGCCGGAGGCGCATACTGGAATAGTGCTTGGACTCTCAGAATGAGCGGAGTTCGTGTTGCGTTAATGTTGGATACAGGTCGAGCGAAACATGTGCGTAGCGAGCTTTACGGAAGTGCACATGCACATGCGAGCGTGAGGGGGTGGTAGGCTGGGGTTGAGCGCGGTCGTGGCTGGGTTTATTAAGATTCCCATTCTCGCCAGGAAATGGTGTGCCGTATCATAGGATGAGCATATCCACAAGAGAGGGGGAGAGGATCCAGATCCAACGCGGCCTAGTGACTGAAGGTGATGGTGGTGGTGGTGATGGTGGTGGTGGTGGTGGTGGTGGTGGTTGAAGACGAGTGGCGCGGGCATTTGCTCCTTACCGTTTACCACTTCCTCCACCCCCTGCTTTGGGCTTTCGACACGCTCTCACTTGCGTCAAGACGCGAAATTTTGAACATGCGCAAGTATGGCACATTGGACGCGTCCTGTGACGCGTCTGTCGAACTCGATCTCCCGGTACACTTGAGGGGGCTTGCGGACACATGTTTTGAAGAAGGGCATTATGACCCTGCGATATCTCTGCTCGACGAGATGCGTTTTCACATGTACAAGCCATTCCCGTGAGTAGTTCTTCCACTCTGCGCGCGTGTATCGCAAGATGGGCATGAAAGGGCGCTTGGTCGCTCGAATGTCGGACTATATGCGCATTCCGCCTGGTCGATTTTTGCATTGCGCCGGACGCAAAAGGCATACACTCGAATGCTTGTCTTTTGGTGGCTTTAGATATTTTTGGCGATCGCCTTCAGAGACAGCTTGAACTGACTGCCTCTTTCTGAACAGGCCCCATGTTCGACAACTGGTTTATATAGCCCTGTACTCGCCGCCATCGAGGACGCACCGTTGCCGGACGAAATCGCGAGATTGGAGCCCGGCAGTCCCAGCAAACTTATGAGCAGGCGACATCAGGCAACCTAGTCCCACACCCAAAGCATCGGCCGCCGCGCTGAGTGTGCTCACGGTCTCGCCTGCATCGCTACGCCTGCGTCGATCGCCAGAGCTCTTCCAGCTACCCCGAGGATCCGAATCAACGCTTGAAAATAATCATACCACTGACGAGGAAGATTCGCACATCGCGCAGCAAGCACGCCGCATACGAAACGCACGATGTTTTTGGGACATCTTGAAAGAGGGATATATTGAACGTGGATGCAGTGATGTCGTACTTGTGGACACTTCACGCAAGACCAGGCCTCGTCGGAAAGGTCGTGGGTGGGAAGAAGACGACTCGGATGTGGACAACCAGCTCCCGCCGGCCCTCGTGAGCGATCGTGGATGGTCTATTCTGGATTGGATGCTCTCAGTATACGAACACGATGAGGCAGCAATGGAGAGCACTGGAGAAAGTAAGCAGTCCAACGTTGATCGTGCGTACAATATTTGCTCATCGTGGTTGCCTCCCTTAGTACGCTATTCACCTCTATTACTAAGCCAGATACCGCCATCTCGCACGAACAATCCCGCACGATCCGAGACCGACATTCCGCTCGACGTCGCGTTTTACGCACTCCAGAACCATCCATTACGGTATCTGCTCGGGTTCGGTTGTTGACCCTGGTGAGTCTAGATCCGACTCCTCCTGTCCCCGCGGCCCACCCCCGAGCCGACACCCTCATTATCGTACCATTACTAACTCTCCTTGTGCGCCCACAGCTCATCAACCTAGCGGCGACGACCCTGCTCGACTTTCCTTCTTTCCTGAACGCCGCCTGGCACCGCGTTTCATCCCTCGCCCCCGCCGCGCTCGCCCATCTCCTAGGGGTCTCCCCAGCACCCGCGCGGGTGCACAGTTCAAGGTCGCCCTCTGTCGCCGCGCCCTCGAAGGTGCCGCCGGGAACGGGAAGCCCAAGGCGCACGCGCGCCCCAGGGCCCGGCGGGGTCGCCCGCGCGCGGACTCCGCGGGCGAGGCGGAACCCGCCGGGGAAGGCGAAAACGAGGACTCGCCGTCCGTCGCGCGCAAGCCGACTTCCATTCCGTCGGCGGAGGTGCTGGCCCTGCTCGTGCGCCCAGGCGGCACGGGCTCGGACGCGCCCTCGGTCGTCGCCGCGGTGCTCGCGGCGCTGTGTCTCAAGGCGGAGCTCGTCGCGGCGTACGGGCGGCTGCAGGCGCGACGGGCGCGAACGACCCTGAGCGGGACCCAGCGTGGGTGGAGGTGGTGCGGGGCGGCACGCTGCGAGAGGCGATGGAAGCGGCGGTCGCGGTGCATGCGCAGCAGCTCGCTGCCTTTGATGATGACGTGGACGAGCGGGCTGTGGAGCTGGTCGAGGCGCGGAAGGACATGGCGACGCTCGCGGTAGAGGTGTTGGAGGCAAGCATATGATTGTTCGTGTGGGCTGCGGGCCTGCGTGGTGCGTCCCATCGTTCTACAGAGCATGCGCCAAGCCAGGACGATCTCAACGCAATCTCGGCGGGGTCCGTTATGTTCGGGATGCGCGAAACGCCCCTGGTCCGGGCAAAAACACTGGCGCGGGATGGCACCCGCCGCCCACAAGTGTTTTACACTTTTTCCATTCAAGAACGGAGCGCGGGAGCCATCAGCATAAAGCGGCCTCGGAGCTGATTCCTACGTCCCGAGCCCGGTCGCGACATTGCGACGGACGTCGGGAACCCAATCCGACGCCCATCTTATTGCGCACTTTGCACTTCTAGCCCGCAATCTCTCCTGCTTCCGTCTCGCTCGCGCCTCCCTCGTACGTACAACGCGTCCGCGTCCCCCGGGTTATTCATACAGGTGCAAGTTTCACGGCATGGGCGCCACAAGGATGCCAGCGACTCCAGGATACGAGTGACATCGAAGTGATAGATTGCTTACGAACGTCACCGTGGTCGTATCGTGTAGTATGTACATAAACAGCGCAGCTTTTCTCAGACCGCTGCGAGACTGTTACCCACAAACCTTCAAAAGAAAACTTTCGACACTGCGTCTTGTTATTCTGATAGACGCACAAAGTTACCAGCTCGCGAGTTCACCGGGTAATCCAAAACATTTGCACCGAGAGCGCGTTCGACGTTGGACAGAAGTGTAAACTTTGCGAGCTCCTCCTGACTTGCACTTTGACTCCCCATCTCATCTGTGCGCGGAGCTTGGTGGCTGTCCGATGCTCACAGCACCTTTTTGTTATTGGGGGGTTTTTTTTCCATGGTTTACAATAGAGCCATCCGACTTCCAACCAACATAGCCGGGCGAGGAAGCCAGCCCGGACACGCAAGTGCAAGGATCAATGCCTTCGTTGCCCACAGTCTCTTCGGGCGGCCTGACACCGCCATGGTCACATAGGCTACACAGATGCGATCCCGCCGAAACGCTGTGTTGAGACGACAGGTTCGAGAGGACCGGGACTGTAAGATCGGACGAGCATCGGCGTTGCCGCACCGCTACGTATGCACAGCAGCTTCTTCGGGTTCAACGCATACCGGTCCGCTTTGCTCGTGGGTGAAGTTGGCCGATCATCAGCTGCATAACGACATAAGGTTGTAACCAAATTGTCCGCCAATGCCTGACGATTCGACCGTTCCTATCGTTCAAATGCTATCCACATACATACTAGTATATGCAGGAACCAGACCTGGGTTCGCGGCCAAAGTGGATTCAGCTTGTCAGAAGTAGTTGACAGCGCCGACATTTAGCGCGACACCTGTGCGAGAAGTCTCACACGTGACCTCCGTTGTGGTGAAGCACCGGGCGCGAACGTTACCGACGTACGCACTAGAACGAATGTTGCTCCTGCGTGACGAGCACTCTTCCGCCGACGCCGACTTCCGCGTCGGGATCTGCGGGCGGTACGGCCTGATACACGTCAAGCGGGATGTAGCCGATGAAGTGCTCGCTCCCGAACCCGCCCACAAAGTACACCGACTGAAACGCAACCTGGTCAGCGCCAGCCGCGAGCGTGCATCGCAAAGCGAGACCGCAGGGCTTTGCACGAACGACGAATGACATACGTGGGGGTCGAACCGGGCCCAGTAGGCCTGGAGGGGTAATGGAACGCGGTCAGCGACGGTCCCTGGCGACGGGCGGGCGCACCGACTATATGCGGCTCCCTGGGGCCGGGAAGCCACCAGCGGGCGTCCGGGTGCGCGGCGAGGTAGCACGCCTGCAGGGCCGCGCGCTCCGGCGTGCGTTCGAGCTCGGTGAAGAGCGTGACGTTGCCGAGGAGGGAGACGCGGGGGCGGCTCGCGGCGGGGCTCGAGCTCGAGACGGAGAGCGAGACGACGTGCGTGGGCGAGTGGAGGACGTTCTGGCTGTGGCGCGAGATCGGGAGGAAGAGGAGGGTGAGCGAGCCGTTTGCGTGGCAGCTGAGGCGAGGGCGCGGGGAGCAGGGTCCAACGGGGCCGAGGCCGGCAGTCATGAAAGAGAGCGAAGAGCCGGGGAGGGTCAGGACCAGGCTGGACGGTGACCTTCCCGGCAGCGCGAAACACACCTCGCGTAGTATTCTTGCATGGAGAACGGCTCGCCTGGAAGCTCGCGGGCTTAACACTTCACAACGCCGGGCACATAATGAGGCTAGTGTCGCACCTGGCAGTGACGCGTGGTCGGCCGGATACACTGTGGCCATGTTCCCGATAGCCACGGCCTTGACGAGCTG
Organism: Epithele typhae; assembly: GCF_022376455.1. Taxonomy (NCBI): domain Eukaryota; kingdom Fungi; phylum Basidiomycota; class Agaricomycetes; order Polyporales; family Epitheliaceae; genus Epithele; species Epithele typhae. The sequence goes on along the minus strand of NW_025954217.1, from coordinate 223,614 downwards.
CCTGGCGATGGATGCTGGGGATCGAAGTCAGCGCCGTGGTGGCTGCGGCAGCGCCGACGACTGACCAGCCTCCTCGACGGTCTCCATGGCATGAACGGCATGTCGTGCGCAAAGCAGGGCGAAACCCAGGGCGAGCAGGCCGCGGGGCCACATTATGAGCGGAGAGACAGTGGTGGGAAGCGCAAGCGTTGGGATCCTCGGAAGGCGGAGGGCTCGGCCGCAGAGAGCCCGCCTATCAGATAAGATCGGTTCGCCGGAGCGCCGGGCCGCGGCACAGCGTACCCAGGCAGTTGTGGGGCTTGTGAGGCGTCCGAGCCCGTGGTCCCCGCCCCACCCTCGCGGCAACGAGGTCGTCGACGCCACCATCCAATTGCCCCGAACGCTCAGAGGCTACGACTACGCTGCTCACTCCGACTCCGCGTCCTCCGCTTCTTCCCCCGAGCTCTCCCCGACCGCCACATCCACCAAGTCACCCTCGTCGGCCCCAGTCTGATCCTTGCCCGCTGCCTGCTGCGAGCGGAACATGTTCGCGAGGAACTCGGGCGTGCTCGCGTCTTCCACCCGCTTGTCCTCCCGCGAGGAAATGTACCGCGGGAAGCGCAGGCTCAGCCCCCGCGTCTCCGACACGAGCCCGAGCGCCGCGACGGACACCGGGCTGACGGTGACGCTGCGCGCGTTCCCCGGATTGAGCGAGTGCTGTGAAGGCGAGCTCAGGGACTGACGTACTCGGCACCCCGTATCTCCCACACCTCCTGCGGTCGAAAATACACTTCTGGCTTGAGTCCTGCGCGAGTTCCATCCGTCTCCGTCTGCGGAGCGAAGGGAACAGCCACGTACCTCCTGTGTCGCATTGCGGCTGCCAGACTGGTTGCGTCGAGCAGGTCTCCGAGTTTTCGGGGTACCGGTCGCCCAGACTCTGTGTGGGTGCACGTGGGCGCCGGCGGGGGAAATGGCGGCAGGCAACACAGGGGCGAACCGGCGCCGACGGACGCGCGCGCGCAGGCAAAGCGAAAATTCAGCCGGGCAGCACGAAGATCCGGGCCGCAGCGCACCTTGTAGAACGCGTCCGAGAAGCCTGCGAGGGGAGCGCAGGGGGAGCCAAAGGCCCATTAATCACCCGTGCGGCGGCGCTAGTCCATTACGAGCCTCACCGGACATGCACTTGCAGACCGCGACGAGCTTCTCCTCGGCCGGGTCCCACACCGCGAGCAGGACGGGGCTCCACCACTGGGCCTTCCTGCCGTTGCCATGCCACGCACCGACCGGCACGAGATCGAGGCTGTCCCCGAGGCCCGCGACGTAGTCCTTTTTCAGCTTGAGCCACGCGGACGTCCGTTTATCTGAATGACGCGCCAATTCGCGCGCGAGGAGAACAGCCTTCAGCGTCGCCGGAAGCGTGAAGCGCGGCCCAAGGCCGCGGAGACGGGGAACGAGAAGTGCGATGAGGGGGTGCCGCCGGCGCAGCGTTCCTGGGTAGGTCGCACGGCACACCCACGGCGGTGGGACGAATGATGAGGGTACGAAGACATACCTGGCTCGTAGGTTGCGGGTAGCGGCTTGCGTCGCGGCTTGTCTCTCTTCAGTGTGGGCTCTTCCAACACCTCACCGCTGTCCAAAAGCTGCGTGCGAGTGGTGGCGGCCGGAGATCAGCGAAACGTCCGGCGGCAGTTGGAAAAGAAAATTCGACACAAACTTTCACCATGAGTCCCTCACTAGAACTGTTCACTGCCTGCTGCCAGAATTCTTCCACGGCATCCCGTCCGGAATCGCTCTCTACGCTCTTGACGTGATCAAACCGTGCTGCACCTTTAAGCGGGGGCGTGTACGGCGGAAAGCGGGAATGGAGCAGTGCGCGCCGCTCCCGGAACGGCTTTTCCAAGCAGATCTGGCGATCGCCAACCATTCGTCAGCATTCGGGCGTAGTCAGGGTCTACCGGCGAGCCGCTCACCTGACCGTCAAGGAACATCAGGTCAAAGGCAAAAACGCAGACAGAACTTTCACATCGTCCAATTTCACGTCCTTCCTAGCACGGTTAGACAGCTCCTGGAATGTCTTGAGCGCACCGGTGGACGGGTCGATCGCGACGACCTCAGAGTCTATAATAAAAGACTCAATGCCCGGTGAACTTTCGAATAAATATTCTACCAATGAAACGACATCGGGGTACTGGGCAGGGTCGATAGCCAATTCAGCAAAAACCAAATCTTTGCGACCAGAAGCCAGGCTGTCGCGGCTGAAGACTGGTTCCGACGGCGCCGCCTAGCCCGACACATACCTTGTCTGTCATGTCTTCTAGATGCGCGAAAATATCTTGACAAAAATCGTTTTCGATCCCCTCGGTCTCGACGCGTGATCTGCGCACGTTGGCCGTCGTACTTGAACTCCGCTGCGAACGGTAAAAGGCCTAATCGGTCGTAGATCTCGTCCAGCGATCTCGTGGGCGACCCTAGGGTGGGGAGCAGAGGGACGCCTACACGGGAAGATCTCGTCAGTGCCGAAACACCGACGATGAAACCGCATAGCCGACGTGGTTCGCCGCTGCGCCCACAACTCACCGACGGTCAGCGGGAGCTGTTCTCTGAGCCCGTCCAGGCCGGCGTCGAGCAACGCCTTCACGATGTGATCGTAGTTAGGATGCTGGACGTACACCCGCTTTAACAGACCCTCTGCGGCCGCGAACGCTTCGTTCAGCGCGTCTCTGGCGGCGTCGGCAGCCTTCTTTCCCTTCTTCCCTTCAGCCCGCAGGGGCTGGATCGCAGCCAGGGTCTCCGCGCTCACCCGGAAGGGCGACCCGGCCCCACCCCGTCTCCGCCTTCGTTCCTGACTGACTCCGGGGTGCCCGCCCGCGGCGGGTGAGCACGAGCGCGCGGGCGAGCGCGTTCGTGAGCGACGTCCTCACCGCGCCGACGCGGAGGTTCTGCCCGAGCGTGCGGACGAGGAAGCGGGCCTCCTCCCCGCGCGCGGCGACGAGCAGCTTCTCGACGGCGGCCTGCTTCGTCCTGCCCGCGCCGGGCCCGCGGCGTGCGCGATCCGCAGCAGCGCCGCGTACACGCCCGTGACGAGCAGGGGCGGGTGCGGGAGGAGCGTGCGGACGTTCGACTTGGCCGCGAACGCGACGTCGCCTGTGCGTGCGGCCGAATCCGGCGGGAGCGAGCGGCAAGGGAGAGAGGGGGGGGGGTCAGCAGACTGCCGGGCGGGGAAGCGCGCGCGGCCGGCGAATTTGCAGACAAGGTGCGCGCGGCCGAGCGGGCCCCAAGAGGTGGGGGTCGCGGGGACTCACCTGGGTCGCCGGTGGTGTTGTAAAGCCGCTTCAGGGCGGCGTTGCTCAGGCCCGAAACGTGCTGGATTGCCTTTGTGATGATGGACGGTCCAAGACCGAGTTCGACGGGGGAATAAGGCGGGGAAAGGAATTGGATAACAAGTACAGAGCGGGCAGGAGCGAGGGGGGTGCTGCCTGCATATCGTACGCAGTGCATTGGTCAGAGTGTCGAGCTTGGCGATGCGCGAACGAGTGCCGACGAGGGTCGTGAGGGTGTGGGCCAAAAACGAGTACGGTACGGGTGCGTTTGGGGGCCAGGCGGCCGCTGCTTCCTCCGGGTCGTAGGACGGAGGATCGACATTAAGGGGCCCGTATGTCGGAGCTGCCAACGGATGGGCGTTTCCGATAGTTGCTGGAGGGACCTGGGCACGTGTGCGTCGTCCGACGGACCAGGTGGGTTTGGCGTAGGAACAGGAACCGATGGGAGTTTGCTAGTGGATGCGGTTGGTTGGGACAAATTCCCAGAGGAGTTAGACACGGGCCCCGGATGCCGACGAACTGCGTCCCCCAAGGAGGAGCTGTGTCGTCGTTGGAGTCAAGCGCGTCGACATCTATCACCTCGATTTGTGTGTGGGGTTGAAGGGCAGCACTAGCAACGGCAGTTGACAGATGGATGTCGCGTCCGGCAGACTCGAGCTTCCGGAGCATCTCAAGGTTGAGGCCATAGGCTGCATTAAGACTCGATGCAAGCCGTTCATCGGAGAGAGGTGGTTCGGCCTGTTTTGCCTTTGCCTTTACCCTGGCCTTGGCGGCAGGGGTCGAGGCGGGTTGCATGGGCGCGGGGCGGGCGTCGTTGGCTGGATCGGGCGTGCGCGCACTTGCGCCAAAGAAATGGTCAAGCCGGGACTGGCCGGCTGCGGCGGAGGGCGGCTTTTTCATTTTCATTTTCTTGCGCGAGGGTGAGGCCGCAGCAGGGGGCGGGGAGCGTTTGGGCATCGCGAGCGACGCGAGGGCGGAGTCGGCTGGAAAGAACAGGCAGCGGAAGCGGGAGAGCGTTCTCGCTGACTGACCGAGCGCCGGCCCCGCCGACCCTGGCCCTCGGCCCGTTCCCCGCCGCCCGCCGCCGCCCGCCGCCCGGACGCTGGCTGCCACAAGGCTGCTGGCTCTCCTCCTCCTCCTCTCCTCCTCCTCCCGCCTCCCCGCCTCGCTCTGCAGGCGCGCGCTCGATCGCGACGTCCAGGCCGCGGGCAGTGCCGTCCCCGCATGCTCCGGGCCCGCCCCTAAATTAAAATAGGAGGGCACCGTACATGATGCGATGACCAGACACGTCCTGTGCACGGTGATCGAATATGGCCCATGCCCTGAACCATTCTCGCCTTGAAACCGCTCAGACTAATCTCTGGGCTACGATCGCGTCGCCGGTATGTCATCTGGCCCCAGGCGGCCTCCCGCACCTCGCCCATCCCCGTTTTGTCGAGAAACATACCTCGCTTCAATCAAGCGCGCTCCGTGAGTGCCCTCCATCATTTTGGCCAGCATTGGCTCCAGCTCCTCCCAGGCGACGGGTGATCGCGACGCCAGCTTCAAACGGCCCGCGTCCACGTCTTCCCCGCCCGGTCTGCATCCCGCGCCAATACGGGTCGCTGGATCGCTCCAGGACGTCGGTCGCCCTCCCGTGATCTGGCGAGCCGCGATCCCAGCGCGACCCTGCTGCAGGCCGAGCCAGCCCCGCGCTCTCGAACAAGGTTGCCGCGCTCGTGTTGGCCCGTGCTGAAACGAATGCACCGCCGGTCGGACGACATCAAACGTGATAGGCCTGTCGCCCGGTGAGGCTGCTCGCGTCGGTGCGTTTGCCAGGCCCGCGTTTTGCCCGCGCCGCGATGGCCGGATTCGGGCGCGAGCAGGCATGGTGGCGCGAGCGGCACAACGATCCTGGCCTCGTGCCGCAATGAAGGTCGTCGGCGCGGTGACGTCGCCGCCCGTGCAGATGCGCGGGCGCAGGGCGCGCAGGCTGTTCGCGGGCGAGAAGGAAGAGCCGGAGAGGAGGTGAGTAGACACGCTCGGGAGCGGGGGGCGGTGCCTGGCGGGCGGGATCGCGCTGCTCGCGACCGCCCCGTATTGGCTTAATTGAGCGACGGCAGGCGGGCAGGATTCGTGGGCGGGATATCGGGCTGGAGGCAATTATCCGGATTCGGGGGACGGGACTAGCCGCTTAAGGTGCGCCCTCGTTGGCAAGACATCATTCGGACATTTGACAGACAGATATGATTATTGCAGCTTGCTCCTTTTGCCTGCTCGATTTCGTCCGTTTTCCGTCAACGCTCGACCTCGTCTTGGTGGCAGTGAGCCGTGCCTGGTCTCTCGACAGTAGCGCTCTCCGCGACTACATATGTATGGCGATCATCCTCCTATCCGTGCATTAGCCTCGCTCGCCTCTCCATGTCCGACCGCCGTGCCCAGCAGTACCCTCAAGGCCCGAACGTCGCCCTCGCCTCGCACACCCAGTGGCCCGGCAGCGCATACCCCTCCTCCTACGCCTCCCAGGAGTACTCCTCTGCCTACCCCGCCCACCCCTCCCTCCGCCACGCCAGCCACTCCGCCACCGTGCCCTCCTCCTACGACGCCATGTCGTCTCAGGCGCAGGCTATTGCCTCCCAGTACCAGTACCCCGCCACCGACGGCATCCACTACTCCCACCTCCCCACCTCCGACCGCCGCTCCTCCCTCACCGTCGCCCCATACGGCTCCTACCCCCTTGACGCCCCCTCGGCCCACGCCCACTCCCCTACCCGTGCGCCCCCGCACAACCACTCCCCGCACCACTCTTACTCCTCCCACTCCCCGCACGCGAACGGCCTCTCCCACTCCCCACCGCACTCGCACGCCTACCCGCCCTCGGCCGCCATGGGCAGCCCTTACGGTGCGCCACTGTCGTCATCCCCGCAGGCCTCCTCCGCGATGTCCAGCATGGCAACCCCGCCCTACGCGTCCTCGTCCCCGGGCGGGAGCGCGTACGCCCAGGCCAACTCGCAGTACCCGGCGTCGCCCCCGCGGCCGTTCGCGTGCGACATGTGCGCGCTCTCCTTCAACCGCCAGCACGACCTCAAGCGCCACCGCGACACGCACACGGGCGAGAAGCCGTTCTTCTGCAACGGCGGGTGCGGGAAGACGTTCACGAGGAAGGACGCGCTGAAGCGGCATCAGGTACGCAGTCGTGCTTCTCTCGCGCCCCGCCCCCGTCCCGTCTTTCTGTCCTTCCCGCGAGCTTCCCGACGCTGACCGTCGTCCGGTCCCCTTGTCAGCTGGTCAAGCGCTGCGGCATCGATGAGAGTAGTTCGTAAGCGAGAGCTTAATGGGACGGTCGGGAACCGGGAATCCATCCACATCTGTGAGTTTCGGTTGTCATCTGTGTTGCTTGGCGGGCGCTGACGGACTGGTGGGATGTGCAGATTCTACTTCCACTAATTGCCGGCACGAGCCTTAGCCTACATCCCAGCGTTTTTGACGTATCTGTCTCCGGTGTATTGGTACACATTGTAAAAGTATCGCTGACATGGACAGTACTGCACGGCCGAGTAGACGTTATTAGCTGCTCTGTAGTTTGTGTAGACTCGCAGTAACTGTATCTTACCACTACCCCACAAAGACCATATCCCCGCGCACGACGCCGGTCTGTTTTCACTTGGAATCTGCGGGCTTTGCCGCCGGCTCGATCTCCCGCTGGAGGATCCACGCGTCGTGGGGCGTGATCTTCTTGTAGTAGTTTGTGTACAAGCCGACCTCCTTGAAGCCGTGGCGTTCGTAGAACCGCTTCGCGTCATCGTTCGACACCTGCACATGGAGGTAGATCGACGTGATCTTGCGCGGCGTGTACGCCGCGGCCGAGTCCACGAGCTGCTGCAGGCTACGGGCGCCGATCCCTCGCGACCGGTATGGCTGGGGGACGACGATCGGCATGCGAGGGCGGGAGGTTACGAGAAGGGATGGAGACGGCAAACTCACCGCGAGGACTGCGAGGGTCATGAGGTAGAGCTTCGTCTCTTCTCCCTGAGTCTCCATGCGGCAGCACATGGTCCCAATCGGAATGTCATTGTAGTACACTGGAAAAGAGAGAAAGTTGAAGGGTCGGACACGGCCAGGGAAGATCGTCGGACGCACCGAGTTGGCAAAAGTCCTCTACCTCGGGCAGGACGATGTCATTGTAGAACTTTTCGCTGTACTTGATCGGGAAGAGCACGGAGTTGAGCTTTCGGACAGTGCCTGGGACGGGAGGTGAGGGGCTATGCTGCGATGGACGCGATGGGGGACGAACCGAGGTTGTTGTGGGTGACGGACGCGAAGGAGACCCGCGTCGGGGACGGACGCGACATGGAGGAGGGCACGGCGCGCGGTGAGGGAGCGCGGGCCGGCGTCAGAGTGTGGACGCCACGTGTGGCGCCCGCGCGGGGGTCTCCGCGAACTTGCCGCTTGGACCACCGCCGCGTTCGAGCCAGGGAGCGGTTCTCTTCGAATGGAACGTCGACGGGTGCCAGAACCACCCCTGTGGCCCCTTTCCGCTGCTATGATCTCTATCGCGATCCCACAGCCTGGCTCGCTCTCAGCTCTGCACTCTCAGTCCTTGTCTTATCTCGCTGGTAATCGAGACGCCATTGGACGGTATCGAGCACGGATGATCCCGATTTTCTAGGTGGTCTGCAAGGCGTCCAGATGAACGAAGACAAGCCCTCTGGATGACATAGATATCAGCACGAGACGATCTCACCCGCCCAGCTGCGCACTGATCTCATGTTACACTTACATTCACCATCCCTCCGCGCCGTCTCCCCTGTCTCGTGCCTCTCTAGCACCGGAAGACAAATCGCCCGCTTTGGTTTAGGACCCAAGACGCTCCCAGGTGTCGCCCACGCCCGTCTTGTTCTTCTTGTTGCCATCGGAACATCCGGTCCCCCGCTTGATCCTAGCTCACTCCGCACCATGGCACATGCCGTTACTACTGTCTGCAAGCAGCGCACGACCTGTTCATTCCGCGACCTCATCAACGGCCCCTGGACGACTCTGCGCTTCTCGCTTCATCACAACTGCAAGTCTTGCCTCTTGTGATCTGAAGACCCGTACGTGAGACCGTCTGTATCTTCTCTCCGAATGCCTCTGACTGCTGGACGCTGATCTCGGCCCGCGCATCTTGGCCCGCTCTAAAACAGGTCTCATGAGGCTATAGCGATTGCCGCTCCCTCCCAATACACACGATTGCGTCGCGGTGCTCGTCGACCCCTCTCGACATGAGCGACGCCCACGTCCATCAAGGCCGAAACCACATCGGCCTCCCGGGTTGGACCGAGCCCATTCGCACGTACGTGTACTTGCGTGCGCACCCGACTTAGCTTCGATCCTTAGCTCCAACCCCTTTTGATACTTCGCAAACTTTGTGGCACTCCGCTGTCTGCTCGTTCATGTTCGTCCACGCGCGCTCATGTGGCTCACGCTCTGCGCCCCGCAACTCTCTTCTCGGCCGGAGCCACTGCTACTTCCACCGAATGTCTACAGGGCCGCAGCGTGGACATCCCGCTACTCTGCTGTCACTGTGCCCCGGGAGAGATTGCTCATCAGCCCTAGAGTCCATTCGGAGTCGCCGAACCGCTGACCTGCAGCTGACCTTCTCCTTCTAGCCCTCGCCAGTCCGCTCCCTTTGAGACAAGGGCGGTCTTCCCAGGCCCTCAGCCCGGACGGCACCTTCCGACCCGCGGCTGACGTCGACGTTCCGGCTGCTGCAAGACCCTGGCCTCCGTCCGCCTCGGCACGAGCCCCTCGCCCCCGTCGGACCCTTGACTGCGCCCACTGAGCACTGAGCTCTGCCGTCCCGTCATCCGCAGCCCATTTGTAATGGGCCAGAGCCCACAGAAGCCGGTTGCGGTCTCAAACCACCGCCGGGGTGTCCCGCCGGACCGCCAGCACTCGCCCCGGCCGCTCGTCCCTATGGGCACGGAACGGCGCGCTGCCGACGAAGCCCACTCCGACTTCCGTCCGGGGCGACCGCGCCCCGCGCCCCGCGCACGCGCCCACGGCAGCGGCATCGACGCATCCAGCACCGCGCATCTCTGCTTCGTCTTCCTGATGGGCCCGCCGACGCTCTGGGAGCCCGTCTTTCCCTGGAAGCCTATCGATATCGACTCGAATCTGTCGCGTCGCACGCATCTCGGCAACCGCGCGCCCCTGGCGCAGAGGCAGGGGGCTCCAGTATGCCTTCCAGGGGGGTCCGCTTATCGGCGCGCACACGGCCCTGGGGCAGAAGCCTCCTTGCTCCGGGTTCGCGTCGCCGGCTCGCTGGGTGAACCACCCAGGTCTCCTACGGGATTCCCGGCCCTCTGCTGGTTTCGTTCCCTCGCGGCGGACAGCTCTCGTCCTGGCGTCCCAGCATCCGTCCGCGATCGTGCCGCCGACTTGGTGACCCCTCTAAATACAGGTAATAAACCCAGTGGGCTGTTTTGCCACAGCGTCTCGGATGATACGGCCCCAAGACCAGGACGCCATTCGTACCCGAACGCTCAGTATCTCGGCCTACGCAGCCCCTTCGCCGTGGACATCGACTTTACGGATACTATGGGAATGCGCTGGCTGAGGCAGCCGCTTCAAGTTCCACGCTAGATATCTAGTGCGGTGCAACCTTGAGCATGCCGTACGTACGTATTACATCGTTCACGTCGGCCTGGGTGACAAGACGAACGTCCTTCATCACCGCCAGGCAGACAGACTCTTGCTTGCACGCTTCCAGAGCAGAGCTCCCTTGTACAGGTGAGCGTCCGTTCACGTCCACTCGGAACGGCACTTGTCCCTGATCGTCACACCAGTCTTGTCACCATTCCCATCCCGTTGATACAGGACCCGAAGGGCAGTCCTGCCCACAGCGGCGTGCGATCAAGCCGCACGCCAAAGTAATGCTGATAAAGAGCATATTCGGCCCCGACCCTTCAAGCCGAACGTCGCTTTGAACGCGGGAGTCCTGACTATGCATTGTGGGCGTCGGCACCATCGAGGCGTTTGTAATACGTCACCCGCGACGCCATCTCGCCCTCGCTACCCTGCCATATCTCGCTTTAGAAGGCACCCCGCGTCATGTCCAGTCCGGGATGTCACGCTACCGTCGCTGGCAGGGGCTGCGGAGCGCGTCAGGTGACCAAGCGAAGTCAATGCTGGTGCTCGCCAACCATCACTTTCCCGCTGTGCCCGGGCACCGCGGACCAAGGTTGTCCCGCCACTTCCGCGAGATTCGCGACACGCTCGCTCCCTGCCGCCACGCGAAGAACGCGGCACGTCACGACGCGACGCACGCGTGCCGACACCCACACATCCACCCCGCTGGGTCTAGTCTCCCCTCAGGAGACGCGACAGCCAACGGACGGCCCCTCTCCGAACTACGGCGTCTGCTCGTCGCGGCGGACTGCCGGCTACCCGCCCACTTCTCTCCCACTCCCCCTCCATCCCCCCACGGTTCTGGCTCGAGCCGTGCCGGGTCCACTCCCCCTTCTGTCGCTGGTTCCGGCTCCGACTGTTACGAACCCCCACCTACCTTATCCCATCCTATGCCTATTCCTATGTTCCGTTCTATGCTCTAAGCGCGGCCGCCTGCTGGGCCTGCACCCGCCACATACTAGCCTAGGCCGTGGCCCCGTTACAGTTTACCGAATGCGGGATAACCGCCGTCGTTGAGAAAGCTCGTACTTAGCGTTACGAAGATACTTAATGTTCTGGCATGAATTCATCATCATCATCATCAGCGGACCAAGGTTGTCGTGCGGAAGACCAGAACCGTGAGTCTTGTGGTTTCTAGTGCAAAAACTCTCTCCTGACGCTGACCGGACATCGCGCCATTGGCAGATTGGCAAAGAACCACTTCGGTCGCCCACGGCCCACCGGGCACCTTCTCACACCATCTGCGGAATTCGCACTTCGTCTCCCGCTATGCTCGCTCCTCCGCTCTGGCGCTGCGCTCGCTGTCTCCATCGCGAAAGACCCTGCACCTTGCACAGTCCGACGACTCATCCTCGCCCAGAATAGCAATGCGCCGGTGCACACTGGCACAAGACCCCGGACCCTGCGCCCGCAGGCCGGGACATCCTCATCTTCGCACCCATCCACCCTCGCACTGACGCAATCGCGCAGTGCCGCCCGCAGAGGGGCCTATCTCGTAAGGGCGACCGGCGTCGGGCGGTCTGGCGGTGCACGGCTGCCCCCCTCCAGCTAGGCTGCTCTCGAGCGTCCAGCACTCGGCGCGTATCCCCTCTCAGCGAGCCCACTCTTGGGTCAGCACCCACACCCCTAGCGCCGCCGCGGGAGTCATCCTTTGTGGCGGCCGCGTCCACCCATTGGTGCGGGTTGCAACACGTCCTGTTCCCGTTCCTCCGCCGGCGCCAAGCCGCTCAGCGCGGTCCCAAGCAAACGCGACGTGACCTCTTTGCGGGCCAAGGGGAGGAACGCTGTCGCCGCCCGTCGTGCCGACTGTCACCACGCCTGGGGTGCAGTGCACGCACGGCGCTCGAAAATCCACAGAGCACGTCTTCCAGGCGACCTGCCCGTGTTCGGCACCCTCGAGCACGGCCGCGGACAAGTCGAACCCCGCGCTTCTTCCGAGGCGTCCGGGCGGGTCTCGTCGCCCGCCTGCTGCGACGCCGCTCTGTCTCGACCGCGACCGCGACCTCGACCTCGACCTCGCCCCGCTGACGACGCGTCCGCTCCGCGCGGTGTGTCCAAGGTGCCGACGTGCGCGCGCCGCACCGTGGTCGTCTGCGGGGACGCGAAGAGGGGTCGGGCGGTGTCGCGACTGGCGACGAAGGCGCGGCGGCCCCGACGGTGCAAGCCTCTAACCCCAAACCCCAAACCCCGCCGCCTTCCAGAAGGCCCGCAGGCGCGGGGTGGGCATCGAAGAACGGGCCCGCGCGGATCCTCCCACAGCCGCTGCCCTCGTGCGCGCGTGCCCCGCTCGTCGCCGAGAGGTGCGTGGCCCCCGTCCTTCGTGGGTCGGCCCCGAGGCGCCGCACGGACGAGTCGCGAAGGCTCCCGCGGGGAGGCGAGGAATGGAACGCGCTCGGATGCGGACTGTTTAGCATCCGCCGTCCCGCACCGGGCGAGACCTCGCTGCCTTCGGCCGCTGTTCCTCGCCTTCCTCGCCTTCGGCCTCCGCCCGGGGATAACCGGTGCCGGTTTTGGCCCCAAACCGGGCGAATTCTGCGCGCACTGGGACCCGTCCGCACCGCACCCGCTGCGACGCCCTAGCACGCTCGTGGCCGCTGCTCCCTTGATCCCGTCGGCGCTGGGACGCGTCCCGGATCAAAACCGCTGGGGACCTCGGTCTTGCTCCACCTCCTTAACGTATTGCCGCGCTCCCCCGCGGTCTCTCGGGCCTCAGCGCCGTCAGCTCTCTGCGCTAGCGTGCAGCGTGCTCCCTCCGCGCGGTTCGCGGCCGTCAAAGTCCGAGCGCGTCGGGGGCGGGCCTCGACGCCGAGGGTTGGGAACCCCCGGTGGCTCACCGGTACCGTGCGCGTGCCTGCGAGGTCTCAGAGTCTTCTTCTACTTCGATTTTTCCACTGCGCTCGTGGCCGATGGATCAGCACTAGAACGCCGTGCCGAGGCCTGCACCGACGCCAAGGGGGCGCGAGAACCCACGACTGGCGGGGCGAGCGGGCCTCGGGGCACTGGGCCGTCCGCTTGGGCGTGCGGAGGTTTGGAAGCTGGATGCACGAGCTCACAGAGGTGCTGATTTTGCATGCGCGTGTTGCTGGTTTAGGCTCACCTTTCCCTGTGCTCCCGTGCACGCCGTGGACGTTATCGCACGCTGCAATACTACATTGTTCAACCGACGCCTGTCCGCACAAGCATCCTTCGTGGTGCTCAATGCACGATAAGAGTAGCTGACGGTCTCGGAGGCTCAGGTGATGTACCACAGTGTTGGCGAGTCTCCCGCTGATATCTACAAGCAACAAGGCCCAGACATGTCAAGCTCACCCTAATTTATGTCTCTTCAGTAGATTCTTCTGACGCAGCCTCTTCAGACCTGCACACGAGCGGTGGATGCTGTCCAACGAACAACCCAGAATAGCTTCCGCGGTCGACCGCGGTAGCCCAGCACAAGCAAGCAGCGGTCCGGACGCACCTCGGTCAATAAAGAACGCTCGCGGGACAAGGGCGACCAGGAACGGCTGGGGGCGCGAGCCGAGCCGTTAGCTAGAACGTGTATCTGAATCGCCGCGTGTCCCGCGCGCATCAATCGCGCACGGAACCCTCGTCCCGCGCGTCCAGCGCCACCGACCGACCGACCCTGATCCCATCGGAATCGCGAGCGGGCATCTTCGCGGCCCGCGGGTCTCGTGGGGGCCCCAAGCGGCCGCCGGCACGCCCCGCGCCTGGGCGCCGGGCGGTGCGCGGGGGTTTGGATCGGTGCGCGCAGAATCCAGATGCGGGTGCGGGTGCGGGGGATGGTGGGACCCGCCAGCTGGTCTCGCTCGATCCCTATGGCGCGGGCTGACCAGGGGGTCAGCGCGGGCCCCCCCCGATGACACCGTTTGCGCGGGCCCATGACGCACGCGAATCTCCCGCTTGCGGCCGGGAGGCGAGGCTGGCTAGTGACTAGTAGCTTTTCGTGCATGGCAGTCTGATTTGGGGCGGGGACCAACCAGGAGTGGGGGGCCCGTGAGGGATCAGACGTCCGTCGTCCTCAGCCTGCGATATTCGGTGTTGCCAGGCGCGTTGATGACGGCGGGTGCGGAAGACCTCACAGGGGGCTGGTAGAGGCTGGTAGTCGGTTCTCCTAGGTGCGCGAGATGGATTGGTAAGTGCGCACGAAGCACTAGCCACCTCAGCGCGCCTGCGCATCTGGCTGGGGCGCCGCCTGGGCACGTTCACGGCATGTCTTCCGTCGCGATAATCAGGGCTGTAGCCATTGGCAACGCAGGTAGAATGACCCAACAGAACTCCCGGACCATGCACGAAAGTTCCAAGTGCGTTTGCTCACAAAACCGCTTAGCCCACTGGATCCATCCCGGACGCAGTGTAAGGGTATAGACGTTTGACGGGCGACGGGCTGGAAATCATACTAGCTCCTTGGAGCTACCCCATAGGTAAATTGTTAGCGAAGCATCCGGGCGAGTCAGTTGGTACTTGGGCAATGGGCTATTAGCCATGCTCTAAGAAGTTAACTTCTACCCCGGATCCCGTCTTGAGGATGTGGGACTGGGCTTGCCGTCTAGGGTTCGCTCAACGCTGTTCGAACGAAGGCATGGTCCATCACCTCGTACTGGCTTTCCCAAAGAAAACTATTTCCATGCATGTTGCATGCGAGCAAATTCGTCGTATCTCGCTTGAGACAAGCTAATATGCGCAGCAGATCGCTGGCACGCACAAGCGGCCTGCGGACGCTGCGTCGACAATCGAGACGCGTGGAACACCCGCGCGAGAGGGAGGCTCACCGATACGTTCATCCGAGTGATGTGGTGTACGCGATCGCAGTCCGGGTGTATGCTGTTGCGACGATATGCAACTTGACGGCGGACGCTGTCGAAGTGGCCTCCACATCTATTGCTGTCGCGGGAGCATTGGCGAAGCGAGCGAACCGTTTGATACGTGCGCGTAGATGATCGCGACTTTACAAGCACTGGACCAAGTGAGGTCCGGCCGCTAGCGGTTGAAATTTACGGCGCACGTCGTAGGCTGGAGGAGAGCGCGAAAATTAGATGCGCCGATCTGCTCACGAAGTATAAGGCAACCGTACATTTGAGTGGGGTGAGAATGGCGAGAGACCTCCGAGCACGACATCTTCCGAGTCCGTGCATCATCGGCGAGAGTTCGGCTGAAATTAAGACGCGGAGTGACGGGTTGTACTGTGCACCACGAAGCGGTCGACGATGTCGTGGCGTGACTCGTGGAAGTATTATTCGGATTTTACAGTGAATCGTGAAACTAGAGATAGAAGCAGTCATTAGCACCCTATTAGATGACGGGCGAAGGACGGCGAGCGGTGTACGTGTTGGCGGAGATGATAGAAGAGCGGCGTCCTGGTGCTTGTATGTTGTAATAGTACGAAGAAGCATTGGTGCCAGTGAGACTTCTCGGGGTGTCACATTGCCCGCCGTCGAAAATAGTTCCCCGGATTTGCTCGTGCACGTGTGGACTCTGAAAGGGCCCGTTGGGTTGGGACGGCGTGACTGTCATGCATCCAAGGACGAAATCAAAGCCCCCGCATTCAAGACGATGGCTCACTGCGAAGGGAGAATGTGATGCATAGCGTGAACGTACTTACTGGAGAATGTACTTACTGTGGACATATTTATGGCGAGTAGAGTAATGACTCGTAGGTGACGTGCGCTCGGAGCCTCGACGATATTGCATGGTTCGTGCACACAGCCTCGTGAGGAGTATGGGGTGAACAAAATACTATATTGTATCAAATAACATCAGCGTTACACAGCATATGAGGACAGGCACAGCGACGGGCGAGTTACAACATTCAAGAGCAGTGGGACAGCGGTAGATAGAAATACAAGGCACAATACCGAGAGTCCGTCCAGGCTCTTCTGTACCATGTAATGCGATGTGATAACTCAGGATACACAACAATGTGATCAGATGTTCTGGAACATCCAAGAACAGGGTCAGCATATTTCACGACAATTTCCGTTGGTCTGAGCTTACCGATACATTCGACGGGGGTCCGTAACTAAGGTGAAGATTCACCAGCGTGCCTTGGGCGTCTCTTCAATCGAAGGTTTGTGCTTCGGGTTCCTACGCTTGTGCCTGTGGGCCTTGCGCGGGGTAGTGGGGGGCGTGGCAGAAGTGGGAGAATGTGCGGCGGGAAACGAAGAGCCGATGGGAGAGTCGCGGTCGTCGTGCGGGGCGAGAGCGTCGAGGTAGACATCGGCATAGTTCCGGAAGACGCACCGCTCCGAATCCTTCTCGTCGTACTCGGCCATCGTCGCCCATACGCAATGCCAGCCCCTCTCCTCTTCGAACTTGAGGGCAAACGCAGCATGGCGCTGCGTCCACCGGTCCTCACGGGCGTCCGTGCCGAGCCCCCCGCCTTTGCCCTGATCGTCCCCGCGCTCGGTTGACTGGAAAGCTTTGTCGGAGAGCGTGACCGCGGCGGCATGCGAGACGACGAGGCGGACGTCCGTCGATCCAGACGCGGCGCGAGGGTTCAGCACCGGCGAGTCGGACTCGAGGACCTTGGGCACTCCGCCGTAGTGCGGGTCGTAGCCAACGACGCGAACTTGGAACGCAGAGCCGTCGGAGAAGTGGAGAGTGGTACACGGGTGGGCGCGCGAGCGGCGAACGCGGACGAGCGTACGGCCGATGAGTGTCGCGGGATCGACCCCGAAGCCCTCGCTATGCGGGCAAACGTCGCGCACGAGCGGGCGAGGGCGGCTCAGTGTCGACGGGGCGGAGGTCGACGAGAAGGACGTCTTGATGGGCGGTGGGGTAGACGGTCGTTTGCGCGCGGCGAGGGGGGATGTGGAGGACGTCGGAGAGGTGGAGGGAGAGGTGGACGGGGTGGTCGCGGGGCTGGAGCGGCGGTCGTCAGATGAGCTGTCGATCGCTGGGTCGTAGCTACTCAGACTGGAGCTTGTGTAGGACGACATGGCTGGGGGAGAGTGTGCGCGATCATTCGACCACCAGCTGGGGAGGGGGTGTACGGCAGACCGGCGGAGGCAGAGGAAGGAATCAATGCGGCGGGTGGTGGGAGACTCGAGAGAAGCGGCATAACGCCATCATTAAGACTGTGGCCGCACACACGGCCAAAGCCACCCAAACATCGCGCACGAGCCGGCCCCGCCTGCACTGCCAGTTCCATTGTTCTTCTCCGCTCGATACTAGGACCACAATGGGGCCGCACATCCGACCTGGACAATGAGGAGGAAGACGAAGGAGTCTGAAGGAGTGCGCGAGTGGACACTCAGTTCTGCCGGTCACTGGCCACGCCCCTCTGTCGAGTTCACGCCAACTAGTGGCACGTGTGACCTTGTGCCACTCAAAGCCCACTAGCGCTCACTAGTCACTCAACGGTTGACCTGACCATCTCGAACGGAGTTAGTGGCATGCATCGTGCCAGTTCTTACTTTCTCTACTGGCTGGTTATTCTGGTAGAAAACGTCTGGGGAAGGCCTTCGACAATTCGTTTTATGGATACTTGCACGCGACTACCTGAAAGGCCGGAGCTGCACGCACCCATGACCGGTTGACCTGCGCCTTTCAAATGGGCTTCCACACGCTCGTGTAAGAGGATTCTCAAGAGAAGGAAGATGATTGTCGGTCTCAGCAAGACTCGAGATCTGGAGCGTGCGGCGGCACAGACGCGCAAACACGGGCCGCCATGCCGCCAACGCGATGGGATGTTCTGCTGCATACACTGCGGGCAGGTGCCCTATTTCCCACGGGGCGATAGCCATGTCGCGGCGGTGGTATAGGTTTCCTTTGTCTTGAATGGACACATGGCTGTTGCGCGACGCGACAGTTAGACTTTTGTCTGCCTTGCGCATCGCTGCCCCCCCGCCGGATAGCTTTCCTTGCACATGACTATACCCTGGCTATACCCCGACTATCGCCCCACGTGATAGGTAGACTAGCACATGGCTGTCGCGTCGCGCGCGAGGTTGCCTGCTGCTTCGCTATCCCTCGACTACCTATTGCCTCGCGCACAAAGTCGCCTGCCGCTTCGTTATATACCCAATAACTCGCCACCGGGAGCTCCTATGCAGTGTCCCCAACACCCTGTGACGCCCTCCTCCTTGCCCTCCCCGCCTGCCAGGACCACCGCAGCCTCCACAGTATCCCGCGGTCCATCAGGTATAGTCGATCCAGCAGCTGTCTACAGATATCAAGCACATCCTCCAGGCACGCGTACCACTACACCACCCGCCGCAGCGCACGCAGCACGTGCTCACGATGCACACGCGCGAAGAATGGCTCAGTGATGGGATGAAGCGTGAGCACTGAGGGGGATGGGGGAGGACTTGCCGAGGTCATGGTGCCAGGTGGTGGAGCTGTCATTGGCGACGAGGCTAGCGCGCGCGGACTGACCCGCAACCATAAGCGCCGTCACTGGGCCTGAGAATAGCTACGCGCGGGGATAATCGAAGCATAGCGCTACCTTGCATGCGGGGCAATATTCGAGGTATAACGAAGCGGCAGGCGACTTTGTGCGCGAGGCAATAGGTAGTCGAGGGATAGCGAAGCAGCAGGCAACCTCGCGCGCGACGCGACAGCCATGTGCTAGTCTACCTATCACGTGGGGCGATAGTCGGGGTATAGCCAGGGTATAGTCATGTGCAAGGAAAGCTATCCGGCGGGGGGGCAGCGATGCGCAAGGCAGACAAAAGTCTAACTGTCGCGTCGCGCAACAGCCATGTGTCCATTCAAGACAAAGGAAACCTATACCACCGCCGCGACATGGCTATCGCCCCGTGGGAAATAGGGCACCTGCCCGCAGTGATACTGCTGCTTGCCTGCCTCTCTCCCTCCAGTTTCTCTCACAGCTCTCACAGTGTAATGGAACCTGCTCGCGACCTCCCACGTCGACATACCAAGTTTACCCCACCCCATACGCGTCCGCCGCCGACGTCCACGCGCGTTGATTGAGCGTTCTCCCACACGCGTGGCTCCTCAACTTCTTTGCCAATCGTCTCCCTGGTGGACCTTATGGTCCTTGCATTGCTCCTGGATGTCCACGCACTCCCATCCCTTCCGAGCCCCATTTGACCCCGACATCACATGGACACAGCGATGGTATTCGTTTCCACAGCGAGGTCCTATCTCCCGTTGCCCACCCACCATTTATCCCTCAGGTCTCTATCCCCACATGCGTCCCCAGCTGTTGCATAAATCGCCGCGCCTTCCGCTCCAAACCCCCGCGCTCTTTCTGCCCTCCCTGCCATCCGTCTTCTCTCCAGTCCCGAGATGTTGTCCGCCATCGCCGTCGGCCTTCTGGCCTTCGCGGCTTCCGAGACTGTTGCTACTCCCCAGCCGCAACCCATCGCCCTCCAGTCCCGTCCGACACCGAAAGGCCACGCGACTGGCATCCGTCGCCGTGCGCTCTCAGCAATCGGAGTCCCGCTGGAGGACTTCTTCCTGGGTACGGATTTGCAGTGGTTTGGTAATATCTCCGGTGCGTCCCCCTACTTCATCCGCCGGACTCAACACGTTGTCCTCATGTATGCCGTCGTGATGACAGTTGGCACGCCGCCGCAAGACGTCAGCGTCGTGTTCGACACTGGCTCTTCCTCCCTTGAGTTCGCGACGGATGAGTGCACGTCCTGCACTCAGACCGGCAAGTTCGTCCGTGCGAAGAGCTCCACGTTCAAAGCTGGCACCCGGTCTACCACGCTCAGCTTCGCAACCGGCGTGGGGTGGATCCAGTCGTGAACAACGATTATGTTCTCACCGTCAAGCAGGCGACAGACTCCGTCACGGTCGGCAATATCACTGCGAAGAACTTGAGCTTCTTCACTATCACGAAACAGACTCCCAAATTCAACCTCGACCCTTTCCTCGGCATTCAAGGAATGGGGTCTAGTGCTGAGGGAATCTTTGCCTTCCTCGTGAACCAAGGGCTCCCTTGTAAGCGAGCACAAACGGTCTCTCGAATCACTTCTCATTGGTCCACCTCCAGCCCTGTTCAGCATGTTCTTGACTCCAAACGCCGTTGGGAATGCCGAACTGCTGATCGGTGGTATCGATAACACCAAGTTTAAAGGTGCATTGATAATGACCACTGTTTCTGTGGTGCATCGACTTATTTTCTTTCAGGCAATCTCGTATATACGGAAAACACTGGAAGTGGGGACTGGGAGGCAACAGCTTCACGAATCTCTGTCAACGGCAAGACGAGCTCTGTCCTCAACAAGCGCTTGAACATCGTCTTCGACTCCGGCACCTCCAACATCCTCTTCAGCACCTCCATCGCCAACGCTATGTACGCTTTGATCTCGCCCAACATCAAGCCCTTCGCCGCCGAGCCTGGCGCATACGGTATCCCCTGCTCCCAGATTGGCGGCCTGCCTGCTGTCATCGACCTCACCTTCACCGACCTCAACGGCACCCCCTTCAACCTCACGATCCCGAGCTCGGAGCTCAACGTCGGGCCGTTCGATAGCGACCCTTCGACATGTCAAACGCTCATCAATGCCTTTGACGGCCTCGACCTCGTGGGCGGTTCGGTTTTGAAGCACTACTATTCCGTTTGGGATATTGGCAACCAGCGCCTCGGCTTTGCGCCCAACGGTGAGCTCCCTGCGCGTTTCTGTTGAATGGATCGATTCTGACGATACACATGCGTGCAGGTTTCTAGGACTATCCCGTGTACGCAGTTTCACGGGTAGCATATAAGCCTCAGTAGACGCACGTCACTGTATCGATAGCCTTCGAATAAAGGGGTCTCTGGATCTTCTACTGTGCGGTTCCGACCAATACTGGCAGCACACCCTCCCTTCTCCTCTGCACTTGGGTGGTATTTATGAATACTGATAACTTGTTCGAACCTACCCGAAGCTTGAGCAGCCAAGCAGTTGATGCGCGTCTGAAGCCATCGCCACCTCCCTATCGCCCTCCGGTCCCGTAAAACTTCGAAAGGACATATCATTGGTGCTTGCAAGCTCGCTCTGTTCGTGATCGGGGCTCGCTGGATGACTTCTTGGGCACTGATCTGTAATGAGTTGAGAACATCTCTGGTGCGTCGCCATCTCTCTGACCTCCACGTGTCAACAAAATGTCCTCATGTGCCCTAGTAGACGCGTAGTTGGAATGCTGCCCCAGAAAGTTAGCGTCGTCTTTAACACAGGCTCTTTCACCCTCAAGTTCACGACGTACAAGTTTATCCGTGCCAAGAGTTCTACCTTCGTGGAGGGAAACATGACTGGAGCGGGTGTTGATCCCGTCATAAACAGCGACTACGTCCCCACCTTCAGACCGGTGACTAATAGCATCACCGTAGGGAACATCACCACTCATAATACGAGCCTCTTCACCATCATCGACCAAACGCCGAAGTTCAACCCTCCATTCTTGTGCATACGGGTTTAACTATCGATCCGGGTATGTATGCAGCCTTGTTCAGCATGCTCTTAACTCCATAGGTGGTTGGACATGGGGAGCTTCTGGTCGGTGGTATCAACGACACCCTGTGTGGAAGTAGGTTTTGATTACTACTATTCTTTCGTCACCCGGTTCAATATTCGCGATCTCGTCTACATTAACTTCGTCGACAACCCCAGTTTTTGGCAGACAGATATGTCGAGGATATCCATCAACGATCAGTCCGTCAGCATCCTCTATGCCCCGCTCACCATCGTCGACTCGGGCACGTCCGGCATCGTCTTCACGGCGGACGTCGTCGGGTTCATAAACGCCTTCATTTCGCCTTTGATCCAACCTTTTGCCGCGGGGTCTGGTACATGCGGTCTCCCGTGCAGCGAAATCGACAGCCCTGACGTCGACCGACATCAACAGCAACCCGTTCAAAACTTCAACCTCAAGCTCGGGGCTCAACATCGGCCCATTCGAGAGCGACCCGTCGACTGCCAGCCTCGGCCCCGCAGGCAGTCAACGTTAACACCATTCCGACTCGGCGAACGCATAGCCAGCTTGCTCCTCGAGCCCGAGCGAAGCCTTCCTCGCCCACCTCGACGGGCCTGGCGCGCGCGAGGTCGTCGTCAAGATCGTTGAGCAGTACGGCGTGGACGTGCACGCCCTCGTAGAGGCTGGGCCCGCCCCGCCCGGATACGCCGTACCGCGGGCACCAGCTGGTAGAAATGCTGGAGCGCGTCGGAGGCAGAGGGGTGCGCGCGCCTGCGATGCAGTGCGCAGGAAGCTGCAACTGCATACGACCTTCGCCCGGAAAACGTCTTCGTCTTCGACGGATGAGAGCGGATTGGGGCGGAGGACGGGACGGGGAGAGGGGACGGCGGGAGAGATGCGGTACCCTTATGACATCTCGATGATGGCATATGCGCATATTCCGGGAGCGGAGGGATATGCGCTCATCGCACCGGAGCACGGCGAGCAGTGGGTGGCGGCGCTCGCGCCGAAGAGAGGCGAGTGAGGAAGCCGTCAGTTGTGGCTTTCACGATGCTTCCGACAAGTGTAGTCCACGAATTCCTTCCACAGGTGTTTATTCCATCAAGAGAGTGAACATGAAGATCATCGACATGATGAAACTACTATCATGTTGAAGGGGGAACGAACTGACAGGAAATTCGGCGCATACGGTTGGTTTCCCAGTCGGCGAGCGTCCCTGAC
Organism: Epithele typhae; assembly: GCF_022376455.1. NCBI lineage: Eukaryota > Fungi > Basidiomycota > Agaricomycetes > Polyporales > Epitheliaceae > Epithele > Epithele typhae. The sequence goes on along the minus strand of NW_025954217.1, from coordinate 201,082 downwards.
GCCCGCCGACGGTACTTATCCCGAGGACCACGAAAAGGTCTGCGCCAGGACGGGCCGCCGCAGCTGCGCCCGCCCTCCCTCGGGACCCCCCTTGCCAACAGCCCTAGAGAATGTCAGCTCCCAACCGCGAAAGTCAAAAACCGAATTATAGCCTACGCGCTTGAGGATCCTCGTCCGGTTGGGGCCCTACTCTTCGGCATTACCCTGCATAAACAAACCGAAAGCCGAAAGCCGAAAACCAGACCACAACCCACGACCAAAAGTCCCATCTTCCGGACCCACCTGCCCGCATATCTTCGCCGCCTTCTGGGGTCAGACTTGCACGCCGGGTACCTGAGCCCCAAGCTCGCGCTTGCCGTCCCGGCTCGACACTGGAGCAAACGGGAACCTTCGTGCGCATAGGGACGGCTTGAGAGAAATGAACCAGACCCCCCTTGACGGGCACACCCGCGTTCTCGCGCCGTCTTCGGGGGATAGACCTGCACGCCGTGTACCTGAGCCCCAAGCTCGCTCTTGATATCTCAGCCCGACACTGGAGAGTGAGAGCCTTCCGCGCATGGGGACGGCTTGAGAAATCAACCAGACCCCGCTTGAAGTAGGTAGTGGAAAGCCCCGAAGGACGCCCAGCTGTGGAAAGAAACTGGAAGGAAGTTAGTGCGGAGGACGAGGAGTGTCACGGAGCGGGGGGACCTACACGTCAGTATGGGGACGAATGCAAGTCTTCTTGATAGCGATGGTCGAAGTCAGTGTCGGTGTCGATGGCGGTGTTGAGGTCGAGGTTGAGGTCGATATTGAAGGTGAAGTTGAGGTCGAGTCGACGTCGCCGAATGTTGATGGTCGGGGATGGGATGAACAAGCGATCCAGAGGACCTTTTATGGACAGAGGACGAGGGGGCGGGCTGTAGTGGCTTGTTTGTTCTGGCAGTCAGCCTCTTCACCAGTCCATTCTGTAGACTGTGGCAGGCGGGCGTACCCAGGGTTGCGAACCATCCCAGCCCCATTGCTTATCGGAAGTGTCAAATGACCTTACCAAAAAGTAATTGCAAAGTATGGGGAGAGCTTGAGTTGGCATCCCATGCGAACGAAGTTCCTTCGGCAGTAGACATACGAGCGCAAGTTTGTCGATGGCAAGCGAGGCTGCATCACAGACGACGAGATGGCGAACCGTAGCGACTTTTGTGTCTCCTCAGATGTTCACCCTTCAGCGTGCCTGCATAGCGAGGGATTACGAAAGGTCCCAGCCCCGTTACTCGTCGGAAGTGTCAAAGGACCTTGCCTGGAATTGAGCCAGGTGTCCTCAGATGTCGAGGATTGCCGACATCTGCAACTCCTTGGGTGTAGAAGAGAGCACGTATACAGTAGGCATACGAGCATGAAGCCGCGAGACGCGAGAGGGTTGGGGGGTGCAGAGGAGTGCCCACGATTTCACAGGGAAGATGGCAAGTTCGCTTTTGCGGTTCATGAATCATGGGAATCATGGGAAGCTCTCTGGGACGAATCTCAAGAGTAACGAGAGCCTCCAGATACGAAGAAGTAGGCTCCGAGTTCGCGTGGCAAGCAAAGGCATGGTGAGATCCAGCACGATCAGAAAGCGGTCATGTAGAGCATCGGACTCGAACCTGCTGAGGGCGTCCGTCCAGTTACTTGATCCATCCCAGGGTCATGGCACAACTCGTCGCTCATTCAACATTTCACGGCCCGTCTCTGTATGCACTCCGGGCATTCTTGGTACCACTTGAATGGTCGATGTTGGGCCGCTTTCACCTTCTCGTGATTACCATGTTTTTGTTCAGACTCGCTTCGAGGAAGAGGGTGAAGTGCTGGGTCGAAGGAGGTGAGCGCGCTCATCATGCCACGCGAAAGGGATGTTGATGACTAACCCGCTCGTGTCGAGAGCGCTCGACGCATGCCATTATTTGCGTGGCCGTGCATCTTGTCTCATACCAGATTTCAATGTGAGCTTCCCGCGAGTTCTCTTCCTCGAGATCACTGAGCATACTTAGTCAGGGGTAGGGAGATGCTGGGAATGTGCTTTATGCAAAGCGAACGCCTGCTAGAGCCCGGTCTCATGGACAGAAGGCCTGGTCTCGTCCCCAGCCGCTCTGTACCGCACCCCGCCACCGCCTACACGAGGCGGTGGCGGGGTGCGGTACAGAGCGGCTGGGGACGAGACCAAGTTGAAGAAGGCCCCGCATCAATGCGCGCTCATCTCCTGTATACTTGGCGTCGGCGCGCATGTGGTCCTATGTGGTCCTGGATGTGCAGGCCCTCGCGAGTCGCGTCCTTCCTGAGTGACGCGCACCTCGGAGTAAGTATATGTCGGGATGTGAGCGCGCAAGGAGCGTTCTCCCTCTTTCCCCTTCCCCTTCCGCTTTTTCCCAGTCAACTTGACTTTCGTCGCTTGCTGTCTTATTTGACTCATGGCACGCTCTTTACTCTCTGTCTTTCTGTCTATCCTGGTTGCGGCCGTTTTCATTCCCGAAGTCTTCACCGTGTACGGAGTAGCCCAGCAGGGTATTCAAGCACCGAGGATCTTTGGACCAAGAGTGGAGGATTTAGCGCGGTTTGCAGGAGGCGTCTCATTCAGAATGAGAAGGTCTAGCAATCTTTTGGAGGGCAGTGACAGGTGAGTGTATTCATTTCACTTCAGACTGAAAGAGCAGGCTTTTATATTCAGATACACCCTTGGGCTATTCCAGAGCGACTCCGAGTCAGCACCAAAAACCTTGATCGTCGAATCCCTGCCCGCTAATGCTTCAACAACTACCGTGCATCTCTTCCTGCGTGCCGACCTCTCCAACGACTTCCACAAGTACCTGCCATGGATCGTCGCCGGGTCCGTGGTCGGTGGGCTCGTACTGGCCTTCCTTTTCGCTGCCCTCTTCATCTATTTCCGCGGTCGACGCTATCGCTCCTTGAGCGATCCGGCGCCTGAAGGGGCTTCAAACGAGTCAAAAGATTATCAGGTTCCCAAACAGTTCCTCATACTCGACGCTCAATTCACCTGGAAGAAAGACCATCATTCAAGCGGGTCGCTGGGGAGTCCATACGTACGCCAGTACAACGATGCGGGTGCACGCCGGCTCCAGGCGAGCGAAGACTCGGCTCCAAGCGGTTCGAAACGAACCAGCCTATTTCGTGGGCGAAGGAGTTCGGAGAGCGACGACATGGAGGAGAGGGCTTTTCTTGTCGAGCGAGCTGCTTCCCCCGCGGCGGTCAAGATGACACCCTCGCAAACTACGCCGGCTCCACGTTTTCATCGATCAAACTCGTCAACAGGCTCGATACGCGTTCTTGCTACTCCTGCAGCAGCCGCTGCCATAGCCTCTCGACCCTCGACCCGTCGATCTACACTTCCTTCACGCTCGCCTTCACTTTCTGCCTCGACCTCCACGAAGTACGTCCCCATCCTCCCGCCGCCGCCAGCCTCTCCGACCGCCGCTCCCGTTCCCATCTTCACCCGCCAAATCACATCCCCCGGGCTCGACGTGAACAAGCCTCTTCCGAACCCCTACGAGCAGTACCGCCCCGAGAGCATGTGGATGCTCGAGACCCCCGCGGACGACCTTGTGCGCTCGCTCCCGAACCCGTACGCGCCTTCCGGGTCCACGGACGGGCACGAGCGCGAGGCAGCGCGTGCGGACTCCCCGGAACCGTACGACCGCCTCCCGCCAGTGCCGCCGCTGCGGCTTGGCCAGGGCAAGCGTGGCAGCGCGTCCGACTTTCAACTTCAGGGGTCGCCCACGCCGACGGGCCCGAAGCGGCCACACCCGCTCCGCATGGCCTCGAACACAAGCAGGTCGTCCGGCGACGAGTGTGCGGCACAGGAGGGCGCAGCAAGTACGGCGATGTATGTGCTCCCTGCGATGGACTTTTCGGCAGCGTCGCTCGCGCTCGGAGAGGAGTCGCGGGCGTCGTCGAGGGCGTCGCAGCGCACGGTGACAGGGAGGACCGCGCGGTAGCATGGACGACGGGTGGTTGTGATTCTGCAGTTGTTATGGTTCTACTTATTGTTGCGCTTGAATCGCGCGCGGCGTCCTGTCGTTCTGCTGTGTGTGCTGTCGCATTTACGCGTACATCGGTGTGCATGTAGGCTGTCCCATGTTGTGGGTGCGCCGCCACACGTACTACCAGATCTGAACACAACACTTCCAGTCACACCCCCAACGCCGGACTAATCCGCGGACTGTGTCGGATGGTGAGTTCCTTAGCTTGAGAGTCGGGACTACCCCTGCCCAATGCAAGGGAAGTGTTGCCCGAGTGGCAGGTTTGCCTAGGGGAGGCTACGTGAGTCTTTGCGCAGCACCGCCGCTTGACGAATCACATTAGCACGACGAAAGGCACGGCGTCAAGAGGGCGGCCCGCTCGAGAGGATACAACGGAAGTTGTACAAGGCCGACATACAGGTTGGCTCAAGCTATACATCTCCTTGTCGAATTCCCGACACCGCAAGCGATCCAGTGCACTCCAGTGCAGGTCGATCCGGGCTGCGCAGCATCTGCGACGAAGATCGTCTGGCTCGTCGGCATCACAACGGTCTCGCGTCGCGTGAATACTTGGCACCACGCAAGACCACAAATCTCCGGTGCGGCAGCCAGCGCGTGGACGGGCGGCAATTGGAGGAGACCCCAGCCCCCGCCGCGCAGTGGAGTGGAGCGCGAGAGCAGGCTTGTCGACGGCCCGTGACGAGCAGCTGGACGGACCAGTGCGGTGGCGGCTTGGAGCGAATGAGAGAGCCGACGCCCCTGAGGCCTGAGGCAGAAACAGTGCGCGACATGCTTGCCGCCACAGCCTCGCGCCCAGATCCCAATTATCTTATGTATCCCACCTGCGCACCCCGGCATGCTGTCCCCGCGTGCTTTCTATCCTTCCTCTTCTCATCCCCCTACACTTCTTCCTTTCGTTCACCGTCCTCCCGTTCCTTTCTCCGTGGCTAGCACCCCATCCAGATGAAACTCTCCGGCGCGCCCGCATTCCTCTTCTACCTCTCGTGCCTCGACCTCCTCCCTGCCGTGCGCGCCGCCCGCTTTCATGCCGAAGGGCGTATAGGTGGCTTTGGGCGGCGGCACGTGTCCGGCTGGACCGTCGCGCGAGTATTACGGGTACCCCGGACGTGGAGAATGAGGGGAACACGCAGTACAAGACGAACATCACCCTGAACGACAAGGTCTTTGAGGTCCTCATCGACACCGGAAGGTGCGTCGTCGCTCCACTGCGTACCGTGGTCGCGTCAAGCTCAACGCGACCCGCACTCCTGCAATCCACGCACACAGCTCGGACCTATATGTTGTGGGTGATGTACCTGGGGCAAAGGACACTGGCAAGACGGGCTCGGTCACGTATGCGATCGGGTCCACCAAGGGTGCGGACCCTCCACGCTCGCTTATGCGAATATACTCACTTTCGCCATGATTAGGCCCCATAAAGACGGCCACGCTAGGCTTTGAAGGCTTCACGATCAAGGACCAGGCCTTTAGTACGCCCTACGTCACTTGTGGTGCAACCCCTCTCTGACTCTCCGCGCTTTTTAGTCGAGCAGGCCCCAGACAGCCAGCACACGGAGGGTGACGGTATTATCGGTCTCGGGCCCGGGTCCTCGTCGAACGTGCAAGACGAGATCGACAACTCGTCGGGCGACGCCCCGCTCGACCGCATCTTCCGTCAAAACACCACCACGCCGAATTACATCACCGTGCTCCTCGGACGCAACAACGATCCAACCGACACCTTTGCCGGGGACTTCACGATCGGGGAGACCGTCGACCCGTATGGCAACATCACGAGCCAGCCAAAGCTCCCCGTAACGGACTCGAGCAGCGGACAGCACTGGACTACGCTCATGGACAAGAACGGGATCATTGGGCCGGATGGGCAGCGGATCAACACGACGAAGCGTGCTACGGGCAACCGGTTGAACGTCATGTTTGACACTGGTTTCACGTTCCCCCAGGTGTCCAAGTGAGTAACCAGTTCTGCGCATCACCATCTTCTCAGGAAGCTACATGCTTGCCTGCAGGACCCCATGTGGACCACCACTGCCACTTTCCCCGTTTTGTGCACCGACCACCGTTCGAGCGAGCTTGCTGACGATGTTCACAGTAACATTGCGAACAACATATATGGACGTGTGCCCGGTGCTAAGTTGGCCAATGTTACCGGGATCGGTTCACCGATTTGGACTCTGCCTTGTGACACTGAGCTCAACATCAGCTTTGTGTTCAGCAACGTTGTCATCCCTGTCCACCCACTCGACACCGTGACAGATGCGTTCCATGGCGATGACGATGCGAATGGGAACCCGACTTGTGTTGGTGCTTTCCAGCCTATCATCCTCAAGAACCAGGGCTTCGACATCATCCTCGGCATGTCTTTCCGTGAGTAATATGAGGCACTAATATTGTGGGTGTTTTCTGATGCAAGCCCCTACTCTGACAGTCCGCAATGCCTATCTCCTTATTGACTTTGGTGACTTCGTCGATGGCTCCCTCTCTAAGGTTGGAGACCCTTTCATCCAGCTCTTATCGATCACAGAACCTGTTGAGGCCCACAACGACTTCGTTCAATGCGTCTCGGTGGTATCGACCGCGGCAGCAAACTCCAGCTGCTCCCCGCCATCCCTGATCACGACAGTGACAACAGCGGCAACGACGAGGACTGGGTTCAAAGTACAAGATCTACATCATCGTCGGAAGCGTCGTCGCCGGTTTCATCATCTTGACCCTCATCGTGGCCGTCTCGTACCGCGCATCGAGCAAGCGGCGCTACCGCCGCCTCAACGAGCCCGTCCCCGAGGGTCTTCCTTCATACGGCAGGCCTCCAGCACAGCGCTACTAGGCTATGGACACTCGGACTCTGCTTTCATCTACCTTGGCGAATTTTTATCACCCTGTTTTTGTTCCCAAACAGTGCTTGTATATTTTACTTACTACGGCATCTACAACTACGCATACACTCACATAAATTATCCCATTGCACCTGGGGCGCACAATGCATATCATGGACTGTAGCTCGCACATCGTTATCGTTGCACATGTGCACCCCTCTCGCCATCATACCCACGACGCACGGCGGACGTAGAGCGTGGGCTGCGCGTCGCGTCCGATGCTAACCGGAGGATGACGACGTGGGCGCGGCGGAGGGAGAAAAGAAGGGCGGGCGAACATTGATGGGCGACTCACCTCGGCGTCGGCGTTCTCCCTGCGGGTGGATGCCGCTGGATCCGGGCGGACGTCGGCGCCCCACGCTGCAGATCGATGGGACTCGCCCCGGGGACGGGCTGAACAGGGGTTCTCGGGCGCGATGTCGATGTGCCTTCGCCACGATGGGCGACGGCCGGGGCCGGCGTGACGGCGATATGGGCGTGACTGGCGGCGACGAGGGGGGCACGATGTGGGTTGCGGAGTGTGGAACAAGGGGGCTCACCTCGCCGGGACCGGCGCGGGGACGGACAAGGTTCGCGCTACGTCGTGGGCGTGCAGGACCGCGACGGATAGGGACGGCTCGGGGCGTGTGCTGGAGACCGCAGGGCGGGCACGAGGCGCAGCGGCAACGCGGGCAGGGGTGGTCCGTGGAGATGGGGGGAAGGGGGCCGACGGACGTGGATGACGTGTGCGACGCACGCGCCCGAGCCCGATGGGTTCTGGAGGGTGCAGCCTGCCAATGGCAGCGGGGAGCGTCTCCGGGGCGGCGGCGGAGAGGTCACGCGTGACGATGGGGAGAAGGGCCGGGGGGTGACCGCGCGGTGACGTGGAGGGCAGCAGCGGGGACAGCGGGGACGCTGAGCCGGGCCCGCGCACGTTGCCGGCCGCGTCGTCGGCGGGGGCAGAGACGGCGCCGGGACGGATGGCTTGGTGATGGAGCACGAGGACTCCCACGCCGGACAGCACGGACAGTCGGGGGCTCGTCCCGCGCGCGTCTGGGCCCGCCCCTGCGCAGGGCGCGGCCGTCGTGCCCGCGAGCGAGGTGTGCGGCGGGCAGCCTGCGAGCGAGCGAGAGTTGCGGGGAAGGGGGAGGAGGGGGAGGAGGGAGCGGGAGAGGAAGGGAGGAGGGTGGACGGAGATAAGCTGATGAGCGCGACTGGTCGGGTTCGCCATGGGCAGTGGCGAGCACGCCGCGCTGTGTGCACTCTGGCCCGGCGCACGCGTGCGAACCGAGTCCGAGACGGGCTGGTCGCTCTGGCGCTCGCCCCCTCCCCTTCTCAACGCCCCCAGCACCTCCCTCCCTCTCCCTCCTCCTCGTCGTCCGCCCCTTCCCGTGCCCCGTCCCCCTCCCGAGCGCTTAAACACCGCTGACATCCCGCCGCGCACCGAGCCCATGCATAGCGTCCACGACGACGACGACGACCCCATGGCCTCCGCCCTCTCCCCGGGCCCGCTCAGCGGCTCCGACGACTCAGACAACACGATGAACGTCGACTCCGAGGTCGATGTTGCCCGGCAAGATCTGGACGCCGACGGCGAGTCCGACGACGATGATGTGCAGCCTCCTCCTCCCGCGAGCGGGTCCTCCTCCTACCATAACAAGCGCGTGGTGAGTTGTGTTCGCCTTTGCAGTCGCGTCGAGACGCGTTGATGTCTGAGGCATGGGTATGATGTAGGTCAAGGATGAAGACGAGTCGGTACGCGCGCTTGATTTTCCAGTGTCAGTATATGCGCTTATATTATCCATACAGGGCTACGATGATGAAGCCGAGGATCCCGCAGACGACGAGGAGGATGCTTCCTATGCAGATGAGGAGTATGGCGCACCGAAGAAGAAGGCCGTAAAGAAGAAGAAGGCTCCCTCGAAGCCCAAAGGTGAGCTCCTCACCATCTCGAGTCACAGCGGTGCCATATATGAACGCGCCCGCGTGCAGTCGCTCCTCGACCAGCCGTGGTGGATTCCGACTCCGACTCAGATTATGGCTCACGATCAAAGAAGAAGAAGAAGACTAGGAACCCGGGGGACGAGTTACGCGTCTCAAGTCGAGGGGTCAAAATCCCCAACTACGTGGACGATGTGCAAGACTTCGAGCAATTTGAGGACGACGCGGATGCAACATCCTACAAGGAGGTCGCGACACCGCTGAAGGAGGAGGATGAGATAGAGAATGTGCTCGGACACTGTCGAGATGAAGGACAAGTGGATGACTCGCAAGACGACTGGTACACGAACATCGTGCGTTTACCCGTCTATTGTTCGATACCTTCGTCTAAACAGCTCGCATCTAAAGCGCTTCCACATCAAATGGAAGAACTTTTCCCATCTCCACAACACGGACGAAGTGTACGAGTTTTTGAAGAGATTCAAGGGGTTGAAGCGCGTCGACAACTATATCAAGGCGTACAAGGTGGAGCAGGACATCCTTGCCAATAGGAAGCTGTCGCCAGAAGAACGAGAAACAATCTTCCTTCGGCGCGAGCGCGACAAGGAGGAGCTCGAGCTACACAAGACTGTTGAGCGAGTCATCGCCCAGCGAGAGGGCGACGGCGGGATTGTCGAGTACTTCTGCAAATGGAACGGTCTCAACTATGAGCACTGTACATGGGAGGCGCAGGAGGAGATTCGGCCAATTGCCAAAGAGCAGATCGACGCGTTCCTCAACCGAGAAGCGGAGGGTAGATTCCCCTTCAAGAGCACTCCTCATCAGAGGAATGCGCGTCCGCCGTTTCAGAAGATCACAGAGGATCCGCCATACATCGCAAAGACTGGAGGCCAGCTCAAGGACTTCCAGTTGACCGGTCTCAACTGGCTCGCATATCTATGGAGCAAGGGCGAGAATGGCATTCTAGCAGACGAGATGGGGCTCGGAAAGGTACGTAGCTGGTTCATCGTACTAGGCGTAGTGGAACTGAACGGCACGAATAGACGGTCCAATCAGTGTCGTTCCTTTCGTATCTCTTCCACGAGAAACGACAGTTTGGCCCATTCCTTGTGATTGTGCCGCTTTCGACAATCACCGCGTGGCAATCGCAATTCCAGACATGGGCCCCGGATATGCATGTCATCACCTACATCGGCAGCGCAACCGCACGGGCCGTAGCCCGTCAGTATGAATTCGGGCCGTCCTCGAAGAAACTCCAGATGAACGTGCTTTTAACAACATACGAGATTACGCTGCGAGATGTGAAGGAACTTGGCGAGATCAAGTGGCAGATGCTGATGGTCGACGAGGTATGTTCTATTGCAAGACTTCTAGCGAGTCGAAGTTAAAGTAAGGAATTCTTGACAGGCCCATCGCCTGAAGAACTCGGAAAGTCAGCTTTACGAGGCGTTGCGAGGCTTTGCTGCTGCGTCGAAGGTACTCATCACTGGAACTCCGCTTCAGAACAACGTCAAAGGTACGCTAAGGAAGCCTCGTGGCATGATCAGCAAACTCAGCGAACGTTCACAGAGCTTCTTTCATTGATGCACTTCCTCATGCCGGAGAAGTGTGCGTGCCTTCCTTCTCAGTATTTATTCACATTAGCTCATCGTCTCTTCGCTACAGTCCAACTGACCAACGAGTTTGACCTTGCCGACGCGGATCATGAGGTCAAGATCAAGGAACTGCACAAGCAGTTGGAAAGCCTCATGTTGCGGCGTTTGAAGCGCGATGTATTGACATCGTTGCCCACGAAGAGCGAGCGCATTCTTCGTGTGGAAATGTCCGCCATGCAAACTCACTTCTACAAGAACATCCTCACGAAGGTATAGTATGTCGTTCTAATTCCGGAACAATTCTCTCAATATGCTTGCAGAACTTCCAAGCGTTGATCAAGAGCGCAAGCGGAAACAACAACATCAGCTTGCTGAACATCGGTGAGTCTATGCCTTGTTCTCGATCACCCTTCCGCAACTGATCGTTGGTGCAGCGATGGAGTTGAAGAAGGCTGCCAATCACCCTTATCTCTTCGATGGTGCCGAGCCTCAATCGAACAACGACGAAGAGATCCTCAAGGGTCTTGTGATGAGCAGTGGGAAGATGGTCCTCCTCGACAAGCTACTCGCGCGACTACGGGCAGACGGCCACCGCGTCCTTATTTTCAGTCAAATGGTTCGAATACTCGACATCATGAGCGACTACATGACCTTGCGTGGGTACCAGCATCAGCGACTTGATGGGACTATCACCTCCGAGCAGCGCAAAAAGTCTATCGCTCACTTCAACGCTCCCAACTCTCCTGATTTCGCCTTCCTCCTCTCCACCCGTGCCGGTGGTCTCGGTATCAACCTCGAAACGGCGGACACCGTCATCATCTTCGACGTGAGTGGAGACGCGACCATCTTCATACAGCCTGACCCCATTGCTCACTTTCCGTGCCCGCAGAGCGACTGGAATCCTCAAAACGACCTACAGGCGATGGCCCGTGCACACCGTATCGGGCAGAAGTCCCACGTCAGCGTGTACCGCTTCGTCAGCAAGGACACGATGGAAGAGGATGTTCTCGAGCGCGCGAAGAAGAAAATGGTCCTCGAGTACGCTAGTGAGTCACCCTATGCGCTCCTTCAGGTAGAGGAGACTGACGCCGATGCGCCTAGTCATCAATCAGATGGACACATCACAAGCGCATCTCAGTTCGAAGGGTGGCTCCAAAGACCCTACGAAGACCGAGACTCTCAGCAAGGATGAGCTTACCGCAGTCCTGAAGTACGGCGCACAGAAGATGTAAGTTATCACGGGATCTGCCGTCCACGCTCTTCCCTAACCCATTTTCGCAATCTAGCTTCGATAAAGACGACTCGCAACAAAGCAAGAAGCTCGACGAGATGGACCTCGACGACATCCTCAACCGCGCCGAGCAGCACGAAACCGTCGCCGCCTCGAACGAGGGCGCGTCGCTTGGCGGTGAGGGCTTCTTGGAGCAGTTCGCCAACATATCCGATGTCAAGAACGATATGAACTGGGAGGACATCATCCCGCTCGAGGAGCGCCAGCGCTTCGATCGTGAGGAGGACGAGCGCAAGGCAGAGGAGATTGCGGCGTCAGAGACCAAGGACCGCAAACGGTCACACGCTCAAGTGTCATATGAGGGCATGGACGTCGAGCAGTCGTCGTCAGCACCAGCGAAGAAGCCGAGGCATCCTCCGCCGCAACGCAAGACCCCGAGCCAGAAGGCCATGGAGCTCAAGGAGCGGGACGTCCGCGTACTTGTTCGCAGTCTGCAGAAGTGGGGCGATATCAGGCAGCGATACGACATCATCGTGCGTTTTCTCTGCTCGCTTTGGGGGCTCGTCGCTGACAGCTTCATTGCCTCGGTCTCAGGTTACCGAGGCGAAGCTCACCGAGAAGAACCGCGGCATGATCCAGGAGGTGTCGGACGACATCATCGAGCTCTGCGCACGGGCGGTCGAGGAGAACAACGTTGAGAAGCGTGCACGCATGGAGGCTGGCGAAACCCTTACGAACGCGCAGAAGAGCAAGGCCGTGCTCGTCACGTTCCGGGGTGTCAACAACATCAACGCCGAGACCGTCCTTTCACGACATCGCGACCTGCAAATCCTCTTCAAGTATCTTGAGGCTCTCAGCGATGAGGATCAGTACTCTTGGACAATCCCGATCGAGAATATCAGGCCAACACTCAACTGGTCGGGCCGGTGGGGACCACAAGAGGACGCGATGCTGCTCGTCGGCGCATACAAGTACGGCTTCGGGAATTGGGAAGCGATGGCCAAAGACCCCCGTCTCGGGCTCGAGGGCAAGTTCTTCCTCGAGGATGCCAAGAAAGGCGAAGATGCGGCGAGCAAGCCCATTCCCAACGCCATCCACCTGGTGCGCCGTGGGGATTACCTCCTCGGTATCCTTCGCGAACACGATGAGAAGATTCGCGCGATCGAGTCGAATCTCACGCGTCGCGGACTCGCCAAGGCCAGCCTCTCCCCGCCACCACTCTCCTCCATCGCAGCAGCATCAAGCTCGTACGCGTCTGCCATCCGACGGCGCGCCGAGAGCGAGGCGGTCGCGTCCGTGGACGAGGGAGCGAGCAAGAAGCGCAAACGGAGACCAACACCGACGTTCACCGACTCCTCGTCGTCCGACGAGTGCCCATCGATGGACGAAGCGGCAACGAAGGAGGAGCTGCGGCCGGTCAAGAAGCATCTGAAGTGCTTGAAGCTCTCGGGAGGGGAGATGCCGCGCGAGGAGAAGGTCGCCGTCCTGAAGGACTCCCTCGCGGCGATCGGGAGGCGCATAGAGTCCGTGCTGCAGCAGAAGGCGGCAGCAGGAGAAGATGCAGTCAGATGGAAGCGACATCTGTGGACGTGAGTACCTCTGCTACCTTGGCTGATAGATCGGGAGCTGATCGGTTTTGTCGGTAGATTCGTCACGCTGTTCTGGCCCAAGAAGGTCAAGGCAGCTAAGCTGGAGGAGATCCACGCGAAGATGGTCACCAAGGACGGAGTACGAGCCCCCTCAGCAGAAGGCACGTCCGCTGTCTCTAAGAAGCCCCGTCTAAGTAGTGCCGCCGCGAACGGTCGAGCAGGCGCGCCGTCCAACGCGTCCACAAGTTCGACCTTCACCAACGGAAAGCACCGATAACATGTCGCCTTCAGCCTCTCTTCTATCTTCCTGCCTTGTCCGAACGCTGATCCCATCGCTGTATCGTTGTAACTCTCCATTCTCGCTGCTGTACTGGGCCACGATTGTCGTCGACCACGGATGTTTCTCCCCACTGCGTCTGTCTCCTACAGTTTTGTTTATATCTCAATGCCTTACTCCTATGTGTCAATACATTACTGCCCGTGCTGTACATCGCTCACCGTCTATACACTGATATACCGCGCTGCTCGCTCACACGCTCTTCCCCACTATCAATTGTTTTTGTACCACATTGCAGAGCGCACTTGTCAAAATTAGTCACCACCTTACTTCAACCCCGCCCATGAGCATCTCCGCCTACCCGTGTAACGTCGTGTGCAAGTATAATACAACAAGTACATCGCGCATTCCAGTCCTCCCATATGTACAGTCGGCACGTTGGAACGTCTACAGCGCGGAGAGAGGTGAGCGAGAAAGAGAGATGAGTATTGGAGAAGCGTCGTAAGCGGGAGAGGGGGTTTCCGGTTGGATAGGAAGTCGTTCCACATGTACAATAACTCGAAGCGATCCGCGGCCACAAAGGTCCACTTTGCCGTCGCGCGTCACGAGTCGAGCTCGGTCATTGTAGCGCATTTTGAGCGACTATATGCGCCTACCGTCGATCGTAACGTCCACCACGCTCCGTCGGGAATGCGATCCATGCCTACTTTGTGATACACAGCATTGAGCAAAGAATACAGCGAGTCGAACACACGGACATACAGACGAGATACTCACTCTCGGCCCTGGACGAAGATGGCCGGCTTGAGAGTGGTCGTGCCGCCGCTGCGCTTGCGCGAACGGCCGCTAACGCTGACGCTGACGAGCGGTTGCCCCGACGAGCTGGCGGCGGGGCCGGTGATGGTGGAAGAGCTGCTTTTGCGCTGTCGTGAGTGCGAATGGCGTCTGGACGAGGACACCTGCTGGGAGGGCGCCGCTGCAACCCGTGCAGCTGAACACACAACCAGGACCCATCAGTTTGCTGATCTTGCCAATTCTCCATCGGCCAAGCAAAAATGGACGCACCTTCGACAACCTTTGCGTCCGCCTCGCGGTGGAAGCTCTCCATGAGGGCCGTGTACCGCTTCACCTGCCACGCGAGCTGACTCGCGCGCGCCGTGTTCCCCTGGCTCATCGCCCACTTGCGCTCCTCCTTGAACCGCCGCCGCTCCGAGTCCGCCAGGCTCGCGCGCGCGCGGAGCACCGCGACCTCGCGCTCGGCCGGCGTCAGCTTCCCCTCTGGGTCGATCGACGACGGGACCGAGTCGAGCGAGATCGACGGCGCGGTGCTGCAGTACGTCAGCGTCGGCGTGATCGCGCGCACCTCGGACGACCGTCCGTGCCGCTCGTCGTCGAGCAGGCCCGCCGCGGACACGTGCGACGCCGTCTGCGGGAACGGGTGCGACGACGGGCCCCCGCCCCCACCGTGCGGGTGGGGGGTGCCGCCGTGCGCCCGCCGTCGCTCGTAGTCGTCGCGCTCGCGCTGTTCGCGGTCCCGTTCGCGTTCGCGGTGCCGGTCCTTGCGTGTGCGGTCGCGGCCAAAGGAGACGAGTCGGATGCGCTTGGGCGGGTCCGGGGGCGGCTCGCGGGCGATGACGATGGGGACCGGGGCGCGGGGGACGAGGCCCACCTCGCTCCCGAGAGCGAGCCCCGACTGGCCGTCGACGAACTGCCCAAGGAGGTCGGTGAAGAGAACACCAAGGGCAGCGCCGAGTACGGTGCACGCTGTCTGCGCGACGTCGCCGAGGCGAACGAAGTCGATGAGGAGCTTCGCAGCGACGCCGACGACGGCAACGACAACGACTTGAGGGATTTGGGTAAAGGTGTTGTGGATGAGGACGCCCTGGAAAAGGCCGTTGAGGAGGTAGTCGGGGGTGGAGGGGGTATGAGTGGGGCTTGGGGCGACTGCGTTGATGAACACGCGAGCGCCGAGAGCAAGAAGGAGAGGAAGACCAGTCGTGAGTTGCATAAAGTCAGGACGGTCGTATAGACATGAGAGGGGGGGCGCAGCAGGCGGAGACCCGCAGGACGAGCACGAGGGCAAGCACGGACGGAGGAGGAAGGAGGAGGACCGCAGGCGCCCAAAGTCCAACCAAGAAAGCGACTACGCGCGACACGTGGGAATCCCCGCGGCTGCGCCCATCAGGTAGCACAAACAAACCGGTCGATTACACAAACAGCGCGTATGGTACAGAATACAGAGCCAGCATCGTCCCTCAACGTCAACGCTCACACCTCCGAGTCCACATAGTTCGCCATCGGGTCCTCCGTCATCCGCCGATTCATCCGGTAGGCCTCTGCGAGAAGGATCAGTGACGACGTCGGCTCGCGCGCAAATGAACTTACCGAGCTCTTCTTCCGAGACCTCATAGCTCGTCGATCCCCCAAAGCCGCGCTGCTTCTTGCCGCCTCGGTCGTCGTCGTCGCCTACGCGAGCTTTCCGCTTCCGCTCCTCGTTCACGGCTTGCGCGAGCTTCTCCTTGTCCAGCGCCACCTCGCCCTCGCCCAGCCGCCGCTTCGAGAACAGCTCATCCGCCTTCTTCTTCCGCTCCTCCGCGCTGTCTGTCGGCACTGGCGGTGGTGGCATAGACGACTCGGGAGGCTTTGATGAGGATGCCAGGAGATTCTGGGCACTAGAAGCTTCCGCAGCTTCAATACCGGCGAGGCCGGTACAGTATGACATGTGGACAGCAGAATGGCAGCATGCGTAGCCCCACGTCCCGGATGCGAGGTCGTACCACGAACCCCACACCGCGGTGTGATTGTTGACGAAGACTGCATAGACGTTAGTCAAGGCATGAGAGAACAAAATGAGTGACACGTACCATCCTCTGGGTACTTTGACCTCATCTTCGCCCTCTCCTTCCCCTTGATGACCTGACCCGTGCGCGAGTACTCCAGATACTCCTCCGTCTGACCCTGCAGCACCTCCTTCGGGGCCTTCTCCAGGTACTCTTCTCCACCATACTTCGCAAGGATGCTGACTTTCGTTGTATCCTTGAGCTCCTCTTTCTTCTTGATGTACTGTGAATGGAGCAGCTGTCCTTGCGTTGGGTTGGCGTTCACATGAACGTCGTTCCCTCGCGCGGCAGCGTTCCACGCGAACAGTTGCAGCTTTTGTACTTCGAAAGCCTCGCCAGAGTACCGAAGGAAGTTCTCGCCAGCGAACACAGCCTATGCACGAGTCAGTCCGAACCGCCGTCTCGGCAGGAAAAAAAGGACGCACGTCTTCGGCAGAGATCCCCTTCAGCGGGTTATCACGCATGGAACGCGTCTTCGGGTCGTAGTGCGCGCTCGACGGGTCCAGGTTGAGCAGGTACTTCGCCGTGTCCTCGCGGATACGCAGGTTGCGCACCGTGATCCGCGTCTTCGTGTCCAGCTTCTGGCCCACCGCGTCCGCACTCTCCGCGTACTTGTCCGTGTCCTCGTCCTCGTCCTCGCTGCTCCCAAAGTCGTCGTCCCGGCCCTCCGCTTTCTCCTTGCCCGCCTTCGCCACCCGCCGCACCGCCGCGAGGTCCGTCGTCGTCCGCTTGTCGATCTCGTCCTCCCGGAGCTTCTGCCGCGCCGCCTCGACCGCCTCGTACTCGTCGTACACCTGCTTGTGCTGCGCGGGGTCGTACCCGTTCCACCGGTCCCGCTTCGCGTCGTACCCGCTCGCCACGTCCTGGACCACCTCGTCCGCGGCGATGTCCCTGCCTGTGAACTTCGCGCCCCGCCGTCGTGGCCGCTCGAGGCAGTCCTGCCGCTTGTGCGTCATCGCCCCACAGTTCTCGCATGCGCCCTTGCGGTACTTCTTCGCCGCCGGGCCTGCCTTGGCCCCACGGTCGTACCAATTGTCGAGCTTGTCGGCGGAGCGGTCGTACTCGGGAATACGTTGGTGGCTGAGGGAGGGGGCGCCGGTGTCGAGATACCATGGAGCTTGCGCGATGTATTCTGCAACAGTGTCAGAGACTTTTGCAACGACAAGCACGTTATGCTTGCTCACGGGGAATGTGGGGATTGATCGCTTTTCCCTCCTCGTCTACGGCTGCAGGCGCAGTACCCGCCTTACGAGCTGCATCGAGGTCTTTCTGTCGCCTGAACTCTTCCCTGGAAAGCTTTCCGGTGGCTGCATTTGAACATGAGAGTCGTGGCCTCAGATTTCATCATTATGAACGCACCAGATGCAGACGCCATGAGGAAGGAGAAGGAGGAGGTAGTGGAAGGGAGCTAAGGCAAACAGCCACCCCACCTGCAGCCACACGCGGACATGTAAGCGCTGAAAATGCTGACTAGCACAAAAAGAACCGTTGACAGTGACGAGATTCGAACTCGCGCGGGAAACCCATCACGGATCAGGATGCTACCTAAACGTGACGCCGTAACCACTTGGCTACACTGCCATATCAAACCACCCACTTTGAGTAGCTGAGTCCTGCCTTCTAATTTTCTATTCACGCCTCATAGTCAATTGTATAGTCTAGGAGTACAAGTAGGTTGTTCTGTGCAGGTCAAAAGCTAGCGGATTGCATTACATCAGGACTCGGCGCAGAGGGAGGAGTGAATCGAAGGGGAGGAGCAGAGAAGATGAGGAAGACAGTAGGCAAAATACGACGGATACCAACACAAGCAACTTGAAACAGATAACACGGGCGGAGGCTACACAGGCAAAAACAACACTTTACATCGTCCAAAGCGATGGCGGAGAGTATACACAAACAGTTACGCCTGGGAGCTGATAGATAGGCTCGCCATCGACGCATCCAAAGACTGGGTTTCTCTATGACTCGAGCTGGGCCGCGAGGCACTGCGTAAACGGCAGCGCTGATAAGTATTGTGGCATATATGCAGGCGAGCCAACTGACCTGTCACTCGATTTCCTCTCTTTTGGCCAGTTCCAAACTTTGCGCATCCAATACGCCATGTCGACTTTGCGCTGCATGACGGCGATGATCCACGGGTGCTCAAGAAGGTCTCTGGGGTAAGGACGGACAGCGCCATCACGCATGAGTCTGTTGAAGGTAAGGTTAGCTCATTCGATTGAGACTGGGGATCGAGCACCACGTACGCCCTCTTCATGAAGTCCTTCATGTCGTCGCTGTAAATGATGTTCTCGTCCTCCTCATCCTCCAACTCCGGGGGCTGTCGTGGGAATGAGGAGCGATGGAAGAACCGCGGCAGAAGGGGGTACATCGAGAAGCTCAGCCCCGATCAGACAGAGTAAGGCACAGACCACACACCTCGTTTTGGACGATGTACATCATCAGCTCGATCGCGGCGAGATCGGTGGGGAATGGGAAACGGTTGGTCACGAGCTCGAGGAGACTGATGCCGGTGGACCAGACGTCTGACCGGATGGAGTAGTCATGCCCAGACAAACGCTCCGGCTACGAATTGTTCATCGACATGAGCAGGGGTACCAGCTGCCATTCAGGATACACTCACGGCCATGTAGAGACTCGTCCCAGTGAACGTTCCCGCCATGGAGTTGATAAGCTCGCCCGAGACACCGAAGTCGCAAAGTTTCACCACACCCTCACGGGTGAGCAAGATGTTCGGTGGCTTGATGTCGCGGTGGATCGTCTTGCGCGAATGCAGATAGTTCAGGCCCTGGAGGATCTGCGAACGTGGCCGTGCGCATCGTTAGCGTCATCGCCATTTCCGTGCGGGGTGCCATTCGCGTGAATCGAGCATAAAGGGAGAGGGTGGGGAAAGGAGCAGTGAGCATGGCGAGATACGCACCCCTTCCGCAAGTCGCCCGGCGACAGTCTCGCTGACCCGGCCGCCGATCTCGCGCATGCGCTTCCCGACGGCCTCGAGAGACCCGCCCTCGCAGTAGTCGATGAGCACCTTGACCTCGCTGCTGCTCGGGCTGATGTACGCGCCAAAGAAATGGATGATGTTGACGTGCGAGGTGCTGGACGTGATCGTGATCTCGCGCAGCAGCTGTTTCAGCGGGGCCTCGAGCGTCGTAATCGTCTTGCGGGCCATCACCGCCCCTGTCCGCTTGTCGCGTACTTTGTACACTGCACCGCCCGCACCTTCGCCAAGGCGAGAAACCTCGTCGAGCACCTCGTCGGACCATTGATCGAACTCCTCGACCGTCTGGCGAAGGTCTTGCATCGACACCGAGGGGGGTGGTCGCGGTCGTGGCGAGATAGTCTGGTCCGGACGGATGGTAGGCTCGCTAATGTTGTCCGTGTCGGAGCGCAGAGGTGGAGAAGACACTTGGTTGGTCGGGCCACCAATGGACTCGAAGGTGTTAGCCCCCATGCTTCCCAACGACAGGGCAAGCTTGGGTTTCCGAGGCGACGAGCCAGAAGCACCAGCTCCAGGGATCATAAGTGTAGGGGTCTTCGGTCGCGCCGTAGGCAGGCCAAGGGTAGGCGGGGAGAGTAGGGAACCATTGGACTGGTCTCTGGAGACTTTGCGGATGTTGAGGGGGGCGACCTCAGGGTAGGGATGGGGAGAGGGAGCGCGACCGATGGACCGAGGCCCGCTTGGTCGTGCGGGGTGAGGGGGCTGTAGAGACTGCATGGTGTCGTCGGAGAGGACGATGGTTGCGGTCGCAGTCTGAGCCTGCGGCGACGGGGCGTCGACCTGCGAGCGCCTGTCTTCCGGACGCCCACGTGGTTGGCTATGTCGGGGCTCGTATCGCCGCGCGCGGCCACCATCTCGACATCGCCCTCGCCTCGCCCGCCAACCATGTCACATTTGCCCGCTGCTCGCCGCGCGTGTGCATGAGGTCCGCTCGCTATGATTGCCATCGTCCCCATGCTCTCCGTACATCGATGTGTGGAATGCATATCACATGAGGCTTCTATAGTACACTCCTTGTGCCGAATCCAATTCCAGACGATCGCCCAAACTTGCTCCATGCGTGCGCACACCCGAGACAAGTCGGAGCCAAGAAAGGCCGGCGGAACATCTGCAGCGGCGCCATACTCCGGACTGCACTATGCCCGTTCTATCGTTAGTGTAATGGCATGAATGTGGCAACAAAACGACTCACCAACTCGCGTTCACGACCTCACGACCATCCCACCGTCGATTCTTTCCGCGCCATGGATGCTCGGAATAGCGCCACGGCCCCTCCTCCCCCGACCGCCCCTTTTGTGACCACGCCCTCTTCCGTTCTCACTGCGCCGACCGCCGTCAGTGTTTGCGTTGCTGCCCTGACGACGAAAGTCTTCTCTCGTCATAGCACCTTCTCCACGCGTGACCGGCCCGGAGGCCTTGCCAGGAACACCCGGCAGTTTGACACTAGGTTTGGCATTCTCAACCACATTGACAGTTGACCTGCACTGTAGTCCGAGCGGGTCGCCGAACGAGTCAAGAACCACGGGTCCGCCACTAGCCCGAGCGGCCGGGGACAGGAACAAGTGTAGGCCGGCGGCAGAGCTCTGTGAAGCGGCAGGAGGCGTACGGCGATGATCCATGAAGTCCTCTTCCGGTACAGTGGACAGACGCCGCTGCACGAGTCGACTCAAGGGAACGGAGCGCACGTTGTTCTGAGAAAGCATCAAGTTCTGAGATTGGCGGGGCGGGGTAGAACTGGCTTCGAAGCGTCGTGTGTGCTGATTAGATGGCGCATGGGGAGTGTTCGGCGGTACCTTGGGCAACGTCGGCGATCGTGCAGGCTCGCGAACAGGTATCGAGAGCTGGGAAAGGAGCCGCCGGAACTCTTCTGTGTAAGTCTCAGGAACTGTGCGGGAAACTTGCTCTGCAGCCAGACGTGGCGCAAGTGATTGCCCGATGGTAGGTTCGGAAGCCGCCGCCGAGCCAAAAGCAACATTCCGTGTTGCCATGACAGGGTTGCTGCTGAGTATGCCAGGAGACGGTCTAAGAAAGTGTTGAGAGTGATCCCGGACGGACAGCGTTGCTTGAGGATGATATGTGGCCGGATGTTGCGATGAGCCAGTGGCTACAAGGAGGTCTGGAGACAATCCTGAACCGTGATGCGCGCCCTGGTATGGAGAAAACGTGGATGACCAAACAGGAGACGTAGAGTCCGGAGGAGTGGGTAGGAAGCCGTGCTGAAATTGCTGTTGACGGTAGCGTTGAGCTAGGTCCAAGGCTGATGCGCGAGAGCTGTTGCCTGAGGGCGGCCAGTGAGAAGCCAGTTCTTCCAGAACTATGGGAGAGCGAGACGACTTCAAGGACTCCAGAAGAGAAGATGACGATGTTGACGGGACCAGGTTGGACAGAGGAGAGACTTGAGGAGGCGAGGGTCTAGTTGAAAACGAGGGGAGAAACGAGGACGTCTTGAGAGTGTCTTGAGCGAACATAATTGCTTGCATTTCCGGGGTGAGATCGTGGATGAGCTCTGGAGTTGGCAGCTCGGCAGAGACGGGAGGTTGCCAGTCAAGTACCCGCGGCAAACCGTTCGACACTTGAGCGTCACGCGTCAGCCGTCCCAGGTCGATAGGTTCCGAGTGTTTCAGCATATAATCAGGTGGCTGGGGAGGGTGTTGGGAAGGAGCGACACGAGCGACGGTTGTGCTTGAATGCGCTCCTGGCGGAAGATGCTTTTGACTGAGAGAAGGGGCCGCCGCGGAGCCGTGGGGCTGTCGAGACTTTTGATGACGGAACGGGTCACCGTGAGGATGTGTATGCGTCTTGAGAGAAGCGGGAGGGACGTTTGTTGACTTGAACGATGGTCGACTGCCGGTGGTGTTGTCGTTCTCAAGGCCCCAAATCACCCGCGATAGGCTCTCTTGCTCTTCGATGATTGTCCCTTCAGCTCCCCTATAGTTCCGTGAGATACGCATCACGGTCAAGGGAAAGGACATACGAGGGACAGCGGGCATAAGGCAGAGACAGCGGGCCATGGAGGGCGGGGATTGGGCGCGGTGGCGACTTGGCCCATGTCACCCACTCTGAAAACGATGTTAAGACATGGGTATTCATAAGCACGAACCAGTCAACCCACCCCCGTCGTCAGATTCCGGCGGCGTAACGTTACTGAGATCATGCCTCAGGAAATCCCTCGACAACGGATTGCTGTTGTTTGCGATGATGACCACCGAATCAGGTGAAGACGGGAGGGATGATGTATATGGAACATCAGCTACTTGCGAGCGGACAAGAGAACAGGAATGTTCCTCGGCTTCATGCAGGAGGGATTCCGTCGCGTAGTCGACGTCCAAACCGTCGGAGGTGTCTCTGACAGTCTCAGTAGGCATGGAGACAACCCGGGTGGTCGTCCTCTCGAGCACATTCTTCATGCGGAATCGCGGAGTGGCATCCGGAAGCGAAACGATACGGGAAGAAGGTTGCCTGTGTTGAAGCGCGCTTGGTCGATTCGTAGGAAGCTGAACTTTCAATGCACGGGACGTAGTCGTCATTGATTGATCCGCACCAGAGCTGATCGAGTCGAACGATATGTCGGTGTGAGAATGGTTGTGAATGGACTCGACGGGGGTAGATGGTCTTGATCGATTGGACGGGGACGGGGATGCGGGCGGAGTGTCGACGCGGTCCGATTGAGGGTACGAGAGAGGATCCATGGCGGCTTGAGAGAAGGCTGGAGGGGTGCTGGGAAGATCGGTTTGAACACCGCGGTGGGTGTAGTTCGAGCGGGTCGTCGACATGGGTGCGGGCAAGTGCGGGGAGGGCAGCGACGCGTCAGACGGCGGGGCAGTCGAACATGGACGTCCGGGGCAAGCAGCTGTCCCGCGGAGCCTCAATTTGAATGCCGGACGTGTCCCGTCACATCGTGACGGGCTCTACTGTCCCAATCGCTTCCCAGAGCCACCGCGCCGAACAGACTCCACACCGAACCAGCTCCGCGAAAGCTGCACCACAGCGCTGATAGAATAACACGTAGGCTCACATCGGAGCAATCCAGGCTCTGCTCTCCCTGTGCATACCCCCGTCTCACTTCTTCTGGAAGAAGGTCGACAGCTTCGCCATGCCCTTGATATTCACCTTCTTCAACTTCTCCACTCCCGCCGATGTCTTTGGGGCTTTGCGCTTCTTGTCCTCGTCCATGACCTTGTTCACGCTTCCTCTGCTTTCACGTGCTTCGACGGTGTTCATGTTCGCGGATGCAAGAGCCATCGTTTCTGCTTTGATGCCCTTCACATACTCGTCCAACCCGGAGAAGCTATGGTGTTGTCAGACAGAATAAATAGCGTCCATGAAACCCATACGTACTCGTAAGAGGCCACCAACTGGTCGTACACCTCCCTTGGTAGATAATGTGAAAGCAACTCGCACGCTGCCTTTTTGCGAGCAGCTGGGAGTGCTCCATGGTGAGTTGTACTCAGCAAAGCTAACGCGCATCACTCACCTTCCAGCAATTCGTCTTTTCCGTCTTCGAGCAGGCCGTCTCTAGCAAATTGTCTCGTTAAAGTACTCGACAGTTCCGATACACTCTGTTGAGACAACCGAGAGACTTTGGAACGCAGATATTCCAAAGTCCGCTCCGCGGAGTAGCGATACACGAGTATGTCATGACCAATGTCTGTGACATGCGTGATTAAACCGATGTTTAGGACACAATTCTGTTCAGAACAACGCACCCTTGTGGTCGCATATGCGACCCATCGCAGCATGAACGCAAGATAGTGATGCCAGTATGCTCATGTCGTCGGTCAGTGTAATTCTTCTCCCCTCTTCTTCGTCCCCTTTAGCGGAGGATTTCATCTTAGACAAAGCATCTTCGAACACTTCATCGAAGGGTCGGAAGAGTCCAGGACCATCAACCTACGAAGGGTCTGTTCATAATGGAAGGCACAGATGCGGGAGGAGACTCACAGATTGTGTGGCATGGATCAGAGGAATGAGGAGGAAAATAGGATCAATTGGCGTCATGATCAGTAGCTTGCCGTCTACACCAATCACTTCCGTCAGGTATGCAATCGGAATCGGTTGCATAGACACTCACCTTCTTGCACTTCATTCTGCATGAACCACGATCTCCTATTAGGCGGAGAGACGGATTGCACTTCCAAAATAGTGCTCTTGGCATTATTCGGTGATGTATAAGGGAGGAATAGTGAGAGTGTGCCTGCAACGTCCAGTCAATGAGACACGGGCTTGTACGCCATAGCTGAGGTGTGCTACCGGTGCGAGGATGAAGGAGCTTCAACAGACGGAGTTCTGTGACGCAGCCAGATTCTTCGCTCTCTAACCTTCTCGACACTAGCTGAAGAATGTCTGCAGAAGAAATAGACCTGGGAATGTGCGTGGCAGGAGATTACAGTGGGAATAAAACGAACCTGAAGGTAGCACTCCGACGTGACATGCCATACTTGCGGCTTATATCCTCCTGTGTAGTGAACGAGCGGGTATATGGTCGAAATACAAGAGTGACTGAGGGAGAGCAAATGTGCAAGGGAATGGCAAGCGTCGCGCCAGGACGCGCTTGTGGCGCGACGCGACTGGGTTGTATGCATCTGTTTGTACCGATTTCTAGTCTCGTGACCAGTCAAGGACTAGGGCGCTTTCCGTGATCTCCCGGAGCCCGCCGGCCCATTACTATGAGTCTGCGGTTTTGGAATGACAGACTACATCTGAGCTGTAAACCTCGCCATTTCATTGCCATCGAATGCCTCCTCCACTCCCGCAGATTGTTGTCGCTCATGGAGGTGCAGGTTTCTTCTCAAAGTCCTCTGATCAAGATGTCAAACGTTCCCTGCGGGCGTGAGTGGTCTCTCGACACATGCCGACACGTCTGCTCATGTGAACTAGGTCCTGTACCTGTGCTATGTCTCAGCTTCTGACGGGTAACACGGCGCTAAAGGCTGTGAACGATGCGATCGTCGTTCTTGAGGACGAGGAATGCCTGAATGCTGGTGTGTACGCTGCTGTCGAAAAGTATCGGCGCGCTCACGAGCAAACCCAGGTTTTGGTTCTAATTTGACTGTAAATGGTCAGGTAGAATGTGATGCTTCTCTCATGGACGGTCGTACCTCCAACTTCGGGGCTGTCGGCGCGGTGTCAGGTAGTACTCGTTCTCCCAAAGTTACATATCGGTCACTGACGGTAACAGTTTGCAGGCGTCAAGAACCCCATCAGGATAGCGCACGAGGTGCTACGACACGGTGCACAAAGCGACCCTTTGGGTCGAATCTCTCCGATGTATGCTTTCCGATAGGCTTCGGGCCACCTCGATCCGCCATTGCTTATCTCTGGGATTGTGGCTAGCATGCTCGTCTCTTCGGGAGCAAGGGACTTTGCGGAGTCATTCAATTTGCTTTGTCCACCTGAAACCTTGGTCTCCCCTCGTGCTGAACAGTCGTGGAAAAAGTGGAAGGAGGAACTCGAGAAGGCGAGGGCACAGGCGCCCCCAGCTATCGGTGCAGTGGCTGCAAATTCGCTTATAACGCAAGTAGATGGACTGCACGACAGAATGGACACAGTAGGCGCCATAGCTTGCGACCAGAGCGGAGGGTTGGCTGCTGGGGTTTCCAGGTTCGGCCCCGCTGAATGTACTGTTGAGCTAGGTGTGCTGACAGTCACGCAGTGGTGGTATCCTGCTGAAACTGCCGGGGCGCGTAGGAGAGGTTGTAGTCAATCTTGCGTCAAAGGCTGTTCGACTGACATGGCCTGTATCAGGCAGCGATGTATGGAGCTGGGTGCTGGGCATCCGAACAAGTTGCTTGCAGTGTCTCCGGTACGTACACTCGCTTACGATGGGAAGTCGTTCTGAAAGAACGCATTTGTAGGGGCTGGAGAGTACATTATGCGAGCTACTCTCGCAAGAACCCTCTGCGAAGCTATCGAGGAAGGGAGTCAAAATGAGGAGTTCGACCCCCATGATGCCCTGACCAAGGTGTTCAATGATTTCGTTGGTCCGTGTTAAGAAGTCTTATATGGGGATGCATTCTGACGCCACTCCAGCCATGTGTTCGAAAAGAGATGAGAGACACTCCCATGCAGGTGCCATTATCCTCGTCAAGGAAGAAGACGAGGTCGGCGGATATAAAAGTGGGTCTCACAAAACCATCCACCCTGCATTCAGGAAGGGGTATCGTCCGGTGCTAGACTGACTGCTCCCTTCGCTGCGCACCACAGTCCGTCTCTGGTGTGCGTTTACAACTGACAGCATGGCAATCTCGTATGCCTCGTCCCTGAGCTCCAGCTCCAAACCACACGTACGTCTTTCACGCAGATCCCCTTAGCCCCAATATTCTTGTCATCTGCTGCGGCCGCCCTACTTACATCAAACCCTTGTTACATGTCGCAGGCTGTCGTCTTACGTCGCCCTCCCCGTCCTCCGGGAAATGCAGTGACGACCACCCCTGTGTACATATCAGCCCTTCCACTGTGATGCCTCAAAAGGAGTCTTCGGTGGCAGCGACGACCGGGTCTTCCATCCGTGGACAGATGATCCGGTGGGAAGAGAATGGGACGTAATATTTCACGGCGCGCCCACCACCCATCTATCCATTCGGACGTGGGATGTGCGTTGGACCCTGTCAGTATACAATACGTACTGTTCGGAATTATGTGCAAATACCTAAGCAGTCCGACCGCCGGGGTGCAGGATTATGGTTCGCAGACTAGAGAGCGCCGCTTCCGCGCGGCATCGATAGGCACTCGTCCCTGCCAATGTGCCGGCACGGATCCGGCCGACGAGGGTCAAGCCTGAGGGTCTAACGGGAGAAGCTGGTCACAGAGTTGCATGATAACGACACCCATTCACTGCAGGGGTTCGTACGTACGAGCCCCACCAGAAGGTATCCCAGCGAATGTTCGTGGACCACACGTTCGTGCTGCCCCACAATCGCCGCCAGAACGACGGTCAGGACACAACGCATTACGCTATCGCGCACTGAGATGTGACCGCAGCAGCAGCGCGGGGCGAATTGCATATATATATGGCTACGAGGGTCAATACATCGGGATTTCCATGCGCAAAGCAAAACTGACAACCACGTTATGCCTACCCCGTGACGGTCAGTGAGTCTCCATTCTACTTCCCCGCCGTGTGGTTTCGGAGCCATCCCCCTTTAGGCGTGCGCTCAAGACCGGAAGAATAGGTTCGGATCCGAGTGTACCACCAAATCGAACAGTGGTGCTGCCCGTAGTTGTAAACATGTTGCAGAGACTGGAAACCCCAGCTTGCTAGCGGCCTCAGCGTGTGAGCGCGGGATCTAGTACGGCGCGACGGCCTCCCCACCACTTCTCATGGTCAAACAGGCCGAGAAGGTGTATTGGTGCCGTTGCGCTGCGAGAAAGGACGCGCTGGACTGGCCATAGGGGTGGATGGAGCCGACGGCGCAGTGAGCGGGCGGGAGGCATTGAGCCGCTGGAGCGTCTTGATAGGAAATTTCGTTCTGTGGGAGATGGGAACGGGTAAATGTCGGATGTGAAAGGGTGGAAGGAGCGGTGGCGGTCTTGCGTGACCAGAAAACCGCGGTCCGGACCAGGAAGATAAGGCTCACCTGCATGTTGAACATACTGGCACCGGCTGGCAGAATACTGGCCGAGCGTTCAGGGCGATCACGTTTGCGGCAGGACGACAGACTCACTTGATAGACACACCGAACAAACAAACCCGACTTCAACAATCCTCTTATGACAGAAGCATGCAGCTCTGAAATCCACCCTGTCTTGCGTGGGCACCGAGATCAATTGACGTATAGCAGGGGGAGGGAGGAAAGACATCTTGGACGTGAAGACGTCAGACCGCGGTTTTTGCATGCGGGATTGAACACTCACAATCATGTACTGCAGTAGTCCGTCCGTTCTCTCGACGTGGACGTAAGCCCCGCCGGTTAAATGCGCGGCTTGCTGCAGGAATATGTTGTCTGCACCAAAAATCTTGCAAACGTCGATGGTCACTTTCTTCACAACGCACGTTGTTAGCACAGGCGGCGACGGGATGTTGATTTTAGTACTGACCAGCTTTTGCGCAGAGAATATAGAGTTCATAATAGGAATATAAGTTGACGATTGGTCAGGGGAGATGGACAATACGAGAATCCTGGGATCCACAACTGTTGCGGCAGACTCTCCTCCTGGTACACCAGCGGAAGTGACCGTAATTGTTTTGTTTATGTCTTCGTATGGGGGACGCATGAGAGAGGTATAGCCTATGTGTTGCGAAAGGGATGCTCACAGCAGAGGGCTTTGGTCAAGCATCCAACCAGTCCGATGGGAGCTGCACGATAGACGGGTTGGAGAAAGCATGCTTTGGAAAAGTACGTTACGCACCCTCTTCCTCTGCTCCTTCGTAACTCTGCAAATGCTCCGCTATTGACGCCATAACCGTTTGATCAAGTGTCTTGAAGGGACGGTATGTGTTCGCATCCGTTGCTTCGGCATTGACGGTCATGGCTTCCCCTGTGGAAGAATATAGCATCACACTAAGGCAATACAATCGTCCGATCTGGTAAGGCTCTCTCTCATATTGGCCGACGCAGGCAGACGGGAAAGACGTCGAGCGTACCTTTGTCCGGGAAAAGCACCGAAGACAGCCAAAGTGTTCTCGTCTTTGCATGCTATGTGTGCGTTCAGAAAAGCAATCAGTTGAGACGAGAACGCTTGCAAAGTGATTCCTGGAGGGTTCGTGGATTGGGAACAGATAGCCCATTGGGTCGGGGAAAGGTCGACGATGACACTCAGATGAGAAGGTTTGTCCATGTTGGGGAAGTATGCACGTTTTCAGAGGGTACAATGGATCCCCCGTATGTTGCAGACCATGCGACACGTCCCAAGGGCCCGATGGGACAAAGAGCGGGTAGAACGAGTGAACGTTGGGAGCAACAGGGACAGGCGAGTCTTGCGCCACAAACGCGTCAGCACAGACGCTTTCCTCTCAGAGAGTATGACAGTATGACAATGCAACATGCGAAGCCAGACCGCGAAATACCCGGTGTAAAGATCTTTGTATGCAATTTTCATGTCGTGTTCGACCAGCCTAGCTCGTGTACAGGTACAGGTACGACCAGAACCTCCGATCCGTCCTTCGGTTCGCCCATCCAACGCCAGCAGGGTCCACAGATCAAGAACGGGCTTTCGCCGAACCTCATGTCACCTACCACAGAGAAAAGGGCCGGCACTTTGGTACACACTCGGCAAATCTCGGACAGAGCAGGTGTGATTTGCGTTGTCAGAGGATAGCCAGATCGAGGATCTGAAGGGTGCCGCAAGCTGTGGGTCTGCTTAAGCTATGGCAGAAAACTATAGGCGAGAGCCTTACCGGATACTACTGACGATGAACCAGTGTTCACACTTGCCGGCATGTACTATCCAGTATGGCTCATGCAATCTCATGGTCAGCGAGGCGAACTTCACGTCGTGCATGGATGCGCCGAGAGAAACATGCGGCCGACTGTTTTCAGGTAGCGTCTGCACCAATTGCATGGCCTTGCTGCATGACATTGAGTACGAGTGGAGATGCCAGATTTCAAGTCAGGACAATTACTCAGCGTAGTCGTGCTCGTCCTGACCGTCGCCGTACAGAACGTTTTCAATGCACACCATAGCCCCCGATGTGCTTGCGTCCGTGGCCATATCGTCGCTTTGCCTAGACTTATATCCTATGATGTCCCCAGAATCATCGTGAACCTCGAGGGGCCGTTCGTTTGAGGAGCACGGAATAGCCTCGTAGAAGTCTCCGATCGTTTGAGATGACAAGACGACGTGCTGCGACGCGCGAGACAAGAATTTCTGCCCCCATGACAGACGATTGTATACCGTGACAAAAAGGAGAGCGTCATCGCGCTGTCCTTCGGACGTCGGCCCCGAGCCGATAGTCTTCTGCAAGGAAGATGTTCGGAACCCGGCATTCATACGGACAGTAAGAACGTACGACATTGACGAGTGTGTTGTGGTCGGACTGTTTAGAAGGTCGTATGAATGATGCCGCGTGGATAGTCAGCCTACAAGCCACGTTAAACGATCAGTCACCGGAAATTTGGGGCATGAGACTCACGGCCAACATTTGAGTGCGATTGCTTCGTGCTTCAGTCGCAACGCCCTAACCTCTGGCAATTCGTCCTCAGGATCAGCGAAAGTTGCACGCTTGCGCTTCCTCCGAGTTGGCTCGGCAGTCTCATAAATGGCCTGGACGAATGCATCATGTGTGCGGGTGACATGGTTCATGAGACGGGGATTTGACATCGTGTCGTTTAGCAGGGCTCGGAGATCGTCTACACTGCACCATCGAACACAAACGAACGTCAAGTTCGTGGCGTGAGGACGGGGTCGAGTTGCCTACCAGCATTCTGACTGGACTGCTTCTTGTTGAGCAGCGTCCAGTGTGCTCCACTCCTCTCTCGCGCTGAGTTGTAATCCGCGCGCCTGAGAAGGCGCACCTGAGGTGCCTATTTCTTCTGGCGTATTTCCGGGATGTCCAGCGCTCAGGAAGGCGGCGATGTCGATGGGTCCTGAGGATGGGCCTAGGTACGCTTCATGTGTTTGTCCTGGAGTGAGGTTCATGTGGCCGGCGATCCGGACGCAATAGAAGTCGGAGAAAACACAAGACGAGTAAGAAAAAGGAGCGTGAACAAGTCCCGCAGAACAGAGAGAGCAATGACCCAGCAACCCAAGCAAAGCTTCGCGGAATGGGATTTCCGCGTCGGACAAGCGGCGGGCTCGGGAGGGGAGGAAACGCGGGGAAGAGCCCGGGAGACGCGTGCAGGATTCGGACAGACGATGCCCGAGTAGCCGACGGGCTCGGTGGCGAGCGTCGACCAGACTCGTTTTATGGGCTGTCCGTCGCCCAAGACGTCGCGCCCACCATGCTCTCCTCCGCCCGCCGCTCGCTGCCCCATACGCTCCGTTCACGGGCTCCTGTGACTCGCGTGCAGACGGCCGCTATCGCCTCAATCAGTCGCTCGACCGGTCCGCTCCTCCAGCCGTCACTCCGCCCTCGCTCCGCATTCGCGTTCAAGCCCGCCCCCTTCGCCCGCAACATGTCTGTCGACGCCGCAGAGTCCGCCGTTCGTCCCGAGCCCGACAAGGTACTCCAGGACATCGCGGACTACGTCCACGACTTCAAAATCGACTCTCCTCTCGCGCTTGAGACCGCGCGGCTCTGCTTGATTGACACCATTGGATGTGGCTTGGAGGGGTTGAGGTTCCCCGCATGCGCTAACCTGCTTGGACCTGTGGTAGAGGGCACTGTCGTTCCCAATGGTGAGTGTATGCACTCCTGTTCCCCGTACTCCGTGCCAATTAGCACCACGCAGGCACCAAGGTCCCTGGCACAAACTACCAGCTTGACCCCATTCGCGGTGCATTCAACATTGGCACTCAGATCCGGTGGCTCGATTACAACGACTGCTTCCTCGCCGCAGAATGGGGGCACCCTTCCGATAACCTGGGTGCCATCCTGGCTGTCGCAGACCACCTTTCTCGCAAGGGCCAAACGTTTACCGTCGGGGACGTCCTTGAGGCCATGATCAAGGCGCACGAAATTCAGGGAGGCCTTGCGCTTCTCAACTCGTTTAACCGCGTTGGTCTCGACCATGTCGTCCTTGTGAAGGTGGCCAGTACCGCCGTGGTTTCGAAGATGCTGTAAGTGTTGCGTTTCTCTCCCTGGGTGCTGCCATGGTTGACGAGGACTTCACTTCACAGCGGTCTCGACCGTGCACAGACCATCGACGCCATCTCACAGGCGTTCGCGGACGGCCAGTCTCTTCGCACCTACCGTCATGCGCCCAACACCGGGTCGCGCAAGTCCTGGGCCGCAGGTGACGCCTGTGCCCGTGCAGTGAACATTGCTCTCTTAGTCCAGCGTGGAGAGAAGGGCATGCCTTCTGTCCTCACCGCCAAGACTTGGGGCTTCTACGATGTATTGTTCAAGGTATGGCATATGCGAGTGGGCGCGGACAGGGTCTGACCTGGGCACGCGGTTCTATAGAGCAAGCCATTCGAGTTCCAGATGCCGTTCGGGACGTACATCATGGAGAATGTACTCTTCAAGATCTCGTACCCGGCCGAGTTCCACGCCCAGACTGCCGTCGAGGCTGCTCACATCCTGCACAACAAGCTGAAGGAGATGGGCAAGAGCTCTGATGACATCAAAAGCATCCGCATCCGCACTCAGGAGGCTGCCATGCGTATCATCAACAAGAAGGGTCCTCTCGACAACTTCGCGGACCGCGAGTAAGTCCCCTGCTACGTCTTTACCATTGAACATGGCGCTCATGGACGCAGTCACGACATCAACTACATGGTTGCCTACCCTCTCATCTTTGGCGAGCTCACGTCCCAGTCGTACACCGACGAGTCTGCCAAGGACCCTCGCATCGACGTGCTTCGTGCGAAGATCACTTGTGTCGAGGACAAGCAGTTCAGCACTGAGTACCACGAGCCCTCGAAGCGTTCCATCGGCAACGCCATCACCGTCGAGCTCAACGACGGCACCGTGCTGGAGGAGGTTGAGATCGAGTACCCGGTTGGCCACAAGCGTCGTCGCCAAGAGGGCACCCCTCTCCTTCTTCAGAAATTCGACCGCCACATCAAGCCTCACTTCGACAGTGCTCGCCAGGCGACGTAAGCATCTTGCACAGGCACGGCAATGTACGCGAAGTTAACTGACGTCATTTGCAGGATCCAAAAGTATGTAGACGACGCCGAGGCGCTCTACAAACTTCCCGTGGACAAGTTCACCGACCTCTTCGTCAAGGCCTAGAGGGCAGGACGGCTCGGCTCGGAGTACACACTTGTATTTGCACTGGGAAGCGACAAGGAGGATTTGTGTCTGGAGCTGTCGTCTGACAGCCTGAGCAGACATCGGTAGTCTTCCTACTTTCCGTACTGGGATCCTCTGCAGGGCTGATCGTAGTTTGATTGCGACGGCTATCACGCCGAATTCTGACGGAGAAGGTCGAGAAGCGTGCAGAGAAGCACGGGCGTTGTCTGCACAACGTGCCCGTCCACGCGGGGCGGGCGTGGCCGCGCCCGATGCCTCTGGGCCGGTGCTGCCCGTCACGGAAGAGTGACGTGGGTTCCCAGAAGCCCAGGACGGGAGGTTATCGCAGTGAGCGCGTCCGCCCACCGACTTGTCCACTTTGTGTGCTCGCGGAGTGGGCCCCGGGCTCCTCTCTGACTCGCGGTCGGCTCACGTCTATTGTGCGCGGCCTCGTGTGCGCGGCCTTGGGCCCCTCCACGTGTCTGCCGCGGTCACGCGGACTGGGCAGGAATATCGTCGTGTATTATCGCCCCATTTGTTGCTCGCTGCGTTGTCGTGAGCTACGGTCGTCGTCCAAAGCTTCCTATTCCGGTCGCTCTCTGGAGCGCCATCAGGGACAGGCACTGCGGTCGTCGCTCCACGCGACCACCGCTCCCCACGGGATCACGCCGTGCGCCGTCGAGCTGGAGTCTGGCATTGACGAGGAACACGACGGACTTGCTATGTTCGGAGGAATACCACATCACCACCCCACGTTGGAGCAGGGGCGACGCGGCAGCAATGTACGTACTCGTTATGCCGCCCTGCACCCGCCGCCATGGAGCACCCGGAGAGGCTCCAGCCCCAGAAGCACCGCGCCCAGCAGCAATGCGCGCCCCGCCGTGGCCCGTCGCGGGGCCGCGGAACGACTATGAGGCACACCAGCCCTAAGGCCTAACCAGCCAGCCCCGCCGCCCGCCCCGGCCCTCGCCCCGGCCAGACCCGCTGCGCGACGTCACACCGTTGGGGACGAGGCGGGGCGGGGCAGCCGGACGGGACCCCGCCGGCGTCACCCACTACGCAGTTTTTTTTGCGGTGATGGGGCAGACCGTCCGGCATCTCCACACCAGTGCTCGTCGCGCCGAACGGCGCATCATCGCGCAATGCACCGCTGGCGAAAGCAGTGTCGAGCTCGCGGTGCCCGAGCCGTGGGCGCGCGGGGGGCGATCCCCGCCGCGGGCTCGCGCGACGCGAGCCCTCCGCCTCTCCCTGGCTCCGTTCCGCCTTCTGTTCGGGAACGTTCGACGCGAGCCCGGGGCGTGCACAGCGTGGTCCGTCGGCGGCGGCACGGTCCGATCGCGCACGGGGGAGGTCGAGGTCGAGGGATGCGCGAGGCGCATCAGCGATGCCGCGCGCGGCTGGCGGCGGGCCAAGGAGAGGTATCTTCCGTGGTTCTCGCGCGCCGATCAACATGTGGTGGGGGGGCGGGGCGTCATGTCTGCCGTGCGGTGGCCAGCAGCCAGCGTTACGACGTCTCGGAGCCCGGAGGCTGAGCGCGGCGGCGGTCGGAGCAGCGTGTGCGGCAGCCCTCACCAGGTTCTCGTGGATGCTGGTGCGCCAAAAACAGTTGGTATCACTGGAGGCCGCGGTATTGTGGACGGCCAGAGGGGTCACGGTGGGGTCGGAGGTCATCAGGCTTTCTGTTGGAGCGGCCGGGCGGTGCACGCGCGATCACACCGGACCTGACTCTTCACGTCGGAGAATGGAGAGCTTGAGACCAATAGCTTGTTTTTGTGATCCTGAATTCAGCAAACCACGCCAATTCCAAGCAGACAGACTCCCCGATATGCCGGAACAAACCACATCGATCATGCTGGCCTAGTGAATGCCTCGTGCTGGGCTTGTGATACACACTCGCAAAGTGGATAGTAGGACATTCAGATATGTATCGAGTCATTTTTGGGCGTACTAAGGACGTGGAGACCTCCAGGAGCGCAAACGTTCCATCGTCCTGCGTGAAGACCTGTCTCCACAAGACTTGGTGGTCGACCCTGTGTCGATGCCCATGCGTTCGTCCGAAGGACCGCCGGTCAGCATTGATGCGTCACGCAGCCTGGGAGCATCGCGCCAGGGCGCGCCCGACAGTCAACCTTCAAGGCAACTATATTGCTAGAACGCGAACAAGCTTGATGTCAGCCTGTACAATGGCATTTTTAGGGTCAGGAAACGACCAACAGATGACAGACGGGCCCGCCGAGTTTGAGGTGGGATTGAATTCGACGCATGCTCCCTGCGGGGTAACGTTAGGGAACCGGGCGTCCGCTACTTCTAGCCCAGGTCTAAAGTTGACGGGCGGGGATGGATGCCTGTCCAATGACGTGTCGCTAGTCGAGCAGCTCCGGAGAGCTCGCTGGCTGACCACAGTGCTTCTACGATGCCTCTATCGTGATGGTGTCACGGTCTTACGGTGTTAGCTCGGGATTGCAAGGGTTGCGCTGTTGGCACGACGCTGCGGAGAACCCAACCAGGGTCGCGAAAGGGTCTTTTTGATGATCACGTGATATGTCATCACCAACGCCGTGAGATGTGAGTTCTTGCGACCATGACCGTGAAGACCACAAAGGTCGTGTGCTCTCGTGGCTCCAGTCATGCAAGGAGGTGTATAGTTGTGGGAGAGGGCACCAGGCGAAGCCGATTTCCGACCTCCTTCAAATGCTTCGCAGGATTCACACGTGGGAATCTTTGCGCAGCGAGGAACGAGGGGGGAAAGGAAAGAAAGAACGTTCGATATACTGGTGTCTGCCAGACATATGTCTCAAATAATTGCGACATCCCTCCAAACGGCGAATAGACATAAGAGTGTGCCTGAACTTAGTACAACCGGGCCGTGCATGGAGCCACGTGTCGCAGCCGAGCTCGTGGCGGGTGTCTTGTTCTCTGACTCCGCCTGTGCTCCTTGTTTTTGACCTTCAGCTATCAGCTCGGCGAAACAGGACCAAGTCGCCATTCCTTCAGGCCCCCCGATGGCGAGTCTCAGCTCGAAACCTCGCCAAGCTTCCTCCGCTCGTTCGGAGCGTGCCGCTTTGGACGGGCAATCCTGATGATGCGCCGCTACCCTCGCTAACG
Organism: Epithele typhae; assembly: GCF_022376455.1. Taxonomy (NCBI): domain Eukaryota; kingdom Fungi; phylum Basidiomycota; class Agaricomycetes; order Polyporales; family Epitheliaceae; genus Epithele; species Epithele typhae. The sequence continues at coordinate 164,867 of NW_025954217.1, read as the reverse complement.
CAAAACTCCCGCGAAGGTTCCCGTGGTGGCGGCTCCCGTCTCGGGGCGATCCCACCCACGATACCCGGTCCTACGCGTCGCTACGACGCGCGCGCTTTTGGTCACTGGTCAGCGACGGCGCCGCTGCTCGCCGCTGGCGGCCAATCAATCTGCCGCTCTCAGCTCGAGCCTCAGCGGGGAACCGGACACCTGTTTGGATCCCTTCAGGATTCGAGCCCCGTTCTTCCATCTCAATGTTTCAACGCGAGCAAGGCACCGAGGCCTCCGCGAACACGGAGCTTTCAAGCTTTGGCTCTCTGATCCGCTCAGGATGATACCCGCGCGAAGCGATCCTCACGGACTTGTGTCTTCCAAGCGGACCGGCACCTGGGGTCTTGAAGCTTGAAGCTTGACTCTTGGTGGCGTTCGTGAGCCTCGACTCACCTCCAATTCGCGTTCTGGGCCACAAGCGAGACAGCCGTCTCTCCGGAGTTCGAGCCCAGAACGAACCACGGCTTCCATTTCGCGCAAATGCATCACTACTAGCTTATTAGCTTCAAAGGTGCAGCCCCGTGACCCCTCGTCCTCCACACTAGAGCCCGTCCGCCCCCTCCCGGGCGCGCGGGCGGCCCCAGAAACAAGACCAGCCCCAGCACCGCGCGGTGCGGGCGCCGCGTCCCCCCTCGCCGCAGCGTACGTAAACCGTTCGCACTTTCCTTTCCTCCGACTAGCTCCAGGGTGACCTGCGCCCCAGCAGCCAGCGCCAGCTTCTGGATCCTCGTCGGGCGCGCGCCCGCGCGCCATCAATGAGGAGCGCTAGCTGCGCCCGCGGCATCCGCCGTGCGGCGGGAGTGGGGCGGGCGGCGGGCCCGCCGCCTCTGGCGCTCGCCGACCCTGCGACGCCCTCCCGCTGGCCCCCCCGTCCGCCATCTTCCGCCCGTAATTGCGACGCCCGCGTCGCGCGGACGGCGGGGTGGTGCTGGGGCGGGCGTCGTGCGCTCCTGGCAGGGCCAGATGACAACCCCCCGCCCGGGGCCCTCTTCCGCGATGCGCAGGGTCCTGGCTCCCGCGTGCAGGGCTGGGCGGCCGTGGCCGCGCAGGCAGCGCCTCGGGGGGTCGGCGGGGGCTTCGACCCGGGCTTTTCCACTCGTCTGAGACCGGGTCTGATCCCCATGGGACTTTGACTTGGAACGCCGGGCGCCAGCGCGGCGTCGGTGCGCTCGTCCTGTGCTTCTCGGACCCTGCGCTGGGATCCCAGCGCGAGCCCTGCGCCCCGGGCGGGCGCGACGACGACGGCCTGCGACCGGTGCAGCGACGCATCGCTATTTTGCGATGGGCGTGCCGTGGCGCGGGGTGCCCATCGGGCATCGGGAGCGCGCCCAGTGGCGGACGTGGGTACGCACAAACGCTGGCGTTCTCGACCGCTCCATCTGCCTGTCTGTTGTCGTCCGTGAGGCCCCAGCGTACGTACGCTGTGATGCCTCGGCGCGCGGCGGGCACTTGCGTGCGGTGACGCAGGGCGAGCGGGGAGCCCTCGGGTCCCTCCGTCGGCTCTCGAGACGGACCGCGGGCGGGCACGTTCTCGCCCGCGGTCGACTAAGGAGGAGGAGGAGGAGGTGGTGTGGTTCGGTGACGACGTGCGCGCTCGCCAAACCACGAACCACAGCACCTGCCGTTTCGGAGAGGGCCGGGCGCACGTTCCGCCGGATCGTTCGCCGGCTCGCACGGCGCGCGCGGGCAATAATCGACGAGAAGGGCGCGCGCCGGGCACGAGTGGGAGGGGCGATGGGGTAAGATACGACCAGCAGAAGGCGCGGATAGAACGTCGAGGCCTCTTCCCTGCCACGCTGGGCCCGATCCCATATCCAGACGCGTTGGTGAGACAATTGGGAGTCCCCATGGGCAGCGCGAGGCCTGGATTCGACTTAGGGGAAGCTCAGCCAGGAATATTACGGTCCACCGGTACGTAGCTTTTACTTGCGATCGAGGGCGTCGTGGTGCTCGGGCGGGGGAGCCGTTCATCTTCATCTTCATCTCGTCCTCATCTCGCGCACAGTGCAGTCAGCGGGAAGCGTTCGGCAGGACCCGAGCGGCCATGACCCGCGAAGCTGCTCCCCGTTCGGATATGAGCTTGCCGCGAGGGGAGGGCCCATCGGGGCAGACGAAACAGCCGGTGCGCTACGCTGGGTTGCGATGCTGCGCGCATTAATGCAGCCTCCGCGGGGCGGGCGGGGCGTGGTCCACGCCTGCTCGCGCGCGACAGGACCATCAGGCGCGTCGACATTCGATAAGGCGAAGAGATGCGATAAGTACTACAAGTGCGTGAGCAGGCCCCCTGGGGATGATCTGCGCGGAAAGGCTGGCAGGCACGCCGCGTGCGCTGTGGGCGTGCTCAGCCCGCGCCACCGGCTGTCGCAAAGCGTAAAGAGGAAGCCCGCGAGGTCCAGGAGGAGGACGCGGGGCCGCGCTCGCGTCCGCCACGGGCTGGTTTGCCTCGCGTCGCTACTTGGCGTCCCCGCCACTGCCGACGTACATGTACTCACCACAGGCGGTCATACGCACAGAAGGCACGCGGGACTGAGGCGCGTGTGCCCGGAGAAGCTGCAGCTCGTGGCTCGTCTCGCTGGACGTTCTGATCTCTGCGCGCCCCGGCCGGGCTAGTGCTGCCCCTGTGCACCTGCAGTGCAGCACCCTGCAGCACCCCCATCACCGCCGTCGTCCGAGGCTGGGGCCCCGAGCGCACTGCTCGCGCGGCGGGTGGCCGCTCGGGCCTCGGGCGCACGGCACCGATGCGATCATGCACAGACTGAGGGATCGCGCGGGCGTGCGCCCACGCTCTGTCGCACGCCTGGGGGACCCTGGCTGTCCTCCTTACGTGCATCGGGCGCGCGCCGGGCTCTTTGGGACGGACGGGCCCCTCGCGCGCCCGCGCGCACGCCGGCGAGGCCACCTGGGGCGGGCGTGTTGGGACGGTGTCGTAAATGCCGGCGACGTGTTGCTGTAAGCTGTTCTCCCGGGACGACCGCGTCTGTCGGGCCCCTGTCTGCGTCGTCGTCTTCTCCGTCTGAGGATTGACGGTGCCGGGTACGCGGAGCACGTCGCGCCTTCGTCGCGCGCCGACGGACGCAGGCAGGACGGGTGGGACGGGCGCTGCGGGTGCGGACGGGAGGGCGACCGCCGAGCCGGGTTAGATGGCCGGTGTTTGACGTCTTTGAGCCGCGGGGCAGGAGTGGGAGGGCTCTGGGCGGCTGCCGTCCCCCGCCTCGCGGCAATCGAAGGCAGGAAGGACGTGCGTCCCGGGCGAACGACATTGACCGCGCGCGCTCGCGACTTTGAATGGTGAACCGGGTGGGGCGCCATCTCCCGGGCTTCGTCCGCGTCTGGGTGCACGTGTGTGTGGGGCGCGGTCGATGGGCTTTGTGGCGCACGGGTGGGGCGAGGCGAATGTCTAAACGCAAGCGGCGCTGGCGACGGGCGAGGTGGGGGATGCCGGGGTGGGAGAAGAAGGAGAAGAAAGTGAATGTGAGACGGGAGGAAGGGGGCGGAGAAGACTAGTGGTGATGACCCTGCACGGGATGAGGTGTTGGAGAGCGGTGAAGGGCGCAGGCGGGCAGGCAGGCTACAAAGGACGAGTGGACCTACACTGGACTGATAAGTCGACATAATGAAATCAGACGTGCGCACGACCATGTGGCGTGGCAGCGACCAGCGCGGCTGATGCGGTTTCGTCCCGTGGGAGGACGCGGCGGTGGAGATAATCCGCTTTCCCTTGCGACGACCCGCCGGGATCCATGGCAGATTCCGAACGCCTTCTCCCCTACGTTATGCATTTACCTATCAAAGGGAATCCAGGCGCCCCCCCTCCGGGCCCTCGCCCCCCTCAGCCGCCCGCGGGCGTGAGCCTTTTCCCTTTCCCTCCTTCGTCCGTCGGCGCAGCTCGCCCGTGCACATCAGACCCTGACTGCGTTTGCCCATTGCCCGCCCCCAATGCCCTCTCCCTGTACTGTCCACCCTTCGTCGTCCTTGCGCCTGCGAGCGCGAACAACGGCACACAAACGGACCAACGCGCGGGCCAAGGCGGAACCGGCGACCGCGCGGCGGGAACCGGAAGCGCAAAGGACGCCCATGAAAAGGAGGGGAAAAAAGAGAGAAACCAGGAAAATAATGGTAGCCGAGGGATTCTTCCGGACATGCGACTGGGACGGCAGATCCAGATCGATCCTTCCAGCCCGATTCGCCAGGATCCGCAATAACAATCAAGAGAGCAGCCTTTTCTCGACACGCTCCTCCTCCTCCTCTCTCGTTCTTAAACCATGGACGCTCCCCGTCCATACCCCATCCCTCCTCCTCCTCCGTCATACCCCGCCATGGCCGACAGCCTCCACTAGTGAGTCCCCCGCTCCCACCCCTCCCCGCCTCTCGCTCATCCCCCCGCCAGCGCGACTACCCCCACCCACCACTATGTCCCCAACGCCTATTACGCGTCCCAGATGCACTCCGGTGCTGCCCACATGCACGTCGTCGCCCCCAGTGCCGTCCGCCAAGACACCGCTGCCCAGCGCAAGCGGCCCAAGTACACCCGCAGCAAGACAGGTTGCTTGACATGCCGGGGCAAGAAGATCAAGGTTCGTCCCCCTCGTCGATCCATCCGTGACTCCCCCTAACCCTGCCACAGTGTGACGAGACGAAGCCCACCTGTGTCCGCTGCAGTCACGGCCAACGCGAGGTATGTCCCTCTTCTCCCCCTCGCGTCCCTACACTCCGTGTCTGACCTCAGACCCGTCCCCAGTGCACCTGGCCAGAAGGAGTCCCTGCCCGCAAAAAGCCTTCTTCGAGGCGAAGTCCCCCTTCCCCAGTGGACAGCGCTGGCACTCGCCCCTCGACTGCGGGCTCTTCGGGTCTCTCGGACGCCGCGTCGCCCCCGACGCGTGGACCTTCTCCTACACGACGTGCTGCCGAGCCCATAGAGATGGGCCTTCCTCCCATGGTTTCCCGCCGCCAGAGGTACGTCCATTGCCCGTTAGTGTCTCACGCATCTCGCTCACCCACCCCCGCGTCTTCAGCGACCCTAATGTAACGCTTCCTGTAATTATGAACGACAACCGCCGTCCGACGTACGTCTACCCCGCCGCCCCTTCCCAGGATCATACAGTACTTACAACACGCCCCAGGGTGACGCCCATCTCGACTTCCCAAGGATACCCTATGCATTCTAATAATACCCATCATCTCCCTGCTATTCCTGAAATGTCTGCACATTATACCAACCAAGCCCAGTACATCCCCAACTATTCCCCTGCTTCGCATCACTACCCGCATTCGCACTCGCACTCTGCTTTGCCTCGCATCACATCGCACCACGACGTTCACCACTCCTCTCGCAACGCTGGAAGCGCGTCTCCAGACTCCCAATGGCCCTCTCCCCAGCTCATGACACCCGTTGATCCTATCGAGCCATACGTGAGTCACCACTACGTTCATCAGCCCCGAACCCCCCTGAACGACGCGTCCGTTTCCTCGTTCCAGTTCCCGTCGCCTCAGGAGAGAAACCTGGTGGGGTCTTCTTCGCACGCTACGCACCACGTTAGATATCAATGAACGATTGTCTTGTTTTGCTTTCTAAAGATTCGTCATTATTGCGACAACGCGCTGAGCATAATCATGGCCTACCCGTCTGAGAACCCGGTGCTGGCCGCTAACTTCCATTTCCTATTCGACGGCGTGCGCGGCGCGGACTCGGCCGTCGAATCCCTCCGCTCCGCCCTCCTGGTGTCGCCGCGGTCCACCAGTCCTTCCTGCTCTCCCGGAGCGGCGTGTCCAAGGGTGCGGCAGAGGAGGCCCTGCGCGTCGCGGAGTCCTTCCGCGCAAAGTCGAAGACCCTCCTCACGTCTGCATGCGCGACGACCGAGGGGAGCAACAACGACGCGGCGCTGGCCTCCGCGGTCGCCATCGCCCTCATCGACGTGAGTGTGCCATCCGCCTTGCCCTATGTGACGAACGCCAACGACGAGCCTTAGATCTTCTCCGCCGGACGCCATTGGCGCGAGGACATGGACTTCGCGAAGAACCTGGTCAAGTCGCGGGGAGGGCCTGGCCTGCTGCTCGCACGCAGCAAGGGGTTCAAGGACAACTCCGTTACCGGCACGTGTCGCGCGAGGCTGCTCCTGGAGATCCTCGCGGTGTATGAGCTTGGCGGTAACGTGCATTGAGGCCGACTCGTTGACTCGTTGTGCTGATATGTTTTGGTGTAGCGTGCTTCGGGCGGGGGTCGGCGCCGACCCTCCTCAATATCGACTGCTGGTGGTGCGTACCCCTGTTAGTACCGCCACAGAGTTTATTTAGACGCCTGAGGCACGTAGGTTGACGAAAACCAACACGCACGACACGGTGTCCTACATTGACAGAGTGTTCGGGATGTCGAGAGAGTTCATCTTGGTGCTCGCCCAGGTACGCCCGCCACTGCATCCGGCCCCGTCGGACGCTGCGAAAACAATTTTGCTCACTTCCGCTCTGCACCCGTGCTAGGTGGCGACCCTCGTCGCGCGCGTGCTCCACCCTCAAACATCGAGAGTGACGGAGATTATCGACGACCTCGATGCCCCTGTGGACGGACATGCCGCGTGCGTGCGCGAAGCCGAAGCGCTTTACAAAACCCTCAGCAGCTGGGCGACGACCCCGGACCAGATTCAGTCTCGCGTCGACGCGGGCAACTGTGCCTACAGCCATGCCTCGCAGGTGCGTCGCTGCCCCTCTTTGCTCCGTGACATCGACCGCCCACCGTGCGCTCTCGTGCTTCGCGAAATGGAGCAGCGGTGGTGTAGCGCGGCCCGGCGACTGATGACCGCGCGTTTGGGTGCTGCAGATCTGCCTCCTCCGCGACGTGCTCGGCGCGCAGCCGTCGGACGCGGTCGTGCAGACCCACGCCGACACCATCCTGGCGCTCTGCGCGGACTGCGGAAATAAGAAGATGGGCGTCGAGTGAGTCTTCCCATCCTGTTCGCCTGTCCGCCCCCCCGCCCCGTTTCGACTCGGGTCCGCCGCGCTCCGTGTGATGGGAGCGCGGCGTCCGGCCGTCTTCTGCATTCTGTCCCAGTCTTCTAGCCCTAACCTGTCGCCGCCTAACCGCCGCACATCCTCCGTCCCACTTCACAGCCTGACTTGGCCTGTCATCATCGCGGGGTCGCAAACGTTCGGCGCGGACCGCGCTCGGGTGCTCTCTGTGTTCGAGCTGTTCAGGTGCGCGTGCGTGCGCTCCGTCGTCATTAACGTGTTCCTAACCCTCGGTGCCCCGCCACCTCGTCCCGCCCGGGCCGCCTGCACAGGTCACAATGTGAGTCCCGATCTCGGATTTGCGTGCACGAACCGCGGTGCCCTCGAGCGGCGGCTCGCACGCCGCGCTCGGGAGGGCCGCGCCGGTCCCGCGTGGGGTGCAACCAGGGCGTGCTCGTGCGTCGCGCGCGTGTCTGACCCCTTTCGCAGGCTGCTACGAGATCGAGACGTCCGAGTTCATCGTACGCCAGGTGCGGCCTTTGCGTGTCCGCGCGCGCGTACGTACCGCTGACGTGTGCCGTCGTCCACAGGTCTGGCAACGGCTCGACGCGGGCCACCCGCAGGCGGACTTCCGCTCGGTCATGCGCGCGCACGAGCTCGACGTGCTCATCATGTAGTGCGCTCCCCTCGCGCGGGCCCGCTTCCGCTTCTATACCCCCCCTCGCCCTTCATTGATCTCTCGCCCGTGGCTCCCCGGATTGTTTGTGTCGCACTTCCCTCGCTTCTGTCGCGTGCACGGCTCCCCTCTCCCCACCGCCGATTGGCTCCCCCGCTATCTGTGTCTAACCACGCCGGGCGTGCGCCCCCCACAAGCCCGCCCTCGAACCCGTATCGCGCCGCCGCGTGCCCACCTCTATCGCGTCTCCCCGTTCTCTGTCACATCTCCGCTCCCCCTGTCCTGTCCGATGTAGTAAGACCCAATGTACTCCGAACCAAAGCCTAGTCTAGAATAGCAGACGCGCCCCGATGTCGTCCGTCCCTTTAGCCTTGCCCCCGTGCCCGCCTCGCGCCGCGACGTCGCTCCTCTCTCTCCCTCTCGACGGGGCGCGCCTCCCGCATGCGGCGCGGCGGCCTTTTGCCCTGCGGCGCGCAGGAGCGCGCGGGACGTGCTCCGCCCACGCGGCGGCAGCGAGGTGTTCTCCTCCTCTCCTTTGACGCTCCCCTTTTTTACACCGTCGCCGCGACGTGCGACCCAGACGTCCACTCGCGCGCCCGCGCGCAGTCCAGTCTGGCGTGCAAGCGCCGTACCGCGCCGGGCGGAACTTCAAAGCTTCAAGCCTCCACGTTCACCGCGACCCCCGCGCTCGCCCGACGCCAGCACTCCGCGCGCGCCGGGCGCATACACATCGTGCGTGCGTGATTTCCAGCAGCGCGCGCGGGAGAACGGTCGCGCCGCGCGCGGCTCGGAGGCAAATCGACTCGAGGGAAGCGAGTCGAAGCCGCCGGGACGCACGGGAACGGCGCTCGGGAGTCGGGACGCGATCGGCCGCGACCTCGGGACGATGGCCACGCGACTCTGGATCCTTCGAGCCCTCCCTCGGGCGAACGACGACGGGGTTGCGCTGCGGGCACTCAGCGCTCAGCACTCCTCACGCGCGCATGATGGGGTTTCTCCGGTGACGCACGGGCCACGGTTGACGTCGACGCCCGCGGTGTCTCAGACGGCAGACCGGTCTCGAGAAGGCCGGTCGGATTTTTTTTTTTCAAGGTTTGCGTGTGCGCTCTCTGGTTTTTCTCAAGGCGCACGCCGCGCGCAAGGGCCGTCGAGTTCCCACGGCGCCGCGACCCTTGCAAAGCCTGCGGAGCGCGCACCGCGTGGGCAAGTCGACGGTCGACAGAGATCTGCGGTGCGCAGGCCAATTCGCGCGCGCTGCTTACTTACTCACTTGTCGCCGCACCGCGCTTTTTCTCGGCGTCCCGGGAGCGCGCCTGAGCGCCAAGGTTGCGGCGGCGCACTGGCTGTTAGGCTCAAGCTCAAGGTTGCGCGGAACGTGGGGGGGAGAAAAACGAAACGTTGGTTTGTCCGGAGGCAAGCACGACGTCGTCCGGCGCCAACGCCGTAACTGAGCGTCTATATCCATCGCCCCTCACCTCCCTCCATGGTTGCCTGCGACGGCCGAGTCAAAGGAGCGCAACGCGCATCTCGCCACGAGGCCACGCAAGGGGGAGCGAAAGGGCTTTGCACTTGTCTCCCTCGGTCTCCGGACGGACGGCGGGTCTTCTGATCGCCCGCCTGGCCACAGGCGCTCTCAGGGCGCGCGGCGGGATCTGAAGGGTCGCGCGCATATGTTCGCACGACGCAGACCGTATGTGCTGCTCGGTCGTGACTCGTGGCGCGCCGTGCGTGCGGTACGCAGAGCACGGGGGCTGCATAACCTTGCATAACACAACGAAAAATTGGGCCCCGACGAGGCACGTCGATGCCGCGACTAACGCGACCGTCGGCACGGCGTGCGTGTGCGGTCCAGCGTCCGAGCAAACAAGACCTCTGACGAGACAAGACGGCGAGGGGCAGCCATACGCATAAGGACGGAGAGGCTGCCGCCCAGCGGCGAGCGGCCAGAGCGCCGTTGCACGCCAGGCTCTAGCTACTCGCGGTTTGGACCCGCGCAGGGCCGCGCGCGCGGCGGCCGGGTGTGTGGGTGTGTGCGCCGGACGTTCTCGGGAAGTTCTCTTCCTCCTGTGCGGGAGCGAGGCCGCGCGCGCGATCTGCAAGCCGGCTGGCAGTTGCAAAGTTTGAAGCTTCGGGCGCGCCGCCACTCGTACTCAGCGCTCGCACGTCCGCCGACGGTCGCGACACAGACGGCGTCCGGTGCCCAAAAACAAAATAGCCCACGGGGCGCGCCCTCTGCCTTGCGTCTTTTCGGCCTTCCGATTCTTCTGCTCGTCCGGCCCGAGGACGAGGGCGAGGGCGAGGGCGAGCCAGGGCGCGCGCGGGAAGGGTTTATTGCAAGGTTCGCGCGCGGCCGCCACCGTGTGCAGCCTAGCGCGTTCGCCGGTGGGCGTGCCTGTGGCTGCGTGCCTCATGACCGCGGTCGTCGTGGGGGCTCGCGGGCGGGGCTGGCCGCGGTGGTGGGACTGGGAGAGGATAGAAAGCTAGAAGACGTAGCAGAGCAAGCGCGACGTCGGACGTCGGGCGCGTGGCCGTGACGACGGCGTCCGCCGAGCGATGGCGACCCACGTACGAGAGAGCACATAAGGTGGGCGTTCGGGCGATGGTGTTCTGAACCCAGCGCGTGGGACGCGGATAAGACAGGGCTTGTGAAGAGGAGCGGGCGAAGGGGCGATAACGGCGCAGTCTGTCCCAAATATTGATACCTTCAATCGCGCCTCGCAGGACAGAAACGGTGGACGCGCGAGAGTGTCATCAACCCCGCCCTCGCGCGGCCACGACGTCATCGGCCAAGAGGCATCTAGCCGAGCGATTTGGAGGGGCACCGCTCGCGGGTCGGGGACGCGGGATCGCAAGGCCCAGAAGTCGGCGTCCGGACGATGGCGTCGGGTAACTCCCAGCGGGTACGCCCGCCAGGGCTGCTCCCACCCGGCGCGTCCTCGGACGCACTGGCCGGTCGAACTCCCTCTACACGATACGCGGTCTTTCTAGATGCCGCCACCCACAATTCAATGATATTCAGTCGCGATTCCCCGCCGAAGCAGAGCCCTACACGCGCCACTGGGCATTCGCGGTTGTCTCCGAGGCGCAAGGGTCCCTCCTCCTCCGCCGCCGCGCGCGATACGCATTCGCAGTGCCGGCAGCGCGGGCCCCATTGCGTACAAAGTACCGCGCCCATTCAGATCGCCAGGCGTACAGAAGCGAGCCGTGGGTGCGCGACACGCGCCGCGATGTGTGCGTGACTTTTCACGTAACGCGATGCGGACTGGCTGTGGACAGATCGGTACCATGTATGCGCTGTGCCCGCAACCGGGCAAATGCCAGAGGTTTGAACCGCCGTGCGACCGCCGCAGGTTCCCGAGCGTCGTTGGAAGAAGGGCAGGGAAATTTGGGTTTCGTGCGGGACGGTGTGCAGCACACGATGAACGTGCAGTCCGTAAGCCCTGGGAGGGACGTAAAGCGTACGAGATCAGCCTGCGCTCGTCCCAACGACAGCACGGTTTTATCACCTCGCGGTGTGCACGCGCAGAACGCAGAATCTGAGGGCTTCAGTCTCGCGGTCCGACCGAACTCTCCAGCGCGGTGATCGTGCGCGGCGCCATCAATTTCGAGCCCTGCGATCGCCTGTATGATGAGGTCCAGGCTATCGAATCACCAGCGCATGCAAGCAACGCGCCCCACGTCCGTCAGTCACTCTCCACAGATCGCAGAGCATGACCGCACCACAGCATGCAAGGTGGTTTCCACGCCCCGGGAACGTAACCTCCAGAGAGCGGCGCGCAGCCTCACGGCAGCCCCCTGTGAATTCGAACTTGAGCGTTTGAGCGTTGGAAGACACCGTGCACAACGCACCTACCGTTCCAGCTGCAGGCCCCACCGCCTCACCGGAGACCCTTTGGACGCCGAGCACTGCCGCGGCTGCGCGGCCTGCGCGTGCGGGGTGCGCGTGCAAATTCCGTCGCGGGACCAGGCGCCCGATTTCCCTGTGCGAGTTTAGCCGAGTAGAAGAGAGCTGGGTGAGACCAAGGGATGCTAAAACGCACTATGTAGCAGCGCGACGAGCGCGACGTCGCGGGCTCGCCGGCCTTCGCTGCCTGTTCTCGTCGCCACGCAGAGCTGCGCGCAGCCGCCTGCGGCCTGCGACGATGCCGTACGCTTTCCGTGTCGGTGGTGTGTCGCGTCGGATGCGGCGGGGCGCCCCCAGACGGCGATCGCAGGGTGCTTGGGGCTGAGCAGAACGACGACGACGACGATGAGCCGCTGCTCGCCCGATGCGAACGGACGGCGGGAGAACGACGCCCCGCGGCCGGTCACGGGAGCACCCGAGAGCGCGCGCGGCACAACCGTCTCCGCGCGGGGCGGCCTACGGCCGACCGGGTGAACGAGGAGGAGGGGGTGAATCGGGCGACGATGAGCGTGCCGGCGGTCGTCGGTGGCGGCGCCCGGTCATGCGGCGGTAGCGGTGCGTCCGAATGCGGCAGGAGGGGGCGGGGGGCGCGCAGCAGCGTCGATGTTGGACAGACGACGCGTGCGTCTGGAAGGCGGCTGCTTCGTCCAACCGCGATCGAATGCGAGGGCTCGCATCCTGCGCCCGTCCGGCCCGATCATCTCCATGATAATGTGCTCAATCGGCGGGGAGCCTTGGCCAGCGCTCGACGTCGTGCGTGGTGGCGGGGACATGTGAGCGCGCGCGGCGATGGAGCTCGCTGTGTCGTTGAGCGAGGGCGTCATGCTATCTCCTCCAAACGTCTGTTCGTGCGCGACGACGATCGGGTGCGGGGCCTCGGACGCCAATCTGAGGTGGGATCGTGCTGTGTGATCGAGCTTCAAACATCTGCAACTCTGGGGTCAGAATAGATGCGTGGTTGTGGCAGATCGGGATAGGTGATCAGAAGTATATGAGTGGATATGGGACGCCATGTCTGCTGAAATATCAGGTTGAATATTCCTCACAGGTCCCAAAGAACCGGAGGGAGTCACGAGGAAAGAGTTTAGGCCGATATCGTGACGCCACTAGACTCTTTGGACGGATTGCGAGAAGTGTTGCACTCACCTATCACGAGAGTCGCAATCTGAACGGCAGCCATTCAAGGCCATTTGAATATTGAGAGAAGCTTTTGTATCCACATTCTTGCACTCTTGACTGTATGTAGTTCGAGAGAGCCCATAAGACTGTGTATACGAATGCCGACAATATCAATGAATCTACCGATGTCGCCTTGGCGGCGATGAGTGATACCTATATTCAACATGGTGTCGGATTGAACCGAGCCACGGGAAAGTGCGTGGGTCTGCGCGGGTATGCCCAACCAAAACATCAGCATCCAAGCCAAGGCGCGCGAGTTCATCATCCAATCCATGTCATAAGACTGCCGCTATCTTCATGTGAGGGTCTGCAAATAAAGCCTCGTCATGACCGAGCGCTCCCGCGAGGCACTTCTGCGTACAGAGCTCGTCCATCATCCTCGAGGAAAAACTGCATCTTTTACATCCGCACCATGTACCCAGGCCCGTGCGAGCCCAAGTCGAACACAAAGGTGGGCGCTACGTGGGTCATAGGCCAAGTAGATCCGGCTTCACGGAGATGGAGACCCTTGCTCAGCTACCGCACCCATCACTGCCCCCGCGATGCGCAGCGGCAGGGACGACGTGCGTGTGCCAGCCGACCCCGGCGGCAGCGAGCGTGAGTTTGCAGACCGAAAACAAATACGTGCTTACTAGAGCAAACCGACCGGACTAACTCGTCAGCAGGTGGGCTATGCGCGGCACATGGGATGGTAGAATGGAGTTGTAAGGCGCCAGAGCGGGCCATAGGATGTTCGCGCGGCACCGCGGCCACGGAGACTGCGCAATACCATGAGCCCGAGCTTCCAACACAGTTTGAAAGCGAAGACTTACTGTGGCGAGAACCTCGGGTGCTGAATGGTGTAACATTCCTGTCCCCTTGAGGACGTGGGGAGTTCAGTCCAGCTTGTGAGTACCGCCTCCGGACGGTCCGCAGCACCACGCAGTCCAGAGAAACCCAGCCTCGACCTAAACGCGGCTTCGATTGCTCAAGGGTACAGAAAGCATAGCGTTCACGGGCTCCGTTGGCCGAGCTTCTGGCTGATTTGAAGTTGGCGCGGATGTACAGTGACTGTCGCAGCGCGCAGCTAGCTAATGATATGAGTCGGGCTCCCCCAGAGAACATATCTGTATCGCACCTTGACACGCATAGCCACTCGCAGTCCTTCTGATGTTCTGTTAGGGCGATTGGACTGTTAGGGCGATTGGATCCCTTGGCCTTGTGGATCGGATGTCCGGGACGTGAGATATTCTCATTGCGCAGCGAGCATTCCAGGGACTTTGGACCAAACCCCCATTGGTCGAACATACGCCATGTGCCTGGAAATAGCATTTCACCATTGATTCGGAGCGCTATAGGGTGATTCGCCATGCGAGCGCAGGCGAGTCATATAAGCAAAGACGATGAGTAAGAAAAGACGCTGACACGACTGCACCCTCCTCGTCGCTCGATTGCGCGGCTTGAACCCTTAGAATGTGGCTCGCTTAGTTGATAACTGACATGCACGGAAAGAGCTCGCGATGCGAAACGGAAATCCTAGGACTGCACTGTCCGTATGGGACACTCACTTGGACATCCGGTGACAGTCTTATGAGACATAGCACCCTTTGATCAACCGGCCGGCAGGGGCAGATGGCGAGAATGCAGCCCGCGTCGGCTCCGCTGGATAATGACTTGGCTGCACAGTTTTTTGCGGAGGCCGTATCGGAGCCGCTGACGCGCGGCGATGTGATGTGTTGGACAGGGACCGATTTACTATATTCACCGTGAGCCTCGTGACTCTCAATAAGGACGAGTGACCTGACAACGAATGTGAGTGGCTCATCGTGAACGACGCGAGACATGAGTAGACTCAAAAGGGTCAGCGCCCTTCGCCATGCGGCTCCTTCGCCACCGGGAAGAAGCATACCTGTCCGGCTTTGTGCTCTGACTGTTCTTGGAGACGGGAGGACACCTTGATTGGCCGTTACTGCAACCATGGAAGTAAGAAGGAGTTGAAGACGCACGTGCAGTCGCACTTCATGTGGAGCGGCAACATGGAGAGACCCACTCGCCGCTCCAGAAGCGGTGTTCCTGGGACGACGTGGGTGGGCTGACTGCGATCTGAAGTGTCCCGAGTTCCACTCCTTAGCCACACGCACACGGTTCGTGCGCAGCGCGCCGGTGCTCTGAACCCCGCAAAAAGGATCTCGTCAGTCCGGGGTCATGACAGGCGACGTGGTGTCATCCCGCGCTCACCTCGTCCCGGACTTGCAGCCTGGGTCCGTGCCTCGGCTCTTCTCCTCCGGCAGCGTGCCAAGTGCGTAGGACCCGGACACCGTCGGCGCATCCGGAAGAGTGCAGCTTCTGGCCTCAGGCCATCTGTCATACGCCGCGACATATGCCCACACAACCCACATATGTATGCACCGAACGGCCGAAGAAGGAGCACTGGATAGCGCGCGCAGATGCTCGGGCTAGAATTGAGGCGGATCACTTGTCAGCAAAATCATGGCGGTGGGATGAGCATGGGTCGACTCACTGAGCGGTGCGGGCCAAGGCCCGGAGACTCGAGAGGACGCGTCAGTGCGCAGACAAATTTTCGGGCCAGAGCACGGTCCCGGCTCGGAGCCAGGAGCAGTCGACATCGAACATATGGATAATGGGAGTAGGAGGCGTCTCGGGCGGCGAGAAACACCGAGGCCTGGAGGCCAGCACGGAATGAGTCGATATCCGTTTGAGTCTGACGGCGGGAGAGAGCTGGCGCCGCGCACGGCGTGCGCGGCGCCGGGTGCACCGGGGTCGAGACCGGTGCCGGACGCCGGTAGGCGTCAGGCTGGCGCGTCGAGGTTCGAAACGCTGATGCTGCAGGTTTGAATTTGGTCCTAGGCCCCGAGGAACGTCGTGCACGTCAGGTTGCGTGTGGAGAAAAATCTTCAGGAAAACGCTTATGGCAAGCAGTGGGTAACGTAGTAGAGGGAAACTGTGGAAGGAACGTGCGGGGGATCAGCAGCCAAATATGTCAAGCTTGCGTCAAGGCGTCGGTCGTCCAGGAACGTTGCTGTCTGCGCATGCACGCACTGTAGCAGTTGAGTGGCGTAGATGGACAAGGACATCCGACACATCACTTACTCGATGTGGCGACGGTGTGCTGACTCGCGCGCTCGGCCGCAGTACTCGCAACTTCGGAGTAGGCACGGGCACAAATAACAGATCGTCATCATGCGGCTGGTGATGCAGATGACTGTCGACAACGCCAGATATCCGGAACAGGAGTAGTCCACCTTGCGGACCCAATCGGGGGCATGACTCCTCATGCCTCAGCGTCCTGCCGAATTCGAATTCGTTCCATATACACTAGATGTGCGGCGCCGAGCTTCGATGGGACGCATGTCCACAGCCCTTCCGCGTCTGCAGTCTTCTCCATCACTCGTCGCAGAGCTTAGAATGCTGTATGCGGCAGATGTGATACAGCGCTGTCTGGGCGAGCAGAGTATTGGCATGGCAGCGACATGCAAGTGGAGCGCCGGGACACAACAATGACCGGGGACAAGATGGATAGTTGAATTCATAACAGGGTGTCCGTAGACGGAACAACGGGTGTACTCAGCTATAGTGATGCCTTGGCTGGGATGGATACACGGAGAAGGCAAGAAGATTAGCCTCGAAGGTAGACGAGGGCACGGTGTAGTTGGAAAGAGAGCCTGATGGAGACGGCGAAGCTCACGATGATCGCACGAATATCAGCATGCATGTACAAGGAACAGCACAGAATAGCCTGCATTCGTGCTTCTTGCAACGAATCTTGCGTGTGAACTGAACAAGGCGATGACGCGCGACCCGGTGAGAACCGCACAAGCCCCGCAGTAAGGAGTGCGCATGAGAATGCGCAGTGGCGGGACCCTCCGGATGAGCGAGAGACCCGCTCGGGATGTTACACAATGAATGCAGAATGCGATGCTGGAAGGAGAACGACTGTGGATACGCAGTATCGGGATAGCACGGAGCAGTGCTGGTGGGCGGTAGAAGGATCGTGCGACGGGTTCACATGCGTGCGAGAAGAATGACTGGGGGAGACGATGGGAGAGCAGATGACATGGCACGGCCGGAGAAGGCAGGGGACGTGTGCGGGCGATGAAGGGATGCTGGGATTCCATTGTCGGCTGTCTACCCACATCCGGCTCAGTTCCAGCAGCGCGGTGGCACAATGCCCTTCCGAGCGGAAACGCGACGCGGGACGGAGAGGGGTGCTGCGGACGGAGAGGGCAGTTGAGTACTGAGTCACGGGGCGCGGAACTTCGGGTTCGGCGGACAGTGTGCGCGGGGTCGTCGAGGAGGCGGACATACGAGCACCGCCCGGCGGGGGCGAGGGTGCGGAGAGCGAGGGCGCTGCGAGATCCGAGAGGGAGGAGAGGACGAGAGCCGGTGACTCCAGCCGTGTTTGGCCGTGTTTGCGTGTGGCGGAGGGGGCGCCTCGATATAGCGACTGACTCTCGTCTGCAGCTGACTCTCGCTACGCCCATATAACTCCCGCTTGCCCCTCTATCGTCCCCCGACGTCCCAGCTCAATCCGCAAATCTCACTTTTCCGCCTGCCCAACTCGCGACACAAATCTCCCAGCTCGTGCTCATCCAGCCGACGAGCTTCCCTCCGGATCGTCCTTAGTCGCTGACTGGGACATCCGCCACTCTCCCCACTTTTCACAATGCTTCGTATGCGCCTCACCGCTCAAGTATACCCCCTCCCGCTGTATTCCACCGCCGTCCCCTCGTCCGATTCCAACTCTCTCGTCTCAACTTCTCCTTCTGATTCCAGTATCATTATCATCCAGTCCACCTTCGACCTCGCCCATGCTCTCTTCTGAATCATATTAATCTGGTAATACTCCATCGCCACCACTCTGTTCCACAAGATCCCAGTCTCCGCACACTTATCGACAATGAATATCCATGCAGTCACCCACTCGCTGCCCCACCGCGGCCCTGGCGCGACCTCGCGCGCTAGGGCCCGTTGGCAGCCCTATGCTTCCAACATCTCGCATCCCACACACTCGCATTCCACACTTTCCAAGTCACCTGTCCCCACTCCTGTTTACTTGCACACTCCCGCTTCTTCATCTGCCGCCTCCTCTCCGTCCACCGCCCCCCTCCACCCCATCTGCGACATCAAGACATCACTGCCATCGTCGTCCATCCGGGATGTTCAAAAGTCAAAATATGCCGCAAAACTCGTCGGTGAGCACTGTTTGATTTGGCGTTTGTGCCGCGGGCCGGTCCGCGAGCACCTCTGTGTCGTTTCCCGACGCGCCGTGTCGTTCTGGCGCGCGCGCGAGTGCCTCGGCGCGTCGGTCACCTTCGGATGTCATCCATACCTGTTTCTGTCGCGGGCGATAGAACAGATATTCATTGCGACCGTTTCTCCAGATCAAGCCGTAAAAACGCTTTCCGACGTTTGGCAAACCGACGACATTCCGGCCGTTTACCTCGTTGGTAACGGTGATGGGCTCTGTGCGCAGCCCGACCTCAAGGTCGCGTCCTCATCCGCCGCAATCGTTTCGCATAGTCTCGCGCCATTCTTCTCGTCGCGGAACACACAGCTTCCCTCGCCGATATCGCCGTCAACGCGCCGCACGCCCTCTCCAACCGCGAGTGGGTGCGAGTCACACTCGCAGCCGCCCGAAGGTTCCGTCGGCGGGAATCTGCTTCCGATCAAGGGCTTTGTGCACGAGGTCCTCCGTCGCTCCCGAACGTCCACTGGCGTCCTCCAAACCGCGCTTTGCTACCTGGAGGCCGTTCGCGCCAAGATCCCCGAAATCCTCCGCGCCGAGAAGACTGGGACATTTGTCCACCGGGACGAAGACGTCGAGCCTAGGATTGTGCAAGGTGTCATCGATGAGCCCCACATCGTCGGCTCTATCTCCCACGATCCCAGCAACACCATCCAAACCGTTCGCGACGGTGACACCGTGCTCGTTGGCGCCATAGACATCGACGCCCGTGCGTCGTGTCGGCCCTCCCTCTGCGATACTTCTCTGCCCCCGCTTCCCCACCTCCCCTCCCCCTTGTGTTGTCCCCGCCGCGCCTTTTTGGCTTGCCTCATACTCGCTTCCAAGTTCATGCAAGACCGATCGTACTCCAACCGTGCGTGGGCGAAGCTTGCAAGTCTTCCCCCGAGGGAAATCGGGCGCTGCGAACGCGCGCTTGGAGAAGCTCTCGAGTGGCGTCTCTGGGTCGGCAAGCTACCTGCGTCGACGTCGACTGCTCACCCCCTGGCGCGGAGCCAGAGCGCTGCTGATGTGCTGTACACCCCCGCCCCGTCTCCTTCTTGTACCCGGGTCCCGACTGCGCCGTGGACTAGGGATGAGACTGCGGCCGCTGCCGCACGTCTTCCTTTCTCCATTCCCCCTCCGCCCCCTCCGCCCAGCTCTCGGTCGCGCGGCCTGCAGCGCAGCGCGACCGTGCCGCAGTTGGGCGCCGAGCGCAGCGCGGTCGTGGTCGACCCCTTCTTCCCGAAGACGGACAAGTTGGGCGCGTGGTACGATACAAGACCGACACCTGGGACGGGTTTCGACTCCGGGTATTCGATGGACGTGGAGCCCCAGACCGAGGTTTCACCTACGACGCTTTCGACACCGACTCTCACTTACTCGCCTATGTCTTCGGCTTCGTCGTCGTCCGACGGCTCAGAGGAGAGGACCATCCAGATGTCCATGCTCGTCGACATCCCGACGCCCTCTTGCAGTGGCTACAACCCCCCTTGGATTGCGCACGCCATCCCCTATACCCCTGCAGACCCCGCGAATCCTGGCGCCTCGCTCACAGCCCGCCACGCTTACGCTTACGCCGATGCGGACTGTGCGTCAGGTTTCGAAGGATTCGCCGGTCTGACTCTCCCGCAAATCCACCTCTCGGCGATGAAGAAGCCATTCTCGACCCTGCCCTCCTTCTCGGAAGCCTTTCCTGAACAATGTCTCGGCTCCTACGGTTACGGTACGCAGTAAGGTCGTCTCCTGTTTCCCTAGTCCCCTGTGGGGAAAGGGGAAAGAGGAGCTTTGTGTGCTATTTAACAGGTTGCGCCGTCTTCGGACATTAGTTTCTCTCGTCCTTTCGACTACGTCACATTCTTTGTTTCCATAATCTTGTTCCGTTCTTGTTGCATGGTTTAGTGTGGATGCTCTGTTTGGATGGCCATTGTCGTCGGTATGCGAGACTACATGTGAGATCTTTTCCTGCGCTACTGCCACTCTGCCTCATCTCGTCTCGTTTCGTCTCTCCCTCTCTCATCTGTTACGCGTCGTTTCCTCTGTACTCACACCCTTGTACATAGATATATGCCCCTCTTCCTCTATGTCCTTATGCCATACTCACCGCCTCATAGGTGCTACTGCCTCTCGAGGCGGCTTGGTGTACGGAGCGGCACCGCGCTTCTGTGCGGTGGGCCTGCCGTGTGGGGTGATGGAGCTGAGGGATGGAAGGCCGTGCCGGTGGTGGCCTCGGTGGACCGGGATCGCGGAGGCGGACGCTCCAACGGGAGGAACCTCGACGATCGTCGCGCGTGACTCTAGCAGTCGCGCGCACATCGCTCTGTGGATTCTCCTCGCGGACAGACGGCCGTCGACCTCGTTCCTCCCCTGGCGGACCCCGGCCGATCGCTCGTCGCTGTCGTGCACGCGCCCGCGAGCGCGAACGCCCCTTTCCGCGGTCTCGCGGTCGGCGATCACGAACGCGGGTGGGGGCAAGACACGGCGGCGGCGACCTCCCGGATCAACACCCCAGCGTGTATCCGACGACTGCCTGGACGCAATGCTGTCCGTTGAGGCATGAGGGTACTGCCGTGGTTGCGCACGCGCCCGCTCCGCGCGGTATCGGGTTTGCCAAGTTTTCGCGCACCGAGTATCACAAGTGGCACTCGAAGTCGAAGCCGACGTCAGTAGGGCCGTTGTCCCCGCAGACGGACGACGCTTCTGGGCTGCATAAGACACGACCTCGTCCGTTCCACGCTCTTTCGAGCCCCCGACCAGGCCGCGCGCGATGGCGACGAGTGGAATGCAGCGTTTCTCGTAACGTTCGATAAGCACCGTCTCCCTTCTCTCCTATCTGGTCCCCGTTGCGCCGTAAGAGCTGACTGCGATCGTGTCATGGCCTTTCTTTGCCCTTCCCTTTCCTGTTCGTCGCCCCATCCTATCCCCATCGCGCACCCTTAGATCTTTGTATCGAGCGCCGCGCGCCGCGGCGGCGCTGGGGATGGGGATTGAGGTACGCCGCTGTGCGTTCGCCTCCGCGCGCTGACTGCTCCGTTTGTTCGTAACAGCGCGCGGCTTTACTACATCGACGACCATGAAATCAAAGCCCCGCGTCGGAACTGTACTAGCCATCGACGCTCGTATATCACCCCACCAACGCGCGCCCATGCGCACCCAACCGAACCGCATTGCGGCCATTCATAATTCGCGGTGTCCACCTCCATCGCGCACGTCAACCCGAGGCCCGAGGCCCCCGCAGGCTACGCGCCGACCGCAGAGGCCTCTGCTCTGAGGGATACGATACACTTGTCTGCTCGCGCACGTTCCCCCGTCGCTCCCCGTCTATCCGCGCACGGCCCCGCTCTAGCTGCCAGATCGGGGATGGCTTGCTCAGGTCCAGGTTCGCGCTATCGCGTGCACGCTCATGCTCCATACGGACGACGAATCGCCCACGGCGCACCAACTCTGACCGACATCTGAATGGACCGGCATCTCTCTGGGACGAGGTCGACGTCAGGACGGCACCAGGCCGCCCCGCGAGGAGCTCTATCAGAGCCGCAGTGCTATCAGACAGAAGAGCGCGACCCTGAGGTGGGACGGAACGCTAAGTCTTCCCGCTTTCCCTCGGATGCTTCGGCTCTGACAGAACGCTGGGACGGCGGGGGTCAGCTGGGGGCGCACGTTGCCCGTCCGCTGCGCGCGCCGCCCTCGGTGCGTCGCATGCTGTCTCCCGTCCGTCGCGCTGACACAGGAGCGCGATAGGGACCGCCGTGGGCGGGACGGGGATTTCACGGCGGAGCGCGCCTGGCCGGGTCGAGCCCAGGGGCGCTCTCACGTTCGTTCAAACTTCACTCTCTCTGCAACGCTCGTCGCGCCACCTGTCATGGGGACCGGGTCACGGGAATGCGCTGCACAGGACCCGAGGCTCTTGGCACGTGTTCCCGCGTTCTCCGCAGAGACCGAGATGCAGGCCGGGTGGGACCGGAGTATGGATGTGCAAAACGCAAAACGTGAAGGTGAGCGAGGACGGCCCACATATCCGCGCTCGCCGTCGAAAGCTTCGAGGACGGTGCGTCAGATCGCCGCGTGGGTCTCCTGGCTTCAAACCGGTCGTCTGGAGCGGTGCAAGCCCTGTGCGCAGAAGCGACGATGAACGGAACCCTAGGGAGCGCGCGACGGCCGCAAGATGCGGACGGGTTCGCGCGGAATAGGCGGAGGCCGCGCTCTTGCGACGCTTCCCGAACGGAGATACTCCAGGGCCAGGGATCCTGCTCTGCATCATCGTCGGCCAAGCATCGTTCGACATCCCACTTCGCTCGACTTCTGCCGAAGAACTCGCTGCTGCGCGCATCTGTCGAACACACAAGCTCGCTGGGAGCGGGCGTCTTCCGATCTCTCGGAACTCGACTTTCCAGCGCCGGACGGGAAAGGAAGGCGGGCACAGGCGGGCACTCACTGCACTCCGGTCCTCGTCCTTCCGACGCCCACTCGTCCATCCCGCGTCTCCCACGTCAAACCACATGCGCCAAGCCGGATCGATCCCCGTCGCCCGGAGCTCGAGTCATCGGACGCCCTTCCAGCCAGCGCGCGGTTACGACCACGGAAACTCCTTCTGCAACGCTCTCCGGCGGTATGCCTCCCGGCGGATCGTACGGGCGATGACAGTTCGAACCTCTCCCGGCGGGTTCGCGGTCGACAGCGGACGTGGGGTGTCGTCGGGTCTCGAGGGGCCGTGGTGCAGGCGTACTCGGGACGCGAGGGGCACGGGGTGCGCCGTAATGTACAGATTCTCGGACGGTGCGGGTTCCTTGGGACTCGGAGCTCGATCTTCATCTTCGCAATGCACGCGTGTATTCCTGTGCTGCAGAGTCGTGTGTCCGAGACGGGCCCGTGGTTGCCATGTGGTGTCCGTCGCGTGGTGTCGGTAGTAGAGTTCACCGAGCTGTACGCCGTGTCTCGAGACACTGATCAAATCCACTCTTAATCTCATACTTGTCCGGATACTCGTTCATTCCGGCATGTTTCCATCCGTTGGAATCGCACACCCGAAGGAAGTTTGATCGTTGAAAGTTGAACGTTGAACTCCAGGCCCGAAAGCCTATCCCAGCGGTGTCCGCGAACTCTGTCGGGACTCCAATTCCCTCAGAGCCCGGCCCGAACTGAGGCCGACCTAGTACTAGTGTGAGTGTGTGGTCGGAGCGCGGACCGCCAGCATTTGTCGAGAGCCCGACGTAGTTCGGACATTCCTCACGGCACCCCCACCAGAAGCCGTTTAACCTCTGACCGCGGGCTTCACGGCTCCGACCAGACGCGCGCACGGTCCACATGAACGTGCGCGCAGAGCAATCCGTGTACGTGTATATATATAGGTGGGGGCTGATATCACCGTTCGCAGCACGTTGGCGCATCTGTGGGCGCGGTTGAGGGCGCAACGCGCGGGAGATCTTGCGATGCAGCGAGCGGGGCCGCGACGCGCCTGCGGGGATGGACCGTCATAGTGACCACTTTGGATTTGAATGCGGTCAGTATGACACATCGTCAACGTTTGCAATTGTACGACGACTGCGGGTGCCGTGTTCAGCGCGCACGACGGTTGCAATGTCTCGCTGTCAGAGCCGCTGATCGTGCGGTCGAGCGAATGGACGTTGACCGGCGCCGCCGCATGCCGCGTACGGAACGCAAGGAATATGTCCAGTGTGGTAGTCGCGTCGAGAGGGCCGACGGACAGGATTGAGGGTAGTACTTGTTTAGACATTCAAGGTCCGCAGAGATTTGGATACACAACGGATACGGTTCAATAAGGAATCTAGTGCATGCCAAGTAGATAGCAAACATAGATCGCCAGGCAACGCAGCGAGGGGGAAGGACAGAATTGTGCTCATGGCCCTGCCAGAAGTTATGCCGAGCGCTGAAGCGCTGAAGGCCCGGTCAGCCCAGCCGGACGCTGAGGCTAGGTTTCGAACCCTCCTCGCCTTCCAGTGCCTGCTTCGCTTTCTTGAATCTCTATGCTGCCCCTTTCGCCTGCCCACAGCCGCCGCATCTGCCCTGTGTTCTCTCCGGATTATCCTGGCTATTGCGTATTGTTACCAATGATGTTTCTGAACAGTCTCTACGCCCTAGTAGCCTTCTTGTCATTCGTGAGGCCAGCCTAAAAAGTGTATAAAAATCCGGCTAGAAACCTGTTCGTACGGGAGTTCATGAGTTCTCTGCGGCTCTAAAACAATGAAATTACTCACCGTTCGGCGCAAATCCCAGGCGCTGGTTTCCAATGTCCCACACCGAGTAGTAGTGCTTCAAGACCGAGCCGCCAACGACATTCAGGCCCGGAAAGGAGTTGATGAGTGTCTGGCACGTAGACGGGTCGCTCTCGAACGGTCCGACGTTCAGCTCGGAGCTGGGGATTGTCAGGTTGAACGGAGTGCCGTCTTGCGCGGTGAACGTCATGTCGATCACCGCCGGGAGACTGTCGATCTCGTCGCAGGGAAGGCCAAACGCGCCGGGCTCGGCGGAGAAGGGCCGGATCGACGGGGAGATGAGGGCGTTCATGGCGTCAACGATATCGTCGTCGAAGACGATGTTTGACGTGCCCGAGTCGAAGATGACGGTGAGAGGCGTCTGGAGGAGGGAGGTCGTTTGGTTGTTGATAAAGATTCCGGAGGCAATCGTTTGCCAGTGGCTGGCATCCTCGACGGAAGTGAAGACGAGGTCCCCTTGGAGGCAATCGAGTCAGGATGCTGCACGAAAGGTTGGAAAGAGACTGAGGACACACCGTCGAACTGAGTATCATTGATTCCGCCGAGCAGAAGCTCTGCGTTGCCGACCGCGTTCGGGGTCAAAAACATGCTAAACAGGGCTGTATGTGCATAATTCAGTAGCTGCCCAATGCCGTAGAGCCTGAGGCACTCACATGGCAGTCCTTGCTCCTCAAGGGCAGCAAAAATGCCCTGTGCAGATGCTCCCAAGCCCTGTATTCCTAAGAAAGGGTCGATGTTGAACTTCGGGGTCTGGTCGATGATCGTAAAGAGACTCAGGTTTTCAGTGGTGATGTTACCAATCGTGACGCTGTCTGTCGCCGTCTTGACGGTGAGGACGTAGTCGTTGTTCACGACTGGATCGACGCCCACTCCAGTGGCAAAACTGAGCCTCCGGGTCGTGTTTCCAGCGACAAATGTAGAGCTCTGGGAGCGGACGAACTTGTTGGCTTGGGTACAGGACGTGCACTCGTCCGTCGCGAACTCGAGGGTGAAAGAGCCGGTGTCGAACACGACGCTGACGTCCTGCGGTGGCGTACCGACTGCCATTATATGTGAGGACATCGTATCGACACTTAGGGAGAGGGAGAGACGGACCGGAGATGTTCCCAAACCACTGTAAATCTGTGCCCAAAAAGAAGTTGTCCAGCGGGACTCCGAGTGCCGGGAGCGCA
Source organism: Epithele typhae (assembly GCF_022376455.1). Classification (NCBI taxonomy): domain Eukaryota; kingdom Fungi; phylum Basidiomycota; class Agaricomycetes; order Polyporales; family Epitheliaceae; genus Epithele; species Epithele typhae. Next base: position 139,513 of record NW_025954217.1, on the reverse strand, counting down.
CGGCGACGGAGACCAGTCGTGTGGCCTTTCGGAGTCACACGGGACTGGATGGCGATAGATTGTGGTTGGGCAGCGGCGATGCCTTCGGAAGCTGCGAGGACGAAAACACCGAGAGCAGCAGGTGACAGCATCCCGTGAGCAAGCGCAGTGGCGAGACAGTGGCGAGTGAGGGAGTTATTGAGCTCTTGAAAATGTTTCACGACATGATCCTCTTATACGGGGCAGGCTCGAGTGATTCGGAAAGCCTGGAAACAACAGTGTGAGTGGGGGAAGAGGCGATCAACACAAAAGGGAAGAGACACACAGCAACTGCGTCTACCGAGGATAAAAGAACCCGATCTTGCAGGTGGCCATGAGGTCTTCGAGGGAACTGCGTGCAAAAGAAGCGGCCTTGCCATGCGTTCACGAAGTCGACGAGGAGCTAACTTTGACTGTGTTCAGTGCGCGCGGGCGCCGCCGCCTTTGATTAGTACTCTCGAGATTACGATATAGGATTCAAAGGAGGACGAGCGAGGAGCGAGCGAAGACCGGAAGCAGATGGATGTTATGTGAGCTCTAGTATACTACGGAGACTGAGAGATAGCGACGAGGGAGTGTGCGCCCTCAGGAGTCATGACCGGTCTGACTCTCGGATCACGACCCGCTTCTTCGAGACCTGTGAGCCAACATATGCCATTGTGAACAGATACCGCACAGGGCAACGGGGTGCAGCTGGGTGCAGTGGTCCGGGAGAAAAGCTGGTTGCAGTGATCGGTCTCGGTGGAAAGGCGCGTGATGGCCACGTCTGCATATGCGACCCAGAGAGGCGCTCGCTACCCACCTCTCTCTTTCCCTCCATCATGTTCTTCAGCAGGCTCACCTTCGGTTTCCTTCTCCTCACGGTCGCCGCCTTCTTCTGCGCGCAGTCAGTCGAAGCGGCCAAGGGGCCCAAGATCACCCACAAGATCTACTTTGACATGAAGCACGGCGACAAGGACATGGGTCGGAGTGAGCATCATCTCCTCGCTTCGTTCCACTAGCACCAACTTATTGACGCTTCTCACCTGCAGTCGTGCTCGGTCTCTACGGTGGTGTACGCAGCTCTCAGGGTCTCTGACGGCCGAGCGCTCACGTTGGTCCGTTGTCCAGACCGTCCCCAAAACCGCGGAGAACTTCCGTGCGCTCTCGACCGGTGTCAAGAAGAACGGCGAGGCGCTCCCCGAGGGCTTTGGCTACAAGGGTTCTAAGTTCCACCGTGTCATTAAGAGCTTCATGATCCAGGGTGGTGACTTCAGTACGTGGCCGTCCCAATTCCCCCCGACCACGCTTGGATGTTCACGGGCGCACTCTGTTAGCCCGTGGTGACGGCACTGGCGGAAAGTCCATCTACGGCGACCGTTTCGCGGACGAGAACTTGTGAGTACTGCTTTATCTTACAAGACAGATGGATACCGACTGTCCTTTCAGCAAGCTCCGTCACACTCGCCCCGGTCTCCTCTCTATGGCTAACGCTGGCAAGGACACGAACGGTGAGCATCATTGGAGTCAGAATATAGCGTAGTTGACTGACGTATGCGCTCACAGGCTCTCAATTCGTGAGACTAATTCGTCATTGATATACGGGTTGACGTTGATTAATTTCCTTCCTTTCATAGTTCATCACCACTGTTGTTACGAGCTGGCTGGATGGCAAGCATGTAGGTGGTTTCGTTCATACCATGTGCATATAACGCTTATTCTCTGATCAGGTCGTCTTCGGCGAGGTTGTTGAGGGCATGGATATCATTACTGCCATTGGTACGTGTTGCAAAATGTGTTGGTTTGCTGTTGCTTAAATTCTGTGCAGAGAACGTTGACAAGGGCCGCAACGACCGCCCCGAGCAGGATATCATTGTCGCGGACTGTGGCGAGGTGAGTCAACTGTGAAACCTATCAATAATCCAGAATGCTGACTCCATCTATCACAGCTTCCGGTGGACACCGTGGAGACGGCTGCTGACGAAAAAGAGGTGCCTGCCCACGCTGAGCTCTAAAAAGCCCGGCTCTATTCTGATGTTAGGCAACGTACGAATGAAATCATGTTTTGGTTATTTACAGGTCGCCGGTCTGCCTAACCATACCACCACGTCCTCTGCGAAGACAGCCGCACAGACGACGACCACCCACGCTGCGGTCGCGGTCGCTGCCTCGGACGTGACTGAGAAGGCCGCTGCCGCGGCGACCACTGTCAAGCCCCTCGATGACGATCTCTCGGTGGCCACGGGCGCGGCGTCGTACGAATCTGCGCTTGAGCTCGAGGACGGCTGGGGGTCGTTCACCTCCATCCTTTTCCTCGTCATTCTCATTGGCGGTGGTATTGCGTTCTGGCGCCTCGGTGGTGTGAAGTACCTCAGGCTCTGCTGCAGCGGTAACGAGCGGGCTCGTTACCGTCGTGTCAACGCCGACGATGTCGAGAAGTAGAGGATCTCCCGGGGTTCCGTAAATTAAAGCTCCCGTACGGTCGATCCCTTGCCTACGGATCGGTTTGTACTTCCGATGTATAGGTAACAGTTACATGGGCCTGTCATTCGTTTTCTTGAATCACGTTCTTTTTGGAAAGTGCATCGACCCGCCGCAGAATTCCTGTAATAACAGGGTCTGGGGATCGGTTGGATGTTCGACCGACTTTCAAGGAATAAGTAGCACTTGGTCTCACCAACGACAGAAGGGAATGTTATTGCTACCATCTCATCTCGCCATGCTGCTCTGCAGCTGCCGCGGCCGACACGACGAACGAGGGGACTCCGTCGGAGTTCAAACGGTCTCAATCACCACACCCACACCTACATTTCTAATAAGTAGCCCTGCAACGCCCGCGCGCCTGGATCACCGGCCTCTGGTATGCATATACACTATACGGGCGGGCAAGAGCGTATCAAGAAGCAGCAATAACGCAAAATCAATAAAGATACAACATAGAGAGGACGATGATGCTACAGCCGAGAGCAAATCAATAGTCCCAATAAATCCGCGCCTGAAGTATCGTAAACCCGCGGACGCACCGCGCCCCGTCACCCGCGCAGCACGCCTATTCCTCCCGTTCTCGCTTGACCTTTGAACTTCGTACGAGGCCGAGGGCCTTCATCTGATCGCGCATGTACTTCTCCAGCCGCGTCGCGCTCTTGTGGTACACCGTGTCCTCGGGGTTGTACGCCCGGCAGTTGTCAAAGATGAGCTGGGCGTCGTCGAGGAACAGGTCCGTGTCTGTGTACTGGTTGGTGTCCAGCTTGTGCTCCATCGTGCTGAGGTCTGGAAACGGCAGAGGGCGAAGTCAGCATCTAGTCCACGCGGCACTGAGGATGTTCACAAACCCATGGGGTGGGTGATAACGTCGTAGTAGTCGAGAACTTCCTTCGCATTAACGGGCTGCAGGAATGGCCAAGCGGAAGAATGCAACTTCAAGTCGGAGAGGAGCTTCTCCATCATCGCATGCTCAGCACCGCGACCGGTCGGGCGGATTGGGCTACAAGTGACATGTCAAAATTGCAAGTAGCAGGACAGTCCATCATGCTACATACGCTGTCTGCATTGACGGTGTCCAGCCGCTTTCCCCTGCAAATGGGTTGGAAATGCAGGGTTAGAGGCATAGATAGTGATAATAGAAGTTAGCGGGCACCCACGAAGACCGGGCACCTCCTTGGGGTCGACGACCATCCCATCCCCTGCGCCGTTCTGAAACTGCGGAAGCCCATCGTAGACGATATGTGAACGGCTCTTCTCCCTGATCTTCGTCAAGACAGCTTCTCGTTGCTGTTGAGCGGTTTCCCGCCATGAAAGATAATCGACCTTCGGCAGCAGCTTGCACTCCATGATGGTACCACCCTCGTAGTCCTTAATGTAGCCTGCCCAGACGGCCCGATCCAGAGTGATTTCCTTGGAAAACCCCTGCTTTCGGAAGTACCCAACGGCGTAGTTATCGGCGTAGGTAAGGAAATAGTTCATGTCGGGATAGGTCTTCTTGATATGCGCCTTGAAGTGGTCCATGAGCATACCACCATATCCCTGACAACGAGATGGCGTTAGACGCATGCATACGAGCGATACAGAGAGCCTCCACCTTGACTTGATCTATTGAGGCTGTCGCGAAGAAGACAATCTCGGCGAAACCTCGATGTGGAAATGGACGGTAGCAGATGCCGCCTACAACCTTGTACCCTCGCTTGATGATAGCTAAGCACTTGGAGTTGTGGTCGTACACCAGACGCGCGATGTACTCTCGAGGCATCTTCGGAAGCTGCTTCTGGAAGAGGGTCTTCAGACCAGTCATGACCACCGAGGATCGCGGTTGGCGGTCGTTGTCCACCGCAATGACCCTGATGACGCTTTTTCGAAGCTCCACGTACGCAAGTTTCTCTTGTTTCGCGGAAGGCTGTGCAGGGGATGGACACATTGAGGGAGAGGGGTGCACCGAGGGTGGTTTCACGTACCGCTGCAGATGCGGGACCGGCCGCGTCCATCGTCACACCAGTCGCCAGCCTCGTGAGCTGGCCCTCATCCATCTTGTCTTCCACCTTGACCTTCGCGTCGTGGCCGTTCACAGCCTGCGCGGGGCGCATCTCTTCTCGCTCCTGGGCTGTTGGTGGTGGCATGTTCGCAGGGGCAGTATGTGCCTTCGACTTCATACTGTGCTTCTGCTTGCCGCCTCTTTGACCTGGTACTGGACGACCGTTCGCCTTGTTCTTGTTCTTGCTAGGTGGTTGTCGCGCCACCTGCGTGGCAAGCGGTCGTTCCTCTTCGTCGTCTTCATCGTCCTCAGCCTCGCTGAGCGACGAGTAATCTGGAGATAAACGCCGCTTCTTGGTAGGACGACCTACAACGTCGCTTAAGAACGAAGATGCGGGGGATAGTGGGTGCTTTTCGGGGGGCGATGAGGGGACTTGACAGGGCTGAGACCGGCGCGCATACGAGGGGTTGGTATGGAGAGTACACACCTAGTGCGCCGAGCTCATCTGACAGAGAACTCGCGGGTGAGTTGGGTTCTCCTGGCTTGCGAAAGTCGCCCATTTGTTTCCTCAAGGAGTCAATGTCCTTGTCTGAGTAATCGAAATCGCCGAGCCTTCCGGAGTCCTAGAGCCCAATGAGGCTTAGACAGGATATACTGTAGATATGCGTACCTGGATAGAAGATGAAACGCGTTCAGAGCGTCAAGACTGGGTGATAGAAACCATGCGCTCACCTCAAGTAGCTCATCTAACCGTACGGCGACGCGTCCTCTCCGCACGAATTCTGTATGTCCTATGGTGGAGATGTTCGCACCGTGGGCGGCGATGTCGTGTCCGCACCCGCAGCGGTCAATATACTGCGTGGCGGGCTCGCCGTCGTCATCCGAGTCCGATCCGTCCGACGAGTCGAGAGAGACTTTCCAGCCTGGGGGAGGACGAAGGCCGAGGCATGTTGAACAGCCGGAGCAGGGAGAGTGGCGGGCGATTTTGATGGCGATGTGGGAGTCGGGTACATTGGGTATATCGTTCGAGGCGGGGTATAGTGCCTTCATCATAAGCATGAGCTGCAAGACAGCGGGAGAGCGTAAGGCCGAGGACGGTGAGAGCGACGAGCAGAGCGAATGACAACACCGTGCGCGACGCCCGCCGGTGGCTGTGTTCCGCGGTCCGCCCCCACCTCGACCACGAACTCGGCCTCGGGGCCGTTGGGCTCGACCACACCCTCAATCTCACTCTTCATCTCCTGCCTACACATCCACATACGCCATGCTCACCAGAGCTTGCGCGCGCGCGCGCGCCGTTCCGCAGCCCCAAGTCCTGGAGAGATGATTTGATCCGCTTTTTTGGTGCCTGCCCTCCCTCGCGCCGCGCGCATTGTCTCCGAATATCCTCCTCCCTCTCTCCATGACCCTCGGCGTCCCCACGCAGCCCTCTTTTCTTCCCTAGAGTGCGCGTGTGCACGCGACGAGCCTCTCCGCGATGCCCCCGTTCTCCCTTGTCCATATACCCCAGCTCCTCGTCTGGCTTGTCGCTCTTTTGTCTCTCCCCGCCTTCGTCTCCGCCACCGAATGGATCGACTACCCCGCTGACGGCACCGCAACCCTCACTCACTACACCCTGCCCGATGGCTACATTGCATCCTGCGGCTGCACCGGCGCAAGCACCCAATACCCGACCGCCGCCATGAGCCAGTACGCGTATGGCAGCAGCACCGCGTACGGCCCAGGATGCGGTCGGTGTTTTCAAATCACCCTGCTCAACACATACACTGGCACTCCACCGTTCTTCCCGAACGTCACAAAGAGCGTGGTCATAAAGGTTACTGACCTGTGTCCTGTGGGCGGAGCAGGATGGTGTTCCGCGACGCCGGACAAGCCCAACCAGTGAGTATTTCCGTTCTACCGTGCGAGGACTTCGTACGCGGGGGCGAAGCAGTCGCTGAAACGTACGACATGAAGGAGCGGCCAGTACATCAACTTTGACCTTGCTTGGCCCTCAAAGAGTATACCGGATGACTTCTTTCCTTCCGACGAGGCATTTTACGGTGAGTGTCAGAGAAGGCTTGATTCTCCCACAAAACAACTCAACTCTTGTGTCTCACCGTAGGCTATACGGTTCGTCTATACTATCTTTTTGAGCCTCAGACACGAGACCAAGCCGTATCCAGGACTTTGGTGTATGGAATGTCAGCTACAAGTCGGTCAACTGCCTCGACAACTGGGCAGGGGCGAAGAACGCCGCCGCGCTCGGCAGTGTTGATGATGGATCCAGCGTCTGCTGTCCTGCCAACCCCACAGTGAGTTCTACGTTGTCTCCTTAAGGTTTCACGACCTTCTAAAGCGCATGTGGATAGGGAAACAGCAACGACACCTGCCCATCCTACTCAGACGACAATGGTATCCCGTAAGTTCCGCTATTTCTCAGCTGCCCGTTCTCGCGTGTTGACGTATGCACTCGGAATAGCCCAGACACCACCACGACCGGCAGCGCCCCTTCTCTGCTCCCACTGTATACGCTCTTTGTATCCTGTCTGCTCGGGCCTTGGTATCTATTCGCATGATGCTGTTGTTTTCTCCGCTCTACGACCCATTCGGACGCCCAACAAAGTTCCAGAAAGCGGCCGCACTCTCGCGACAGCAATTCGTTGAAGACGCAACTTCCCGGAGAGACGGGCGCCGTGCTTGGAGTATCCTTGAATGCCGTTCGCGGGAGCCTGACGGCAGAGACCGAAAACCTTTGCCGAGAGTTCACACTTCGTTGAATCGTCATGACTGCGACGGTAACCGAACTCAAAACCGTGTCCAGAGTATCCACACGAACGGAGCATGATTACACGAACATGTTTGCATTGCGTTGGTGGTGATATGATGGCAGACTACATCTATTCGTACAGCGTGCGACCCAATAGATATCAACTTCACACTGCCCGTGGGGGGCTCCCATTCACCGCTGGCCGTAGTTCTTGGTCTCGTACCCGGCTGCAAGGGGGAAACGCGCCGAACTGTCAGTCCGGGAACCCCACACAGGACGCGACGCAGGAACGGGGGCACTCACCCTTGCCGATGATGACGTTCGCTGGCTCCTGGGGCAGGTCCTCAAAGTAGTTCTTCAGGATGCTCTCCGTGCCCTTGGCGTAGCGCGCCTGCGCGTCGAGCGTCGTGCCCGAGTAGTGCGGCACCATGCCGTTGCCCGCCCCGAGCGGGTTCTTCATCGTCCGCCACGGGTGGTCGCGCGGCGCGGGCTGCATGTTCCAGACGTCCCCGGAGTAGCCCGAGATCTGGCCGGACTTGAGCGCGGCCGCGACCGCGTCCTTGTCGCAGATCGCGCCGCGGGCGGTGTTCACGAGCCAGGCGCCCTTCTTGAAGTGCGAGAGCAGGTCGGCGTTGACGAGCCCGATCGTGCCCTCGTGGAGCGGGCAGTTGACGGTGACGACGTCGCAGCGGGAGACGAAGTCCTTGAGGTCCTCGACGCGGATCGCGCCGACCTCCTTCTCGGCAGCGGCGGGGAGCGGGTTGTAGTCGTAGTAGAGGAGCTCCTTGCAGTTGAAGGGGAGGAGGCGCTGGAGGACGCGGAAGCCGATGCGCCCGGCGCCGATGGTGCCGACGACCTTGCCCTCGAGGTCGAAGGCGTCGCGGGCGACCTCGGAGACCATCCAGTCACCACGCTCGATCATCTGCATGGATACGCAGAGTGAGCATAGATGTATGTGTGAAAGCAACACGAATGGCTGACCTCGTGGGCGGGGATGAAGTTACGGACGAGCAGGAGGATGCTCATGACGACGTGCTCGGCGACCGAGACGACGTTGGAGCCGGTGACCTCGAGGACCTGGATGCCGCGCTCCGCCGCAGCGTTGAGGTCGACGTGGTCAGAACCGACACCAGCAGTGACGCAGAGCTTGAGGTTCTTCGCCTAGAACACAAACAGCAGTATTCTATCAGCTTTGGGATTGATGGACACGAGGTTCGAAGTGCGAACCTTGGTGATGAGGTCGCGGGTGAGGTAACCGGGGTGGAAGGGTGTGGTGATGATGACCTCGGCCTGGCTCACATGTCAGAACCCAGACAGAGATAAGACGATTCCAGGGATACACACATCGACGAGCTCCTTTTGGAAGACGGAGTCAGGGCCCTCCTTGTCGTCCGTGACCTGAGCCGCAGAAGGTGAGTGTCACAGACCTCTATGAATACAAAAGGGGGACACTTACGACGTACTCATGGCCCAGAGACTCGAGCCAGGGGCGGATGCCGAGCTGCGGTCACCGTCAGTGGCATTGTTGACATTCGAATCAACTCTGGGAAACCCACCTGGTTCTCGATCGTGCCAAGGAGACGAGCCTCCTCCTGGGCAGCCTGGCCACCACGGTAGAGAACGGCGAGGACCTGTGGCGCAACGGCGAGCGCAGGGTCATTTGCAGCAGCGTCAGTGTTGTGCTCGATCTCGAGATCCGTCTGGACGGCGCTCACCTTCATGCCTGCTGACTGTTGTTGGTTGAGAGAAGGTGCGAGACGAGACGAGCTGAGAAGGCGTGGGGACCTGGGGGAGGTGGAGAACAGGCCCCGTCTTATATAGGACGTCGCGGCGAGCATGGTCATGAGGCAACTAATGCAGATGTCTGTGAGACCGGAGGCGCAATCAACCCAGGCGGCCCATTGAGCAGGAGCGAACCCGGGGCACACACCTGGGTCTAGTGAACGAGTCGGACACGGTAGTCGTGGGAAGGTGGGGCACCGATTTCTTCCTGCTGACCGGGCGAATGCAGCTAGCCCAGGTTGTCACTGTGAGGGGGACCCTACCCATCTTGTCGCTTTTTGTACCATAGAACGCTAATGGTGGGAACCCCCCATGCGCACGCCCGGGTGCCCACGGGCTCCTCCCCACTGCGCCCGCGCACGGGCAACGGTCCGTCGCGTCAGCTGACCACGGTCCGTCCTCCCCCGCGCATCACCCACGGAGTGCGCCGGGGAGCCCCGGACTCGCGACGGCAATAGGCCACCCGGAAAGCTGATGAGAGCATTCCCAGCCGTATCGACGCGACTTCTCCCGACGCCTCCACCTCCCTCGTCTCTTTCCTCCCGACCTCCTACTCGGCGCCTTCCGTCCTATCGCGTCATGCAGGGTCAGCTGTGCGCCCGGGCTCCGAAGGGGCCAGGGCCCGCATTACACCCGTCCCATCTGACGCTGTGTGCGCACTCGGCGACAGTTCTAGCGCACCTGCTGCTATTCCTTGCCCCTGTTCGCGCGAAGCTCCGAAGCCGCGCTCGTGCTCGTGTCCATTCTCCGTCACTGTGGGTGGCTGCGGCTGGAGACCGTGTCCACATGCGCGTCCACGCGACGATTCGGCCGCCGAGAAGGCGTGCATAGGCATCCCAAGGGACAGGGCGGTTGCACGGTAGTGATTGCTACATTATGTAATGTACGAATAGAAGACCTGCACGGGAAACGGTGACGTGAGCGCAGATTCTAGATGGGAGCCGTGGCCGTGGCCGGCGACGTGCCAGGGGAAACACTCACTGGCATCTACGATAATTGTCCACGTCCCTTCCCACCCCGTATCCATCCCACAAGGCCGAGCCGGCACTTACTTAGGTCCTATCCTCTCCGAAGGCACCGCCTCGAACTCGTCCGTCTCGAAGATCGGGTCTCGGTAAGACTCCCTGCACTCCAACGCGATCGCCTCACCCTCGCTCGGATCGGCCGCAAGCCCCGCGGACCGGGGCCCGGGCGGGGGCGACCGGGTCGGGCGCGCCTCCTTGACGGTCTCCCATTCGACGCGGAGGAAGACCCACATCCAGCGGCGGACGACCTCGGCGAGCTCGATCCATAAATGATCAGGTCGCCCTCGGCGTACGAGTGCAGGTGGCTCGACAGCTTGCGGACCACGTCAACCGCAAAATGAGGTCGACGAGTATCGCGAGCGGGTAGACGGCGAGCGGGTAGAGCAGCGTCGGGCGCAGCCGTACGGATACGTCCGGCGACGCTGCTCCTGCGGGTGCCCCAGAGCTTGCGCGAGGTCCTCGGGTACCTCTTCCGGCAGTCGTCCGTGGCATCCCTCGGGCGTTTCAGGAGCGCCGAGCGGGAGTGCAGGCGTGGGAGCAGCAGGGGCGGGGAGGATTTGATGACCGGCTCTTACCGCTGCGCTTTGGAAGGAGTAAGTCCATCCCCAATCATTTGTTACGTCCCACCAGAACGAGTATAAAGAGTTGACTGCGGCTGCGAGAAGCCTGAGATAGAGGTCAGATCGATCTGGTAGGTTGCGACATCTGAGAGAACCCACCATAGACGGAAGAGATGGTGCTCCCCATGCCATGCCTCATCAGCGGCCTGCTCTCCTCTGTTCGCCATAAGTCGGAAACCACGATGCGCTGAGCGGCAGAAAGAAAGATAACGGGGAAAGAAGACGCATATTTGAGGGCATTATAGAGAGGGCGACGGCTAGTGTTGCTGGGAGAATTGTACTCCACGAGGCATTGTCGTAAGCGAATGGCGTAGGGTAGACTGGGAAGTTGAGAGTCAGCTTCATATTCATGGAGGGAGAGGCCGAGAAATGTCGCAGGTGAGACGGAATCGTCCAGGTATCCACGGAGAAACAAGAGCGAGCAGGCAGCATGCATTATCGTCAGGGCGCGGAAGTCAATGGTGAAGATCACCTTTCCGCAGACCGGTTTTCGCGGGTGGAAACGAGGCACGCCGATCATGAATAGAGCGCTGCGCACATACACCAGGAAAATCCAGAATCAAGATCGCCCGAGTGAATAAGTTCTATTCGCGCAGAAGCACAGGGTGCAAAGGAGAACAACTGGCATACGAAGCAACACGCACTTCGCGTGCATACTGGCATGCCAGTGAATGTGTCCTGCGCGCAAGTTCCGAGACCATCCCTCTCCGCAGCTACCACAGCATTTCATACGCGAATGAAGGTGCTCACCTCATGATCGTAGGCAGAACCCAGCGCGTCAGGCCGTCTTGGGCGGGCTGCGCGAGCAAGCTGCCGCCGGGAAGCAGCATATATACAGAGAGCCAAACGTCCCCGAGGACCTTGGCGAAGGAGGTCAAGATATCGGCGAACACGACGTCGGAGAAGTAGACCCCGTGTGGTGATGGGAATACGCATCGGTGTATCGCGCTGCGAGAAAAAGAGGGTCAGCATACAAGCTCAAACCAAAACCTTTCTCCCTTCCTTCGCCCTCCATCTGATCCTCCCTGTCGACAGCCTGCAACAGCAACTGACCCTCGCCACAGCCCGCCCGCCCGCCTGCCAATCCCCGCCCCCAGCTCGCACCCCAACCCGCCATACCCCGCCGCCTCCACACCTCGCCCCTCCACACCCTCACGACGAAAAAAAAAAACAAAGAGAGACGGGCACTCACGTCAAGAACTTGTCCCGCTGCGCCTTGTGCAGCACCCGCAGCGGGCACGCGAGCGCGGTGAGCGCGACGAGCGCCGCGACGCCCGGCACGAACTTGTACGCGTCCACCGCGTCCACCGCGCCCGCGCCCGTCGCGTACGCGTACAGCGCCCACGCGCCGCCCGCCCACCCCGCGAACCAGCCCGCGAGCCGGTAGACGGGGAGGTGGTGCGGCGCGCCCCCACCGGACGGAGACGAGGACGAGGACGAGGACGGGGCGGCCTTGCGGCGCTCCGCGGTGGGCAGCGGGGACGTGAGGCGGTACGCGCCGCCTGACCCGGTCTCGTACGGGCTCAGGTCGAGCACGCCGGCGGCGTCGATGCCCCAGAGGTGGAGGCCGTGGAGGTTCGCGGCCCAGCCGAGGATGCCTAGGGCGACGAGGAAGAGGACGCGGAAGGGGAGAGGAAAGGCTGCGGAGAAGGAGAGCTCATCGTCGAAGTCGCTCTTCATGGAGCTCGTGGCGTGGTTGCGGAGGCGGGAGCGGAGGAGAGAGCGGTCATGGAGAAAGAGCCGCAGCCAGCGTATACCTGGACGTCACTGCGTGGTGGCGGCTATGCATCATGCATCCAAGCGCCCATTTCCGCCCATGCGCAGCCCGCCTCATGCCGCAGAAGATACTTAGGACATGTCACACTCACGTTCGCATCGATGCAGCTGATGTCATTACTACCAGACCAAGAATACAATCCCAGTGTGCGACGCACGCAACCACCATCGGGGAACTACATGCATGGATCGCCGTACTCAACTCCCTTCGACCGTCCGACCTACTTCTTCAGCGGATGCCCTCCATCGATGCAGGCCTTGATGTCCGTGCCTGCAGGGCACCCCACCTGTCCTTCACCGAGCTGAGGTACAGACGTGCCGCCTTCTTGACCCCCGAGGCCACCGAAGGGGCCGTAGCTGATTTCAGGAGACGACTCGATTTCTCCCTCGTCTGCGAACAAGCCTGCAGTGGTACACGCCGCGTCGTTGCATTCTGGCGCGCTGGTGGAGACCGTCCGTTGGTTAGATGCTCCAAGCCTGCGGGCGGCACCAACGCCAGGGCCGCCAACGTTCCCAGAGGGTCCCGAACCAGCGAAGCCACCAAAGCCACCGAAACCGAAATCGCCGTTACGGCTTGGATCGAAGCGTTCAGTATCGAACTGGTCGACGTTCGAGCGACCAGGTTGACTAGGGCCGGGCCGGGACCTGAAGTTGCCAGAAGGTCCACTCGCGTTGTCGTCTCCAGGCCTAGAGGAACCACGGAAACTCGAAAAGCCCGAAAATCCACTGTGGAAGCCGCCCGAGCTCGGAACGTTGTTAGAGGGGGAGACCTTGCCATTGGGGGACTGCAAGACACCGGGGCTTGTTACAACGTCGTTGTTGTTGGACTTGTTGGACTTGTCTGTGGAAACGGAGGGTGCGTTGTTGCCAGAGGGGGAAGTGTTTGTGTTCACTGATCTCGGAGCACTGACAGTGGAGCTGACATCCGGGATGTACGGCGCGTCGTTGGCAGTGGTGGTGGCCTTGGATAGAGCGCGAGTAGACGATGCGACATTGGCAACATCTGTCATCCTGTAGTTGACGGTAGTAGGAGTGGTGTTCACATTGGCGGTTACTACAGTAACACCAGAATCGACAACAGGGCTGGTGGGGATGGCGATGGCGGTAGTGGAGACTGACAGAGTGCTGGTAGACGCGACGCTGGCGGTGGTGGAGGCAGCAGCGCTTGAAGGACTCGAGAAACCGGCGATCACGGGGACAGCGAGAGCAGCACTAGTGACCACGGCAGGGGAGGGAATGACAAGAGGGTTGGTAGACACGAAAGTGGTGTTGGAGAAGGTGCTCGACGATGGGAGGCTCTCCGGTAGCGGAGAGACGAAGCCTGGGAGCGGATCGTTGGTAGAGTTGTCGTTCCTGAAGTCCTGGTCGTGGAGAACTGTTTCGAAGCCGTAGTCGTTCAAAGAAGAGGGATAACCAGTCATGTCGTCCGAAGAAGAGGAGTAACTAGTCACGTCGTCCGAAGAAGAGGAGTAACTAGTCATGTCGTCCGAAGAAGAGGAGTAACCAGTCATGTCGTCCGAGTAGCCAGAGTCGGCACCGTCCACGTCGCCAGGCTTCGAGTATACAGCGGGAGAGGCGCTTGGCTCCGAGTATACAGCGGGAGAGGCGCTTGGCTTCAAGTATACAGCGGGAGAGGCACTTGGTTTCGAAGCAGAGTATGAAGTATCCCCGTAGCTGCGACGGTAAGAAGACTCCTGCTAAAGGTCAAGTCAGTCGGAGCATGAAATGACGAGACATCGTGCTCAGTTACGGATGAGTGCTCACCTCTTCGTACTCGGGCGTCTTAGACTTTGGGTAGGACGTTTCCTTGTACTGCGGCGCCGAGTACTGAGGGTCAGACGCCTTCTCGTACTGAGGCTCCGAGTACGTGGGGTAGGACTCGGCCTTCCGAGAGTCGGGTGCTGAGTACGTGTTCTGGTATTGGGGCGTTTTGTACTCCGGGTCAGACGTCTTCTCGTGGTCGTCATGGTGCTGAGGCGACGAGGTCTTCTCGTAATGCGGCGAGGTCGTCTCCTCGTACTGCGGCGCGTAGTGTTCAGGCTGAGGCGTCTTCTCGTACTGGGCCGATGAGTACGTGGTCGTCTCGTAACGAGACGCCGAGTACTGGGGGTACGAGGCCTTCTCATAGTGGGGAGCGGAGTAAGACGGGTGGACGGCCTCTTCGCGTTGCGGGGGGTGGTACTGGGGGTAGGAGGTCTTCTCGTACCGGGGCTTCTCGTACTCGGGATAGTGGGTCTTCTGGTAGTGAGGCCCCTCGTAGTGGAGGTAGGACGTCTTCTGGTAGTGTGGCCCCTCGTACTGAGGATAGGACGTCTTCTCGTACTTGGGTGCAGAGTACTGAGAGTAGTGGGTCTCGTGGTGCGGCGCCTCGTACTGACGAACATGAGAGGAGTAGCCCTGGGATTCGGCCGGGTAGTACTGAGCGGTGTCCTTCGCGTAGCCCTCGCGACCGTGGTCTTGGTAAGAAGATTCATGCGGCTCCGAAGAGTAGGCGTAGGCTCTTGGCGAAGACGAGCCCTCGCTGGAAGCGCTGGAATAGCCGCTGGTGTGGATCGAGTACCCGTCGTGCGAGGGAGAGGAGGGGCTGTACGAGTCTTGACCTCCCGGCTTCGAGCCTTTGGTAGGCGGCGTGAAAACAAAACGCGGGGGAGTGATCGTGTCGTCGGTGTCACTGTCTGACTCATCTCGAGCGTGGAGGGGACGAGGGACTGCGATCGCACCCGAGCGCGACGCCGCGATGCCGCGAGACGCAGTCCGGAGCGCAGGATCTTCGTCGCCGATGTCGATGCGACGAACGAGCGGTTGCTTGGACGCCTTCCGGGCGTTATTCTGCTGGACGGAGCAGACCTGGAGCGCCGAGGCGAGCTGGGTGTACGCGACGTCCTCTAGCCCCTGAGGAGGAGAGCCCTGTTGTAGGTCTGCCAGCGCCTGGGAAGGATCTGGGACCGGGACGCCATTGATGTTGCAGTTGACGGCTTGGGAGAGCTAAGTGAAAAGAGCGCCAAAGGGGGACTGTGGTCAGCGCGGCAGATGATGGAGACCGTACGGGAGGATACTCACGGAGACGTCGCCCTGGGGGAGGGGTGCGCTTCTGGAATGGTGGAGGACGGCAGCGAGTTGGATATAGACGAGCAGCGTGCGCATGATGAACCAAAGGAGTGTGAGAGCGTAAACGAATGTGGGTGTGGAATAGCGATGCGATGCGATGCAATGGTCGTTGGGACGAGAGAGCAGGCGGGGGTGAAGGTTGGAGCGGACGCCGCCTTAAGCCAGCGGGGGGCGGGGGCGGGCGGCCGAGCAGGCTGACTTCGAGGGTGGCCTCGCCGCCGTCAGCCAGCCGCCGCCGCCGTTCGGATAAGCCGCCTTCGAGGCTACTTGCGGAATCGACAGCCAGCACGCATCACAATGCGATGAGGAGAGACGTTGGAGGGTTGAGATGGAGAATGTGAGGGTAGCTGCGTGAGCGGATAGATGAGCGACGTGCAGCGGTCGACGTGGTTAGCGAGAGCATGCCTTGGAACTAACAAGCGAACGTCGCAACGCTGCCCCGAGACCTGAGCAACGTGTATGACCGGCTCGGCGCCCGCATATACGCGCTGTCTGCTGCTCTTCGCGCTCGACGATGGCTGCAATGCGCATGCCAGCGTCGACAGAGTGAAGAACTGTCCGAGCCGGACGGAATGGGAGCGTCATCGCTTACGAGCACCGTCAAAATCAGGAAACATGTCCGATCGGAAACGACCCCCGGCCAGAACACGCCGCGTGCCGTCGCTCGTCCATCCACCGCCGCTGTCCGTAGCAGGCGACGGCCCGCGGACTGAGACCGCCATGCAAGTTCATCTGTCTTCCTGTCGCCCATATGCCGGCCGCTCGGAGATGACGACGGACGTCTCAGCCGCCACACGTGGGAAGGAGAAGAGCCCGCTGTGCTCCACGGCCATGTGCAAGGCACGTCCACGTCCCCCACCCCCCCGATCTGCCGCGTGGGCGTGCCGAAGTGGTTTGTTGGCGGCGCGCGAGACGGGCGTACGAAGCCCCGCCGCGAACGAGGAAGCTTCGCCACGACACTGCGCATTGTTGCCGTCAATGTCTGACCACAGATGGGCGCACCTCCCCCATCCATCTCGCGACGAGTCCACCGACCCCACAATCATCACAATAGAGCTGTTTGGAAATGCACTATAGTGCACGAACCTGACGCCACTTCGGTGTCTCCACCGCTCCACGGCATGTCGGCCCGCTGGCCAAATACCCGCCAACAGTCGCATGGAGCAAGGACTCCAATGCGCCAACTCACGATTACTACGGTGCACTATCGTAACTTTCCAAACAGCTCTAATGCCAACCGTCAATTCCATGCACCGCGGCGCACCATGTTATGTCCATTTCGACTGATGGCGATGCCCTGCCCTATTAATTAGGCTGCGCACGTCCCCACGCACCTGCACATGCTGATATATGATGGTCGACCACCTATCACTTCCCACGACCGACGATCCCTGCTAGACCGAGCGCTAGGTCGTGCCCGGATGTGTGAGTGGTGGGTAGATGTCGTCGTTTGAGGGACGTCTGGGTCTGGGCGGACAAAGATGTGGAAAGATGTGGAACCGCTGCGCCCGAGCAGCCTTGGAAGACGGGCTGGGCAGCCCGTTGGGGTTCCAGAGCGTGCGATGATCGAGGCGTTCGAGGCAGCAGGAATGCATCTCCAATCTGCCATGGGGGGAACGAGGGCCGTGCATCGTGAATGCTTGAACCGGGCCGCGCTACCAGGACCTAAAGATGAACAGGATTCAGTGGAAGCTGGAAGCACTCGATCGGCCGCGGCCGCCCACAGTCGGCCACTGGAAGGTGCGGTCTCATCGCGCGTCCTTGATATTCTGAGGTCCTGATGCTCTTCGTGGTTCCCCAAATGCCGATGGAAACCCGTGGGCGAGAAGGCAGAACTTGATACATACCTCCGCCGCGTGTGCCCGCGAGTCAAACATTGACCCAATGGTGATGGAATTGAGCAGTGTTGATCGATATCACGAAGCCCGGTTGTGCCCCAGCCTCTATATGATTGCCCACACGACGTCTAGAAACGCGTTAGGGTCGGTCTCTTATTCGATCGCCTCCCGAGGCTGCCGATATCAAATTCGGTGCGCTCGGCAGAGGTCGCGTGCTTTAGCGGGACGGCTGACCGGATGCTGTGGCTTGCCGCCCCTCTGACGACATCCCGACGAGGGTCGGACCTGGGGCCTGCTGCTTGAATTCGAAGGATCTTTGTTTATTTTCAGCAAAGCGTCACGCATCCGCGAGGTGTTGAAATGGCACCCACGAGAATAGCTGGCCGTATGGCGCCGGATGCGAAAAGATCGGACGGCGTTCCCATCCACCTCCCACAGCAGCCCGGGGTCCCCAGCGAACCTTGCGTGGTCGCAATGAAACTGTGGACAGATCGTGAGCCGCGGCTGGGGCACAGGTCAGCCCGGGCGCACCTGGTGAATTCAGTTGCGGTCCAGCGCAGCTCATGCCATGCGGGGCGAAATTGCCACCAGCGATCCGCTTGACGCGCTTTGTCAGACCACGAACCACAGCCGCCCCCAGTGGAGATGCGGGTGCGGATGGTGAGAGCCAATTACACGTCGGAGGCGTGCCCGAGTTGTTCCTGCCGAGCGCCGTCGTAGAAGGACCCCTCACTGAGCATAGCGGGCCGCCGCAGCTCGTCTCCGCAGTCCTCGGTGGAGTGTCCGCGACGAGATAGCTTCCGAAGTTTGAGAGGAGAACAGCGGGCGGTGCTGGACGACGTAGAGATCAGCGCTCAGCGCTCAGCATTGCGCTGCGGCGAGCACCGAATGGAATGTGCTTACACATCGGTACGCTCGGCGTTGGTATGTGGACAGATACGTGTCTGCGGACGCAAGCCGCCTGCGGCACAGGGAACAGACATGAACTCCTGCCGCTGTTGCTGAGTGTGTGCTGCGTGCTGAGCGCCGAGGCTTGCGGCGCACGGCCAAGGCGTACGCGTCAGGTGGCGGTGTGCAGCTGGGCATGCCGCTGGGGAAGACATTGTGACTCTTGGAAGGTCTTGGTCAGTCGCTTTGAATGCGAGCGGTACGGTGGCGTCCGGAGGTAACTGGAGAAGCGCGAGCCGCGGACAGCGTCCGGTTGGTTGCGGCGGCGTGACAGCTCTCGGTCGCAAGTAGGGGGCGTGAGAACAATGCCTGATGGGGTGCGCATCCGGATCTGTGACAGTTGATTCGGGTGGAGAGACGGCCGGTGATATTCATATTCCGGGCTGACGAATCTCACTGGGTGGATCGTGAGGGTGCAGATTGAGGGAATGGTGCGGAGATCTGCGGATGCAATGGAACAACGCCGTGAGACAAGGTGGTCTACTTATCAATGATGTGGTCGCGCAAGGGAAAACCAGACCGCATACCGCTTAGCGAGTGGGCGCGAGGAACGGGTGAGGCGCTGTGGGGGCCGACGTATTAGAAAGATGGGTCAGCCAAAGAATAGGACATAAGGGGATGAAAGCGAGCGAAGATGAGCATGGGAACAAGGGGGCGCAAATCGTACTCGGGAGAAGCCGCGGGGGCAATGTAGGATTCCGGACGGGGGATGACATGTGGCAGGAAGCCCGGGGCATGAGTCAGGCTGGGAGGGTGCCAAGGAGAATTGGCAACAGAGCCGTCAAATTGAGTGGTTTCTTCAAATTACGCGAACAGCGGGCGCGAGCAGGCGCAGCACGTCGGAAGACGACAGCGAGGGCCCAGGCGGCGTGAGGCCGCAGATGAGACTCGGCGAAAACGTTCGGAGTCCGACCGGGGAACGCGTCGGAGGGAGAGAGCGAGCGAAAAGGCGCGCGCAGACAGACCAGCGCGACTCGATCGGCTTCCAATCGGGGATCGAGTGGGCAGGGTGGGCGCCTGTCCGAACGCCGCGGGCGGAAAGCCTGACACTGATCCCATCGGCCGCTTACGGCCTCTTCGCTCGGCCTCCTCCTGTGCCCGGTTCCGGTCCACGTCCGGATGTCCTCCGCGTCTCCCCGATCGGGCCAGTTCATGCGTCCTTCAATTTGACCGTCGTCAAATACTGCCAGCCGCCCTGCGACGTCCCAGCACCCGTCACCGGGGCCCGGCCATGCATCTACCCGAGATTGCGGCCTCCGGACATCGTGCACCTGGGCGCGCCGCGTGAGAGCCGCCCGGTAGATCGCGTCGTCAAATTCACCGACTGCAGATGGGGGGATAATTACGCGAGCACGGGTGGGATCAGCTGCAGGCGCGGACACAGCATCACACTCTCCTGCGGCGCCCACGGCCGACGCTGCGCTCACACTGATAGTCACGGACTCGGATCCATTTCCGCTGTTATTTCCTTTGACACCTTATAGGCGCGCCGACCACTCAAATACGCTTCCCCGCTTCTACCGCCACCCTTCAAATCCCCTCCGCTCGCCCCTCCCGCCTCGATCCCCCTTTCCCCTCCGCCACTCGCCTATCCCAACCACTCACTCCCAGCGTCTACCCCCCTCCCGCCTTCCCCCTCCAGCCATGACTCGCGGTCGCAGAAAGGACATGACCATCCCGCCCTCACGCGCCCTTCTCCAGCAGCGCGACTACCGTGCCCGCAAAGCCCAGTATCTCGCCGATCTCGAGTTCCGTGTCAAGAAGGCTGAAGAGGAGAACGTCCTCCTCCACAAAGAGGTCGATGCCCTCCATGCCAAATTGAAGTCCGCTTCGACTCAGGCCCCCTCCCCATTTGGCCCGGAAGTGGTATGTCTTGCTCCGCTTAACACGGGCGCCGGGTCCAGTGTCCAGCCCGTTACCAATACAAATTCGCTCATTATTCATCTCCCACAGGCCGCAGCGTCCTCGGATCTCATGCACCACCTCACTGTAGCTGCTGCGTCCGTCACACGCTTCCAGCAACTCGCATTCTACCCCGCAGGCGCGGGCGCGGGCGGACCTGCACCACATGTCAACCGCACGCCCATCACCCTTGCGACCCCCAACTACAACCCTTCGCCAGTCGCGCCTCCAATCACACATCCCCGCGCACAGTCGTCGTCCGTCTCGCCGCGCATCGAGCTCCCGCCGCTTTCCCTCTCGCCGCCGTCAAGCTCGGGGCGCCGCCCCTCTTCTGAGTTCGAGCTCGGTCGGCGGCCCTCGATAGTCCTCGAGCGTGACCGTGAACGCGCATACCGCGAACCCCTGCCCTCGGTGTACCCTCACCGCTCGATGCCAGCGTCGGTGATGGGCCCCGCGCCACACGTCCCCCACCGTGTCTCGCCACATGCCGCGCACTCCTCCGCCGGGTCGCCCTCCGGCTCGCGACACAGTGCGAGCCCGCTTCAGAGCGCCCGCTATCCAAACCTGGACCCGCGCGATCCGGACTGCTGCGACGGGTATGTCGACTGCCGCACGCTCACGCAAGACGAAGACGAAGAGGATGACGACGAAGATGAGCTCATGGACGAGGACGAGGCACCACCACCGTCGCGCGCGCGCTTCGCACAGCGCACGAGCGACGTCCGCTCGACAGCGTCCTCCGCGTCGGGCCCCGAAGACGGCCCATCGCCACACTCGTCGCGTTTGCGGCAGTCACCTCCACATGTACTGTCGCGCCCGCCCCCCGAGGGCCAGCGGTGAACGGATGACGCCCGGCTGCTTGTTCACGCGTTCGCGTGCGCGGGGCCCAGCGACGACATGCCTCGGCCGCAGCAAACCTCCGTACCAACGGCCACCTTCCACATCGGTCCTGCTTACTCCGTGACGGACGACACGGCTTCAAGCCGTGCCCATCCCGTCGCGCATTGCTGCGGCGCTGCGCCGACCGGACTCCCGCCTATTTCCGGGCCATAGACGTCATCGGATATGTGGCCTGCCCGTCTCGGCATGCACAGACATCCGCAACCGCATCCGCATCTGCGCCCGCTTTGTCGCTCGTCTGCTATTTAGATGACACCTGTGTGCCCATGTGACTATGGCCTCAGGTATATCCGTTCCTCGTCACGCCACCGCGGCCATGCCCTCGCACGCCGCGCGATGCCGTGTTTGATCTCTATGACCCACTGAATGATCCATGATCTATGTTTTGTCATGCTACCGCGCTTTGCCACCGCACATTACTACACCCCAGGACCCGCGGATTTGTATCCCGACCGGTAGTGGCTACATTGTATCCCTTAAATTACCTCGTTGCTGTATAACACACGTAGTTTTCGTCGAGCTCGACACTTGCTTTCCACGGCTTTCCATCCATCCCATCTATCGCCCCCAAGCGCTCGCCTCCGCGCTCTGTATGATCATATTTCCGCTGTCCTCGTCTGACATGCACGCTCGTGTTGCGTGTCGCCTGTCACGCCTCAAGATAACGTTCAGAGCTCGCACCTCGGCAGGCCGTGGTGTTCGCACTTCCGTGTATATCAAAGCACTGCGGGCCCGGGCCCTCTCCTTCCGGAACGCATCAGAACGCCGCGAGCGTCGAGCGAAGCCAAGATCGCCTCCCTGGACGTCCGATGTTTATGTGTACTTACGCAACACCTCGCCCCACGCGTCCGCGGAATTCGGATAAACGATCATACAATCCCGTCCTGAGACCTCAGGCCTGATTTTGAGGCCTGGGCGCTCGCTGGCGCTGCTGCGGGCTGCGGGACGTGTGCGTGAGTATTCTGTGTCTCGCGACGCGACGCGGTGTGGTCCCGCCCATGCGGTCGCTCTAAGTCTGATTGGCGTCGTGGCGAGCTTGGCTCGCCAGGCCCGGGACTCGGGAGAGGCCCGCGGGCTCTGACGACCGTCGTCGAATTCGCAGCGCGAAGGCGCGTCAGCCGGCCAGCCTCGACGCGCGGCCGCTCGCTCCTCGCTCACTCACGCACACAACGATGGCAGTAGTGAATTATCGAATGACACCAGCGACGTGACACGGACGCCGGAGAGCCAGCTGGGCGCCAGCTGCCGTCGGACGGGGCCCGCTCGGACGGCGGCGTGGATGTGGACGGTGTGGTTCGCAGGTCGCCCCGACGTACGTGCGATGATCAATTCGCATGCTCCCAGACGCTCCCCCGACGTGGGGTCCGCGGCGTGGGGGTTCGCAGGCCCGTCGCTATAGATGTCGGAGCCTGTACTGCAAATCGATTATGAAGCCCTCCCCGCCGACTCCCGCCGACGTGGCCCCGCGGCGAGCGCACGGCGTCCTCGGGAGTCAGGGGAGAGCGACAAACGCGCGCGCCCACAACGCGACGCTGATGAGCGCGTTCGCGGGCCCGATGGCAGCGTCCGGATCAGCCGTCGACGGTGCCATCAGCGCAGCGGCATCAAAGTCGCTGTCGTGGGCCGGGAGCAGTCAACTCAGTCAGAGTCAGTCCTGTGTCTGCGTTTTCGAATTCATGCAGGTTCGCGCGCTATGCAATGCTTCCATTCGCCCCGTCCCTGCCTGATAGCCCGCGGTATACGAGGCGCGACGTGTGGACTGCATGAGCGACCGTTTCTGATGCGGCACGCCTGCGAGTCCCACGTCCAACTCCGCGCGCTGGGAGCCAGGAACGCCGAGCGGCGACGCGGTCTCACGCGCGCGGGCCCGGGGACAGGCCCTCTTCGAAATCGGAGCGCCGTATGTCAATTTAGTGCCACGAGCGGGATGTGCTAAGTTCCCACTGAGGCGCGCGCCTGCGTTAGACTCCGAGGTGACTGACCTTCTGACACAGCGGGTCCTGTGCGCGTGGGCTTGGGTGTTGCGATCTTGAGACGTGTGGCATGCGTCAGTGCGTCGCGGTCAGCTTCGCCGCACGGCGAGGCGCGGACCAAGGAATTCGCAGACGCCTGAAGTAAGTCCTGCCGCGCGATGGATAGAAGCCCCGATCGTCAATTTCACGGTCCATCTCGGGTTCGGCGGGGGTCCGTCGTGCTATACATTCCCGTCATACTGATACAGTAGGTATTCTGGGACGTTCTTCCGGGCGCACGACGGGCTACTGCGGATCTAGGGGCTGGATGGCCTCTTCCAGGTTGCGCGCGCGCTCGACGTAGTCCCACCGGTCGAGGCCCCCAAAGTCGATCGTCATCGCGCCCATGGCGAGGTTCACCTGGAGCTCGCAGATGTGGCTGACGCGCGCCCGCCAGCTGTCTCCGCTGCGAGGGAGAGGCGTCCGATGACCGATGGCCGATGACCGAGAGGCGGACCGAGTCCCCGAGTGGATTCGAATTCAGTTGACAGGCGAGGTGAGGTGGATGGTTCGTGTGGGCGGCAGAGGGGTGGGAAGCCGAGCAGTCGTAAGGAGGTCGGAAGTAAGATCCGAGGGTGCGAAAGGGGAGGTCATCATCGAATGACGAATGCGTTCGGCACGAGGTCAGACGGCCCGCGGCGCAGGAGAAGCAGATGGAAATCCGGATGACGAGATGGATGCGGTCATGGGCGCGCGCACCAGAAGTGGAAACACGGCAGCGGATGTCGGCGGCGGCAGGAGGGTTTGACGGAGGTGCGAAGAACAAATGGGGACAACGAAGGCACAGGGATTTCAGCAGCACAGCTCGGGGTCAAAGCAAGGTCATCCACTCACGTCGCCGTGCCGTACATGGAGGTCCCTGTCTGACTGACAAGCCTCACGCACTGGTCCGTGTTCGATTGTGCGTCGTATATCCAGAGTGTCTTGCCCGCGTACGTTTCTTGCCAGCCGTCGTGGTCGACGAGACGGTTTGGGGGCTTGATGCGCTTAGTTCCTTGAGGCGGTGCGGGGGCGCGCCGGACGCCCACGTCGTTGAGAAGACGGAGCGCCTTCAAATTGGAGATACTGGCGAGGGTCGCGCGTGCCTCCGGATCCACGGGGTTAACGACATGGAATATTGGTGTAGAAGACAGGCATTCGATGCCCTCTTCGTCTTCGTCTTCATCGTCACCCTCTCTATCATCTTCCATTGCGGCACTGCTGGTGGCACTTGAAGTGGATGGACCTGAAACCTGGGCCACATCGTTGTCTTGGCCCATAGCCTCTCCTGCGGCGTCGGAAGCAAACTCGGCCTCGGCCTCTTGTAAGCGGGTGTGGAAAGCCTGCCATGCACCGTCATTGGTGAAATCGGTCCTGATGAGAACACCGAGGCCGGGGGCATCGTCCGACTCGTCGTCGAGCGGGTCGTCGTCAACTGTGAACTCAGCATCCTCAATCGCCTCAATGGATGGAAGATTTTGACTGATCTTGAGGCCGTTCATTGATCGGTGAGCGCAGGCAAGGATGAAAAGACGCACTGCTGCGAGGTACGCATTCTTTTGCTCCACTGGCAGACCCCAGAACGTCTCAGCCACCCTTAGCCTCCACCGGCGCCGGCCTTCTCCAGGATGACGCGCTTTTATGGACCGATAATGCTCCTGGCCAGATGGAAGGGAAGAGGTTGGTGTTGCTCAACGCGAGCGATCCGACGACTATGCGCACCAAAAGGAAGGGAGAAAGCAAGTTGATGGCAGCTGACAAGTCCATTGCACGGTGGACGTCGCAAAGCAAGATTCCAGATTCCAGATCCAGAAGCTGGAGCGCTGCGACCTGCAATCGCTAGCGCCGATCTCCCCGTAGCCGCCCGGGCCGGCGAAAGTGTTGATCCAGATTCCATGTGCCACGTGACGCCTACAGGCCGTTTCATCCTCGTGCCGCTCAAGGAGGAAGTACTGTGGAGGTCACGACGACGGTCATGCGTCCATCTGCGGCGCCGAACATGTGAACAGTATCGACGTTGTTCGGATTTTCCAGCTAACTCGCCCAGCCAACAGCCGGCCTCCGCGAGTCGGAGGAATGCTCCCATCACTACGCCATGCAGCCCTCTTCAAATTCCGCTGTTCTCGTCTCCCTATGCTTGCTTTCGCTGCGCACGTCCTCCATTTCTGCTATACGGTCTCGCCTAACATTTCTGGGGCTCGGCAATGCAATCATCATGATAGGCCTCGACGCCGCTTGTGCGGGGTAGCTGATTGCCCGGACCGACATCTGCAACCCATCCCCGCGTGACCACGGTCGCCCGCTCCACGCAGTCGCCAGTCTTCTATTTAACGGGGCATCTCTCACGGTGTCGACCTCAGCGCAGAGGCTGCTCTTCCCCCACTCCTCCGCGACGCGCGCCGCACGGCCGCAATGCCTCTCATGCCAGTCCGTACCACAGGCGGCGTAACAGGTGCGTGATTCGCGCGCTGTCTGCCATCTGCTTCATCTCACCCATGGTCGCATCTGCTCAGCCGCCGACTTGCCTTTCAGGCAGTGGTGCTTCGCGTTCGGCCTGGTGACTTCCTTGTTCTTCACATGGGGCTTTGCCTACGGCGTACGTCCCTTCCTATGCGCTTCTGTTCTGCATCTGACCCCAGACGTCAAGCTGCTCGATGTCCTCAACTCCCACTTCCAAACCATCTTCGGAATCAACAAGACTCAGAGCACGCTGCTCCAACTGGCGTACTTCGTGCGTGCCTGTTTGCCTCTCTCTTGACATGCACCGCTTTGCTCACGGTCGTCCCGACAGGGCGCATACCTCGTATATGCTCCCATAGCGAGTATATTCGTGAGTCACCTACGGCATGTGACCCGCGTCTCCACCTTCTGATAGCAGTTTGATAGATGGACAAGTATGGGTACAAGGTGCATCTGACCTCCCTTGCGCACGCAGCATAACGGCAGCTGACCCTCGAAACAGAAAGGAATCCACATGGGCCTGACGCTGTATTCTCTCGGTAGGTTGTTCGCTCCCACTGCGGCCACTTTGTCCGTCGATGCTCAGACCGGACCCGTGTCCGACAGGCGCTATCTTTTTCTGGCCGTCCGCCAAATTCGCCACATACGGCGGCTTCGTCGGCTGCACGTTCGTGATTGGTGAGCAGCAGGCCCACCCCCTCACCGCCGGTGGATAGAATTCTCAGTGCGGGTCGCGACGAACAGGATGCGGCTTGTCCTGCCTCGAAGTGGCGGCCAACTCGTACATCACCGTACTGGGCAGTCCCAAGTACGCGGCCGCGCGCCTCAACTTCAGTCAAGGTTTCCAGGGTGTTGCCTCCTTCGCCGGCCCGCTTATCGCGTCAAGGTGGTTCTTCACGGGGAAGAACGCGACGTCGCTCGACACCGTCCAATGGTGCGTGCCCTGAGCCCTGCGTCACCGAGCGTGAGCGCCTTACACCTGTGTCATAGGGTCTACCTCGCCGTCGCTGGCCTCGGAGTAGTCCTCAACATCCTCTTCTAGTGAGGTCGATCCCCTGGCGTGGGCGAAGTCTCGCTGACAAACTTGCGTAACACAGCTTCTGCAGCTTCCCGAAATCACGCAGGATGCACTTGCGGAAGAAATGCACTCGGCAGGCATTGATGCCGACAAGGAACCTTTCCACAAGCAGTACCACTGTATCTTCGGCTGGGTCGCGCAGACCACCTACGTTGGAGCGCAGGTCGCAGTTGCCTCGTTAGCCGTCAACTTCCTGACAGAACAAGGTATCGGCATCAGCAAGCCGTTAGCGAGTCAGCTGTTCTCCTACTGTCAGATCACGTTCACCGTCGGCCGGTTGGTGCGCTCTCCTTCCAGCGCCCGACACAAGCTAACATTTTGTGTTCGGGAACAAAAATAGCTTCGTCGGAGTCGCCCTTCTCCAGTGGGTAGACCCTGCACTCCTGCTAACTGTCTACTCGGCTGCGTGCATGGTGTTCTCCCTGGGCGTGACATTCGCTCCAGGCAAGTCCGCCGTGGGCTGCCTCTTCGCCCTCTTCTTCTTCGAGTCCATCTGCTACCCGGTCGGTACCTTCTCCGGACATGATAACATAAGATTTCGATCCTAACCGTTCGCGCGTTAGGTCATCTTCACCCTGGGGACGAAGAACTTGGGCAGACACACAAAGCGTGGCTCCGGCTTGATCGTCATGGTAAGCACCTGACCGGTTTCATCGGAGCCCGCGCGCTGCCTGCTCCTTGGGCCGACCGTGTTTCTCATACAGGGCGTCGGAGGAGGCGCCTGGTGGCCGCCAATGGCCGGTGCAGTTGCGGACCACGTATCCACCCAGCGATCATACGGAATTCCCTTCGCGGGGTACACCATCATGGCGATGTATGCTGTGTACGTGCTGTTTCGTCTGTGTTGACCTTAGACGCTAAGAGCGCCTTGTTGCTTCTCCCGACAGTGGCATGGTCGTCGACCAGACGTGCAAGGGTGGCTTCCGCTTCCGCACGATTGACGAGATCGCAGAGAACAAGGCGCATCAGCAGGGCAGGGCCTCGACTCGACCGAGAGCCCGAGCCCGGTCAAACGCGTGTCGACGGAGGGAAAAGAAGGGGAGCAGTGAATTTGTCGAGGCCGTGTGAGACCTCTGTTAGACCCGGGCGCGTTGTTGGAGCGCCATGCTTTGAGCACTCCATATTTGCTCTCTTCCTCTTCCAGAGCCGACATACGCGATGTATTACCAGATGTACTCTACTTATGAATGCCGACGACTCTCACGCCTATCTCCTGCGTCTTGGAAGCCTTGCGATGTGTCTACAGTCCTATCCGGATATATATTCTGCCGAGGGTCGCCGACCTTCATCGTCTGTTGAAATCCATCTCACCTGTCAGCCGGGCGTAAATCGCGCCAGCGCCCCGGTGGCAAGCACGCGTTGGCGTGGACTCAATCGCACTAGAACCTGGTAGACTTCCAGCTCTGTTTTACGCGTACGGTGTTATCTCCCCTGGGGCGACGTCGCCTTCCAGGGCTCGAACTCAAACCGCCACTCTGGCAGGCCGGCAGTAATAGAGCGCAGCTACGTGCCCCGCACCGGTGCTCGCGCCCGCCGCCGGGCCCATGCACCCTCCGATGTCGTC
Source organism: Epithele typhae (assembly GCF_022376455.1). Taxonomy (NCBI): domain Eukaryota; kingdom Fungi; phylum Basidiomycota; class Agaricomycetes; order Polyporales; family Epitheliaceae; genus Epithele; species Epithele typhae. The sequence goes on along the minus strand of NW_025954217.1, from coordinate 111,310 downwards.
GGCGTGCGCACAGTTGGCGCATAAGCAAGCCTGAACCTGCACGCCCGCCGACCGACGGGCGGACGCACAGCGAAGGTTCGCAGCCGCGTGCAGATTTGCAGATTCTCGCGTGCGCGCAGGCTTCGACGGGCACAGCTGGCCACAGTTGTCGATCGGAGGCGTGCGCTGGTCGCACGCGGAGGTGCGACTCCGTGGATCTCGACAACATATTGCAATTGTGGGTGGGGTATAACCTGCGGTCCATCGAGCGCCGGAGCAAACCACTCCAGACGCCGCGAGGCCAGGAAAGGATACATACGCCGACGATCTCTCTTACGACCTCCAACAACACACTGCGCGCCCTGGGTGTCCATGTCAGCGCTCTCTCGACCACAGGAACGGGCTGCATGGCAGGACTAACCGGTCAGAACGCCGCCGGGAGCTCGACGCCGAACACGCGCGACAGCAGCAGCCGCACGAGCGCATCCGACCCAGGCGTCTCCGTCACACACGCGACGCCGTCCGGCGGGCCGTGCGGGCTCGCGGGCGCGGGCTTGACGACGACAGGACCCGTGCGAGCGACGGTGCTCGGGGTCGGGGCGGCAGGGTTGGCGGCGGGAGCTTGGGCCAACTCGATCTCGACCTGGGCGGGGACGGCGTTGGATTCGAGGAGCGTGCTGGTGCCGGCGCGGTGGGATGGGTCGAGCGCGGCCTGCACCTCGGCGCGGTTCGCGCCCGGGGCGTATGCGCCGGGGTCGTCGCGCCGGTCGACGACGAGCATCCCGCGGGTAAGCTCGCCGTACCTGCCGGAGTGAGGCGTGGTGGCAAGACACGGGAAGTGTGGGCCGTGGCGAAGGTGGTGGCGCGGCTCAACGAATTTGAAGAACGGTGGGAAGCGGAGGTGACCGGTAAATATTTGAATGGCGACGAGGACGGAGATTAGATGTTGACAGGGAGGATGGAATAAGGAAGTGTTGCGTATGTGCAAAGACGACGGCGTTTTGAGTCCGGAATCGCATTCGCCGAAAACACGACACCGATCAGGCATGAGAACCGCGGAAATAGGAACGAACATGAAGCAGAACAATGAGCCGCGAGTGTCAGCACAGGGCAGGAGGTGCACGCACCGCTCGACAGCGAACTTACGCCTCGTCGCCTTCCATCCTGACTGCAGTTCGCCGTGACCGTCCGGCGTCGGGACCGGGGGATTCACAAGCGCACACCACACCGCAACGATGTCGTGCAGTTCGAGCGCGTCCTTGCCGAATTCGCACATGACTTCGCGGGTGCGCTCGAGAAACGAGCTCGCGAAGTGCACAATCGGGGGCTTGTCTTCGGCGCGCGAGGGCTGGCGGTGGACTCGAACGTAGTATCAACATATCTTGCGTAAAGGGGGAACGAGAGCTCGTGTGGAGTGGTGATGTCTAGTGGGAGGAGAACGAAACGGTCGAGAGGGAACCCTGAAATCGTGCCGCCAGGGCATAAGAGCTCGTGCACGGCGTATGGGTCAGCGAAGAAGTTGACTGAAGAGGAACGTTATGAGCGCAAACCGTCTGATGGGGAAATCAAGGGCTTACATTCTGCCATAGGGGAAGTGTTTCCGGGTACGTCTAATGCCCCTCCCATGCAAACAACCCGCCCCAGCCGATCGACGGTACTCCGACGATCGAGCCTCATGAGTTTCGCGAGGTTGGTCAATGGACCGAGTGCAATGTAGGTAATACACCTCGAGGGTTCAGACTTGATCAATTCGAGCGCAACTTCAACGCCAGGTTGGCTTGTAATCTGTAGTTGTGGATGCTCCGAGGGGGAGGGACTCGAAACATCTAGGTCGGAATGTCTCTCTGTGATGCCTGCCAGGCCGTCCCTAAGACATCATGAGTAGGCAACAGCATAGATGCCACGCGCATACCTCCCGTGAAAGTACTGTGCGCTATGTATGTCGCCTGCAGAGGGTTCTTCTCCCACGCAAGAATGGTCTTCCTGCCTTGCTGGAAATTTGGGAATCTTGCCGCATCTTCAGGAAACTGTTCAAGATGTCGGGCTATTGCCTGATACATCTTGAGAATGTTGACGCTTTAGCCGTAGAAAGTCAGTCATGACGCAGGTAGACAGTTCGAGGCGTACATACTAAGACGACTGCGCATCGGTGTTTCCTGTGCACGTTTGAGAGCTTTGTCGAACACAGCTACTGCTCAGACTCACCGAAAGAAATCACTATAGCGAGAATTTCGAACTCAGGACTAGCGAGAGCGAGTAATCTGCAAGCATGCCACAGTTCAAAGCTCAAATCGAAAACCAACGACGCAGATGCCAACTTACATGGCTAACACGTCATCCACACCCGGATCAGTATCAACTGTGCTCGGATATCAATCGATGCGACTCAAACATGGCAGGCACAAGGCTCACTGATCACGGGGATTCTCGTCTTTCGGAATTAGCATCGACTGAGAGCGAGCTGGGGGGAAGAATCTAGAGCTTTACCAACTGGAGATTTATTCAAACGCACTCTTTATCTTAATGGATCGCATGCACGTGACGCACGGTGATAGCGAACGATATTGATAAATTAGGCGCAGAGCGTGTGTCTAGGCGTATCGTAACCGACGTGACAAGAGAAGATGGTGTACGGCACATAATGCTACGGCGCAGAGAAAGAACTCACCTCCTATCAGGAGGTCGATGCAAATGAATATGGATGCGATTGGCCAGGGAGTTCTGTTGCGCAGACGGTCAATGATCACATCAAGACGTGTGAACAAAGCGACAAAGGTCAGAGATCTTGGTGGAAAGTAGTCTCATTGGGAACGATGAACCCTCTGAAGTAGCAAATATAGTACGAAACATCACGCAAAGGAACGAGACACAGCTGCGACTCACAATCAAAACGTGCCTTCTAGATCTAACCTTCCCCAAGCATCAGAGGGACGTATTCGACGCGTGGTTGACGTACGGCGACTGCGAGTTGACCCAACGAGCCTCTTGGGATTTGACGTGATGGAAGTGGAAGACGCGAGCCCAACAACACACGTGGGAAGAGGTATCCAGGTGACATGAGCACTGTAGGAGAAAGTAAGGGAAAGGGAAAGAGCATGAACACGAGGCTTGGGATGACGACACGCGCTTGCGTCGCCGTGGGCGCCCTTATAGCCGGCAACTGCCGAGCTGTACAGTACCAGTCACAGTGGCTGTCACACTTTCGCGACGCGTGCCGGCAAAGGAAGGACCACCACAGCCAGACGAGCTCGACATCGACACCGCCGCCGACGCGAAAACATCCCGCCCATCATCATGGAATCCCTCCGCTACCTCGGCTCGATGGCCGGCCACAAGGGCTGGATCACCGCGATTGCCACGTCCTCAGAAAACCCCGACATGATCCTCACTGCGTCCCGCGGTACGTTGCCTCTTCATCTGGAGCATCCTTGTTTCCACTCGAACAAGCGGAGTGCTCTTCTCATCATCTTTTTTCTTCTCATGGCTCGAATATGTGCGCAGACAAGACCATTATCGTCTGGCAACTCACGCGTGAGGAGGACCAGTACGGCTATCCCAAGCGCATCCTCCATGGCCACAACCACTTCGTCTCCGATGTTGTTATCTCCTCCGACGGCCAGTTCGCGCTCTCCTCCTCGTGGGACCACACGCTGCGCCTGTGGGACCTTAACACCGGCGTCACCACCCGCCGCTTCGTCGGCCACACCTCGGACGTCCTCTCCGTCTCCTTCTCCGCCGACAACAGGCAGATTGTCTCCGGTTCGCGCGACCGCACGATCAAGCTCTGGAACACTCTTGGTGAGTGCAAGTATGACATCAAGGACGATGGCCACACCGAGTGGTGAGGTTTTTCGTGTATACAAGAAGATCCAGTGCGTAATCGAATCTCCACAGGGTATCGTGCGTGCGCTTCAGCCCAAACGTCATGAACCCCGTCATTGTCTCGTGTGGTTGGGATAAAGTGGTCAAGGTGTGTACATGTTCTTCTCGGATTCCGCGTTGCCCCCCTCTCGCGGTATGATGTTACATAAATATTTGCTACTTCAGAGGGTTTACCCCCTATGAGACCATTCAAAATCACCAAGATCTCTGACCTTCACCTGTGCTATGCTCATCAAGTTCGTGGGCTGACGCTAATGTCTTCTCAGGTCTGGGAACTCTCAAAGTTCAAGCTGAAGACCAACCACTACGGCCACACTGGCTACATTAACACCATCTCTGTATCTCCCGACGGCTCGCTCGCGGCGTCCGGCGGCAAGGACGGTATCACCATGCTTTGGGACCTGAACGAGGGCAAGCACCTCTACTCGCTAGAGGCCGGTGACGTCGTCAACGCCCTCGTCTTCTCCCCCAACCGCTACTGGCTCTGCGCCGCGACGGCGTCTTGCATCAAGATATTCGACCTTGAGAGCAAGTGTGTATCTTATCTCCCTCCTTTGAGTTACTGTGGCTGATCACATCTCAGGTCGATCGTCGACGAGCTCAAGCCCGACTTCGCTCAGTCCTCCGGCACCCGGGAGCCTGAGTGTGTATCTATCGCTTGGTCGGCGGACGGCCAGACGCTCTTTGGTGGCTTCACGGACGACCTCGTCCGGGTGTGGACCGTGGTGTCATAAGCTACCTCTCTCCCTCGCACCTCTTTTTTGCACACCCAGAAAAGTGCACGGTGCACTGCGGATTGGGGGCCGACTGCAGTTAGCGGGACGACGGTTGTATGTACGCTCTAGGGTTGTGTCTCTTTCGCGTAGCACTGCGTGTAGCCTCTCAAATCTAAGCTTTGCTTTGCACACTAGTATTATCATACTGCTTTCGAATTGATGCCCGAGCTGAGGCATGAGGAAGAGATGTTTACAACGAAATGGCTGCAAGTTGTTACATAGTCAAGAAATTACGGTTAACGGTAAGTCACTGAGATGGGCGGGTCCGTTCAATTAATATCGCTCACTGGAGTCTGGGTGAATGAGCTACAACGACTCCAGCTGATGAGCCCATATCACGTGACCGGCAAAATTATCCGATATTGACCATGAACTTCAAAATCGGCGTCTGTGGTGAGAATGGCATGCTGTCGCTTTCAAGAGCAACCTTGCTTCTTCCCCCCCCACCTCTGCACATACCCTGGAAAGCACAATAATGGAGAAGGTCGGCAAGGAGACTCTATCACGAGCAAACCACGCTCTCAGGAGAATGTGGGGAACGACCTGAGCGCGTTGCCAGTCGATCCCGTGATGCGGCGACTGCTGCCCCTTCAGGTGAGTGTTGTGACGCCATGCTCTTTCATTTACCCTCATGGTCGAAATGCATAGCATGGTGAAGAAGCTCAGTATATTGGATCGGCTTCTCACTCCTGCTATCCTCGTCTGCATGATTGTCGGCGTGCTCATCGGGAACTTTGTCCCTGGCGTTCAAGAGGCGTTCGACACAGCACGCTTCCAGTCCGTCTCCGCCCGTAGGTCCTCCCTGTCACTACAAGCCACCAACACTAACTAAACCGACCCAGCGATCGCGGCGGGGCTGCTCGTCATGATGTGGCCCATCCTCACCAAAGTGCGGTACGAGTCCCTGCCCGCGCTGCTCCCGACGCGCACGACGGCGGTGCACATCGCGCTCTCGCTCGCGCTCAACTGGCTCGTCGCGCCCTTCGTGATGCTCGCGCTCGCGTGGGCGGCGCTGCCCGACCTCCCGTCGTACCGCACGGGCGTGATCATGGTCGGCCTCGCGCGGTGCATCGCGATGGTCGTCGTGTGGAACGCGCTCGCGCGGGGCGACGGCGAGTACTGCGCGATCCTCGTCGTCGTGAACAGCGCGCTGCAGGTGGTGCTCTACGCGCCGCTCGCGCTCCTGTTCGTGAACGTGCTGGGCGGGGGCGGGGGCGTCGAGCAGACGCTGCACGTGTCCTACGGGGACGTCGCGATCTCGGTCCTCATCGTGCGTGTCTTCTCCCTCCTCGATCCGACGTTGGGTGCGGCTGACGGCGCGTGCTGCAGTATCTCGGCATCCCGCTCCTCGCAGGGATCGTGACGCGCTTCGTGGTGCTCAAGACGACGTCGCGCGCGTTCCTCGAGACGCGCTTCCTGCCGTGGTTCTCGCCGCTCGCGTTCGTCGGGCTGCTGTACACGATCGTCGTCATGTTCGCGTACCAGGGCCACCACATCGTGCACAACCTCGGGCCCGTCTTCCGTGTCTTCGTCCCCCTCGTCCTCTACTTCGCCCTCATGTGGTCCGCCGCGTTCGCGCTCGTCTGGTGGTGTGGGCGTCGTGCGCGGCGGCGGCAGGCCGGCGGGGCTGCGGGCCCGGCTGGCGCGGGTGTCGACTGGTCATACGAGATGGCGGTCGTCCAGAGCTTCACGGCCGCGAGCAACAATTTCGTGAGTGGGCTGAATCAGTCTGGGTTGGAACGAGAGGGCTCACACAGAACGCGTTGGGACGGTAGGAACTGGCCATCGCGGTAACGATGCAGTGTACGGCGTTGGCTCGGACCAAGCATTGGCCGCTACGATCGGACCGCTCGTCGAGGTGCCCGTGCTGCTCGCGCTCACGTGGGTGGCGTTGTTCTTGCGGCGGAAGCTGAAGTGGTCGGAGAAAGAGCAGGGAAGCGCTGCCTAGGGGAGGCAGCCGGTCGCGGGCGGTTGGGGTGACGAGAGGTGCGCAGTCGTACGAGAGGTAGAGGTGAAATAGGACCCGGTAGGACTGCACGTTGTAGTTGAAACGACCCAGCAAAGACGCAGATGACATTGTACCGGCAAAGCTCCCGGAGTCATGGGTGTGCAATCACCTGCTCCCGTAGTTAGCATTCCCCATGGGTGAATGAGCCACACAGGCGGAGGACTCACCTCTTGTGATCGGAGACGCAGAGGGCAGAAAATGCACTCAGGAGTTCGCCCCGCTGCACGCGTGGGCGCGCCTGTTGTGGATCAGTCGGACGAACGCATGGAATATGATCTCCAGCACCCGAAGAAAGACTCGAACAAGCTGTAAGAATGGAAGTGCGTTCGCGCTCGTGGACGCACCACCTGTACGCAGTACGCCGGGTATGAATGCTTGATTTCAACAGAGGTGTAATGGGATGATGATCGGGTGCGGTTGCGCTATTGTACGAGGCGGCACACTGCTTGCGCGATGTGCACAGCAGAAAGGTTCGACAGCCGGTCGTAGCATGTCACTTCATCCGGGGCATGCGACTCAGCTACGCGCAACAACGACGCGTTCTATGTCCCATGGATCCTTCCATACCGTGATATCGCTGAGTCGCGCGGTACGCTCAACGATGGCTGCGACGTCCACTGCCTGCCCTCTGCCGACCTCGAGGACGAGCACGCCGCCTCCACGCCGCAGAAGCCCAGCGCCCACGAGCGCAGCGATACGGTGGTAGAAGGTGAGGCCCTTGGTGCGATCGGTAGGGGAGAGGCCAAGCCTGGCGGCGTCGGGGGAGTCGCCGAGCAGTGCGCGGACGTCCTCGTAGTCTTTGACCGAAGCCGGTAGTTCCGAGTATTCGTCGTGTGGGATGTAGGGTGGGTTGGCCGTGATGACGTCATACGGAGGCTCGAGGTGTGCTTGCGCTGTGAAGTCATCACGCAGAAGGTCGGCTACCTCGGTTGAAAAGCGGTTGCGGGCAGGCTGCAGAGGGCGTGGGCGCTTGGTGTTGTCGGCGTCGACGGGAAGCTCGCCAGGCGTGGCGCGGTCAAGACGGAGGCCGGGGAGACCCCCGCTCGGTGTGCTGACCCCGTTCAATTGGGCGTTGAGTTCGGCGAGCTGTGCCGCTGCGGGGTTGATATCAATGCCGGTGGCGTTCACGGCCCCCTGCGGCCATTGGTGACAAAGGAGGAGAGGGATGCAGCCTGTGCCGGTGCAGAGGTCCAGCAGCTTCACCGGGTTTGACGCGGTCGGCGTGAGCATTTCCGATAAGCGCAAAGTCCAATCTTCCGTCTCCGGTCGTGGGATGAGGACAGGGCGGCGCACGGCAAGGTTGAGCGGCCCAAATGGTTGTGATCCTGCAAGTCACATCAGCAGTTGTCATGCACCACAGCGCAGTTCCGCGCGCGAACCATGCATCCGGAAGGAGCACGGCAGCATGCACGAATCGCGGTTCGCTGGATGCGATCGGCGTGGCCATGCAATCATACGAGCGGAAGCCAGGAGCTCACCCAGGATGTACTGTAGAGGTTCTCCACTGATCCGACGAGCCACCATCTCTTCCAAGCTTCCAGCGGTCGACGGTAAGCCAGGAGGAGGATGGCTGAGGGTTTGCCTCATCCACCGAAGCTCGGCTTGGGCAGAATCTTTCCCGAGGGCGTGTGTGAGTTGTGCCAGGAGGTTGGACGCAGAGCGCAAATTCATGGCGAGAGAAGGAAGGAGAGCCGTGCGGTACACGTGCTGGTAGCAGGTGCAGTAGGTCGAGGTTATTAGTTAACCGAAGGGCAAGGACACGGTCGTCGGTCGCGCCGCGATGTCGGCGTCCGACTCGTCGCGAAGACAGCACCGGGCCGGAGTCCCTGCCGGCGAAGCGTGACAGGCGGCATGGAGTAGACGCGTGACGTAACAGCCAATGAGCCGGGGATGCTTACGTCGACGGCGCCTGTTGCGACAGTATGCCCAAAATTAGGAGAGACGAGCGGCCGGAGAAGCGCCGGGAGGGGAGGCTCATGACGGCCACGGTCTGTCCTCTGCAATTCCGAATGCGCTTTCTCTTGGTCCTCGTCCCCCGCACCGGTCCTCGCCCCTCCCTGCTCTCCCGCACCGCGTTATAACCCCCCGCCATGCCCGCTGCCACCTCTGCGGATCGTCCGCTTGCCCCCGCCATGCACGCCCTCGCCCTCCCGCTCCCGCCGATCGCCCAACACCCCTCGCTTCCTTCCTCCTCATCAAATTCAGAGTCCTCCACCCCCGTTCCCTCCGCCTCGGCCCAAGATCCCAAGAAAAAGCCAGCCGCAAAACGCAAACGCACCGCTGGCTCGGCCGCTGACCATGGCGACGCGGGCTCCGGCCCGCGTTCGCGCGACGGTCCCAAGAAGAAAAAGGCGAACCGCGCTTGCTTTCATTGCCAGAAGGCTCATCTTACATGCGACGACAGTGAGTCCATTTTTTGCACCATCTGTACGAGCGCTCGCGTTCTACACATACTATGCGCGACTGCCTTCTTCCGCCCCCGTATAATCACCAATCATAGCCGGGCGCGTCATTGCACAATTGTGGATCGAGTTCTCGAACCACGCGCTGCTCCTCCGTCATGCGAGACGCAACTTCGGATTGCATATGCACCGCGTCTGAGCACTCCAGACTCGTCATACCACGCGTTGTCTTCCTGTCGTATGACCGCACAAACGGCGCTACCGCTCCATATCTCCTCCCCGTGATCGCGCGTATGCGGATGATCAACATCTGTTGTTGGTCGCTCTTGTGGTCCTCGGACTTTCTTACCATGCAGTGGGGTCGGCCTCTGGCACGCCTACCTTCCCACATTGCTACCGGTCTATTCACTGACATCCGGTTCTCCAGCCCGGCCATGTCAGCGCTGTGTGAAGCGCGGAATGGCGGATAACTGCACTGAAGGTCACCGGAAGAAGGCCAAGTACTTGTTGGATGAGGAGGAGATTGGTGCGTACCCACATGACCTGTTTTAGACCTGCCAATCTCATCCCGGCCTAACATCACAGAGGCATTGAAACATGCCAAGTCTGGCGAAAGTTCCTCCAAGAGTGTGGAACCCTCATCACAACGTAACCTGCCTCGCCTGTCGTCTCTTGATTCCCCTTCTCACCGCTTTTCCCTTCTAGCTCCTCCCCCTCCTCCGCTTGAACCTCCCGTGCCCCAACAGCAGCAATACGTCCACCAGAGGGCATGTATCCTGTTTACACCTCCGCCCCGCCGTACGGGGTTCCAGCGGAGGCTGCAAACCTAGAGTACTCAGTCCTCTCTGCAATTCTTGGGGCCGGCTCACCTGAATCTGGCTCCAGCGGCTCCCCTGCAGCTGGCCAAGCCCCAGCACCGGTTGCCGCACAGCCCTACGTGCCTCCCCCGGACTCTGGTCTATCGGCGGCCACTTGGCCGGCTGAAGCTCTTCAAGGTCAATATAGTTCCCCTACTACTGCCCAACCAGAGGCGGCTGCGTATCCTGGTGCACCAGGGTATGGTGAGTAGACTTCTTTCTCCGTAGGACCTTCAGATACGACCCCGGGAACAGTGCCGTCAGAATTCATCACTCCCAATGTCACGGGATATCAAGCGGCCTATCCAACGGTGGCGCTTGGACAGCCTGGGCCCTCGCAGTTCACGGAATACTCACCGGATCGGTCACAAGTGTCATCACAAGTCCAAGCTCCACATCATCGCAGGCCGTCCCAGGTCCCAGTTCGTACCGCTCTCCGACGCAGTCGTTCCTGGTCCGGCCAAGACGGACCACCATGAGTTCACCAACCGCGGCGCGTGGATGGCTCAGCCCGTCGCTGTCAACCGCCAACACACCAGATCACGCAATTCAGAGCGTGTACCGGAACGTGACGAAGGGTTACGACTACACCGAGGGCTACCACTTCCTGATGAAGCACATGAGCAGAAGGTCTGTGGCGAGTTCTCATGCGAGTAGCCTTGCGCTGATTTGTGTCTTCTGTGCCGCTTCCTCTAACCTTCGTGTCGGGTCAATCCGTGCTGTGCAACGTGTTGCTGACACGGGTTTATCCTATTCCGTGACGTCATCTCCCTTCGCCCAATTTTCATCGCCTACCTTCGACCACACCTTTGCCGTTGCCCCTGCCGTTGACGGGGAACGGAACTCAGATTTGAAAAGAACGACATCCTCCGGATTGTGCGCGCCTTGGCGATCGTTCGTCCGTCGTTCATCGCACTGCAAATGCCGATGACGGAGGAGGACGATGTGTTTGTGGAGAAGTGTTTCCAGCGCTCGCTCATCGAGCTCGACAAGCTCGTCTCCATGTCCGGTACGCCCACCGTAGCGTGGCGCCGTACCGGCGAGATCTGTCTCGTCGGCCCCGAGTTCTGCATGCTCTCGGGTTGGGACCGAGAAGAGCTTGTTGGAAAGAGAAAATACATCTACGAGGTGCGTGGTTCTCTTGAACTCGGGTATATGCGCTGCGATCGCTAACTTCACGAATACCTATGAAAGCTCTTCGAAAACCAATCCGTAGTTGAATACTGGGAAAACTTTGCCAACCATGCGTTTGAGAACACGACACAGTCTGTCTACTCACATTGCATCCTTCTCAAGCCAAGTGGTGCACCTGTGCCTGTACGTTCTGTTTCTCAATACGACGGGACATCATGGACCTCCCCAGTTTAGTCATCGGTATGTGTGCCAGTCGCGTTGTATGCTGGAGTCATTGCTAACTTTCTGCTTATCGTGTTCAGGACAATGGCTGCCTTTATTATAGCCTACCTTGCCCGTGATTCTTTGCCACCCACCTTCTCCTCACTGTACCCCGTCCTCGTACCCGTATTTCCCGGTTTCTCCCCATTATAGCCCACACTCTCACGTCAACCCTTACTCTGGGTCTTTCGTATATGTATTCGCTAGGCGCTTTCTCATCGCTATCGTCATGTCTCTCCCTTCTCCCTTATTGCTTGTTCCGCGACACCCACACCCGACACGTGCTACACCTAGGCCCTGTGCATAGTTTCCGTACCCTGTAGCCCATCTTGGCCAACCTCACGATGAATATGTTGCCTCCGTCGAACATCGCCCGCAAACGGTTCAAGCCAGAAGTGCTGATACATATGGTGCCGAGCCGAGCGTGTCGGGGCAAATAACATTAGACTGTCCGAAGGTACGCACTTGGTGCCAAGTCTAGGGAGACACAGCCCGATAGAAGAAACGATATGCAACGAGACCAGGTCCTGCTCCGTCCGAGCCCGCAACCTTCGTTTGCAACCTCCACCTGGGTGCGGACCCTGCGCCCAAACCCCTCCAATCCCCAACCCCCAAGGGTCCACCCGCCCGAGGGTTCTCCGCCGGTCTGCAGCTTCTGTGTTCGGTGTCGGAGCCTTTGCGCGGAGGCGCCTCAGACCTGGCCCTCGACCTGTGCGTACTCGCTCTCGATGCCGGGCTCGATCATGCTCGCGTGGCCGAGGATGAGGACGGAGGAGGCGCCGACGAGCCAGAAGAAGGTGCCGAAGGGGGACGCGAAGTAGATGAGGGGGATGCCGATCACGAGGAGGCCGGTGTAGAGCGTGCGCTGGGTGATCGTCTGGCCGGCAATGCTGAACTCCTCTGGGGCTGTGAGGGGGCGGGTGTGGGTGAGAGAAAGGGCATTGAGGGGGGGGAGTTCATGGAGCCGAGTTCGGGAGCCATGCGGAGTTGGAGGGGCGGAGGGTGGAATGGGGTTGTTCGGGGGGGTTGAGACGCAGAGGCATGGAGATGGACAAGAGGGACGTACCGAATCTGTTGATTGCGGTGAACCCACCGAAGACGAAGAGAGTGGCGAATACGAGTGTGAGGTTGGTGAGGCTGAGAGTGCGTGCATTCAGTAGGAAAATGAGGATTCGGGGTCAAAATGACGCACAGAGCGTATACGAATAGGATGAGAACGAGGAGTAGGTAGTTCCCTGTGTAGCTGTTTTAGATAATGCGCGCAAGATATGGAGCATAGAAGAACAAACCTGAGAAGTAGCGAGTGTTGTACGATATGCGCTGACAAAATATGTAAGCTCACAAAACGGATGGAAGGCATACAAGATGTGCACCTTTGTCGCTTGAGTGAGATCGGCCGGTCGCGAGATTCGGTTCACATCAAAGAATTCTGTCGGTGGACGGAGCCCACTGAGGCGAGTTTCCTAGTGGAGGGCACTTGTTAGCTTGTGACGAAAGCACAAAACAGGCTCGCGCAGCGAACGTACCCGGAAGGACTTCATCATCTCTGTGGCGCGCATAAGGGCTTCCATGGCGGATGGTAGATGTGTGTATGTAGTAATTGAGGGCGCGCGGTATGCCTTGAAGGCTAGCGAAGGAGAGTGCAGGTGCGCGGGCGAGAGTACGGTGGTGAGTTGAGTGGCGGCGTTGCGCGCGAAGGCTACTTTAGTTGCACGCCAGGCGCCTGCGGCGCAGCCTTTGTCCGCGTCCCTCTGCCCACAGCGCCACGGCCATTGTCCCCGCGCCGACCCCGCCCTCTCTCCTCCGCTGCCCTGCGCGCAGCCTTATCTGCCACGCACACTCCTCATTGACAGTCACTGCGGCCACGCGCTCGAGCTAGCATGATCCGCAGGCCTCCCACGACGATCCCGCTCACGGACCTGGACGTTGCCCAGGTCCGGCTCATGGTTCAACGCCAGAAGCTGGAGAAGCTCAGAGACCAGGCGATAGAGGCAGAGAAGAAAGGTCTCAAGCTCGACATAGATCAGATGGGTGATCTCATGGCGGGCCCGGCGTACCATCATCCTGACGAGTCGAGAAAGAAGCGGGAGGGCATGACGCGCGAGGAGCGGCTGGGCTTGTCGCGGATGCGATGAACGGTGAAAGGTGCGCAGTATACTGTTCTTCGTCCGTTCACGCACGTTGCTCACTATATACGTGTGCGTAGATATACACCTGTAGTCTGATAATGACGCGCGCGGTATGATACGCAATGCAGTTGCCCTTCAAGTCTTCACAATGTGTGGCACATTAAGTCACTAAGCCTATTTAGCGTGGTGTGGTCGTAGCACCGCGCCCTCGTGGAGATTGTTTCACCCTCCGTGCCATTAAACAATGGGGTTTGCACGCTTGTTTATGTCTCGAGTTCCAAAGCTCCCGACATGAAGATTTACCGTTCTCTCGTCCCGTCGGTACGCTTCTTCCTTCGCTACTCCCATCCAGCTCCTCCCAGCTGACCACCGGCCTGTTTATAGTTTGACATCATGTACATCGACCCCGTCCCGGTTATACTTCCTTGGGAACTCCACCTCACCATTCTGGATTTCGTTGAAGACGACAAGACGCTATGTGCAAGCTCTCTCGTATGCAAGTCATGGCTTTCTTGGGCACAGAAAGCTCTCTACAGCACCATTGAAGCAAACGTAACCAAGTGGCCCATATTGTGCCGATCCCTCACCTCAAATCCTACACTAGGCAAACATATCCGAGAGCTGGCACTGCAAGACCTTCCTTTGTCCAGTATCCACCCTCCACACAACCTTCACATTCAAAACGTTCGAACGTTACGTATAGTGGACATGGACACAGCAAGTCCCATCATCATGGAGATTGTCTCGCACTGTAAGCACTCGATTGAGCGACTCAGCTTGCGCGACACGTCGTCGCCAAACGAAGCTAGCTTTATGTCTCTCCTCACCACCCTCCCAATGCTCAAGCACGTCGACTTGTGTAACAACTTCTTTCGATCACCAGGGTTGCCCTCAACCGCGACCTTGGGCGGCCTCTCAATCCCTTCGAATATGCGGTCACTACGTCTCATATGCGATCCTCCTGGATTTGGGCCGACCTGCTTCGTGGCACAGGCGCTATTTCGTCATTTGCGCTTCCTCTCTCGGCTATCTATCCTCACGATCCGTGTCGTTCCAGGCGATGCACCTCTCTTCGCCCGTTTCCTGGAGGCCGTTGGGGGCAACCTACTGGAGCTCAACGTTGGTTTCACAGAATCGGTCGAAACAGAACGTGAGTAAAGCCTTCTATGATGGTCGGATGAAGGCTAACTTGTTATCTACCTTCAGTGTTCCGCGACAACACATTGTCGCTATCGGCATGTCCCAACCTCCGACTTTTCGGATTGCATCTGAAGCTTTGGCGGGCTGCTCGCGGTTTCGAACACCTTACATGGGTTCCCGCCCTCCTTTCTACCGTGCGCGCAACCCGCATGAAGCGATTCAAGCTTGCGATCCGCGCTCAGCATGCCAGACTGGCAGACCTGTCGGTGATGGGTCTTGACAAGATTGATAATGTCCTCAAGAGTGACGCTTTCGCGTCCCTACAACGTGTCCTTGTGAGGATAGTCGAGGTGAAAACACGCACAGGAGTCCAGGAGTACATTGAGGGACAGCTCAACGGACTGGTCACTCGTGGCTTGCTGTCCCTACATGTGCAGCAATCATTTAGTTCTCGCTTCTCTTAGATTTTGACATTGGTCTCAAACGTGATCACTTCGACATTTCATTCTGTACGCTGTAGACATTTAATGTGCTTCATGAGACCGAGCGAAAGCCCGAATTTCCGTGGAGAAAGAGAGAGAAATTGTCGTGCGGGCCGGCCGAATTCACGTGTGTGCCGCCGGCAGATGCTTGCAGGCGTCCATTCGGATTACGCGCGACCGGCAAGGCGGGGCAGACTCGGGTCCTCGTCCATGCCTCAACTTGTTGCTCCCACTACTGCACACCGTCTGCTCCCACTACCGTGCATTGTCGGGGTCTGCTAAACTGCTTCCACCATGTCTTTGCCCATGCTAGTGAACGGCGCCGACTGCGGCCCCTCCAATCCGCTGCAAGGCCTCTCCAAGCGTTTCGACCAGGACCGCGGCGTTCAACAAGTGCGTGCCAGGCATCGTACCCTCCCGGTATATCATGTTGAAGCTATTCGTGTGTGCAGGACCATTTTGGTGCGGGGCGTGCAGGTTCATCGAAGGAGGTGCGTCGCACATCTACACGCCACTGTATTGTCGCGTGACTGTGGTCGCAGACTTTCCGAACACAATATTCCGCCTCGCCGGGCGTAAACCAAGACGCTGCACGGTTCTTCTCGGCAGGCCCCTCTGCAGTACCCAATCTATCTGCTCCATCTCCGTTTGATCTCTCTGCTCTTCACAACAATCTCCCCGTCGCGCAAACCCATGTCTCGCCGCATGTGCAGTCCCCTATTCAGTCGCCCTCGCAGGCTGCTCCTGCCGGGTGGGCCGCAGACTTCTTGCTCCAGCAGCCTGGCGCGTCTTCATCCCCGTGGATGATGGCTCGCCAGAGTACGCCCATGTCCATGGAGCAAAGCATGTCCCCTGTCCCGCAGAACGCTCCCGCGTCATTTATGCCTGGTGAGTTTATTTTCTTCTCAACAATATCATGGGGCGTTCCTAGATTTGATGTCCTCGAATCCGCCTTTCTCGGTGCTTCGGGCATCACAGGCGTATCGCCCCGTTGAAATCGGCCATGTAAGGCTGACGTTTGCAACCACAGGCATGGCCTGGAATCGTGCCGGCGGCGCCCAATTCATCCCTATGCAGCCCGCGTTCGCTCAAGTACAGCCTCAGTTCGACGGTGTGTGCAATTCCTATTGGCGACCCGCCTCACGCGCTCAAACTCCGCTCGAATTTCATCAGCTGCAAAACTAGAGCAGGAATTTCAGTCGCGAGAACTGTCTCTGACATCTCCCGTCGGTCCTTCCGTCCTTCCTCGGACAGCTGATCTAGTCGGCGAGACTTCCTCCAGCGCGAGGTCCCACGAACCCGACGAGCTAGCGCGCACTGCTGGCCTCCTCATCGACACCGTGCAGAACGAGACAAACCCGAAGTTCAAGAATAGTGCCTTTATGGGGCTCATGCGCCAGCTGCGTGATGGAGAAGTCGTCGTTGACGGCAATGACATGGTTCAGCGAGCCGACGCGATCGGCGTCGCTAATGCACCGGTCGACGTCAAAGGCAAGGGCCGCGCGGTCGACATCCCACCTGTCACACCGATGATGCAGTTGCCCACCCTGCAGAGGCCCATCACCACTTCGACCACCGGGGCTACGTCAACGCTTCGCGAACAAACCTACGACGAGGCCGGCGCGACGCGTCAGGAAGATCCCAACGACGCGTATTTCCGGCAGGAAAACGAAGATTACATCGCGATGCAGCAGGGCTGGTCCGCCCCGAAACAGATGCCTTGGCGGCGGCCGGGCACGCAGGCGGCAGAGTGGGACACCCTCCAGCGCGACTGGGATGCGTTCGAGGCGACCACGCACGGGCTGCGGCCGATGGCAAATTACATGTTCCAGGCGAACAACCCGTATCTGAATGGGGAAGCCTCTCGCACGAGACACCATTCCTCCCATTCGGGATTACCGCAGACGCTCTACGAGGTAACGATTACCGATGCGCCTTCGTCTACTATTTCTGATTATGCGCATTGCACATCCAGAGCGTCCTCGAGATGGAGGCTGCTGTCCAGCGGGATCCGAACAACGCCGCTCTGTGGTACGACCTCGGGGTGAAGCAGCAAGAGAACGAGCGGGAGCAGAGCGCGGTGCAGGCTCTCCGCAGGGCTCTCGAGCTCGACCCGACGCTTCTATCCGCGTGGCTCGCCCTCTCTATCTCCCACACGAACGAGGGCAGCCGTGCGGCCGCATACAGCGCCATTCGGGAGTGGGTCGAGCGCAACGAACGGTACTCCGCGGACGTCGCCCGGTTCCGCTCCCTCAACCCCGAGCCGCAGGACGCGAGGCCAAGCGAACAGCTGACGCACCTCATGCAGTGCCTAATGAGCATCGTCCGTGAGAACGCGGGGGGCGACATCGACGCCGACCTGCAGATCGCGCTCGCTGTGCTGCTCAATACCAACGAGGTACGGCACCCGACCGGGTTTGCTTACGATACTTGCGCAACTGTACTGACCAACATTCGACGTTCTATTTGTAGGACTATGCCAAGGCTCGCGACTGCTTTATCACGGCACTGGCGGTGCGCCCAGAGGTGGGTATTGGCAGACTAGTTTGGGTTGTGCCATTAGAGTGGCTGATCAAATCCTCCGCGACACTAGGACTGGTTGCTTTACAACCGCGTTGGTGCGACACTCGCGAACAGCGGTCATCCCGAAGATGCTCTGCAGTACTACTACACTGCCCTTGAGCTCAACCCGGGGTACATCAGGGCAAGGTGGGTTGAAGATTTCCGATACGAAGTGTCCTTGGAGCGATGAGCTGATGCCGCATGATGCCCTGACATCTGTAGATTCAATCTCGGAATTTCATGCACGAACCTCAGGGTAAGAACAATTTTCTCGACGTCAGTGACCCCGAGGACGCTTGTTGACGCGCAAACCCCTTTTTTCCATGACTCCGCCACCTGTCGTCCTCCAGCGCTACGAGGAAGCGGCACAGCACACTCTCGATGCTCTGCTGTTGCAAGATGCAGACGGCGTGCGCGACGAAGGCACTGACGGCCGAGGCGTTACGTCCGGTACACTTTGGGACAGTCTGAAGACGTGCTGTTTACACATGCAACGGCTCGACCTGGCCACGCTCTGCGACCGCCGTGACCTCGAAGGTGCGTTCTGCATCCGCGTTTCTTCCGCGTTTCTAGTGGTTTCGACGGCTTTCTCACTGTCGTTCGATGTTCGATGGCTGATGCCCGACTGGTTTGTTATTGCAGCATTCCGGCTCAACTTCCAAATGCAGTGATTCCTGTAGCCCGGTCGCGGGAAGCCATCGATCACATCAGAGCTTTCACCATGAGCTGGAGCGTGGCGGTATTGGATATTTAGCGGTGGGGAACTCCGCTATATTTGCGCATATCGGTCGCTTTGCCATTTTTCTGTGTGGCTGACTCGCCGCTTGTGGGCAGTCTTTGAAATTCCACGTTTTCATGGCCGAGCAGCTCCGCGCACCTTGCCGCCCGGTGCCTAGGGGTTAGCAGTTTAAATTTTCAAATGCTCGGCGCCGTCCATTGTCACAATGGCGCGGCGCCTAGCGAGATCGCGGTGGTGGCGGCTTTAAATGTGGCATCGTGTCCCGACGGATGTGGCCAGCGGCACCTCTGTCTCATCAGTGCAGAATGGAGTAGCACGGGGCGCAGGCAAGCCGGTCCACCAGGATACCGCTCGGCCACTCAGCAGGGCCGAAAGAACTCGAGGCATCCACACTCAGTGCTCCCGAACTGCGACTCATGTTCGCTCTGAGGCGATTGGGCGACGTCAACGTCGGTGGATGCTTTTGGTCATGTGCATCTGAGGATGCCCCCGGGCCGGGTGGAAAGGAAAAGCCCGGTCTAGAACGCACTTTGAACATATCCCGGCGAGGAGCGGATAGCACAGGCCCTGGGCCGTCCTCGACCGCACCCGGGCGCTATCGACGGCCAGGCGCGGTACTGAGCGAGATCCGGGTCTGGGCGGCAGCTGGGGGACCTCGTAGGCTCTCCTACGCGTCGAGGTGCGGACAATCCTCGCGGGCTCTGCATCTCGTCCCCGCTGGCTCTGTCCTGTCGTCGTCTGAATCAGCATCTTGGTGTCTCACCTGCGTACCGCGTTGTTTGCTACCGATAGACGCGCCGGCTGGCCAAGACCCAGTCTCTGCTCCAGCCATCGACTCACGGACCTGCGTCCCGTTCTTCCATTTCCTCGAAGTATATATGCGCGCGTCACGGCGCTGGCGACGGGCCACACAACCAGCTAGCTCTCACATAACCATCTTACCACTACACATCTGCACAGCCCCGGCGCCTCCCAGATCTTCGCAATATGCCACAAGGCTCCACCACTCCCCTGACGACGCCGACTCTCGTCCTCGGCAACGGTGACAGGCTTCCCCAGGTGGGCATGGGCACCTGGAAGCATACCGGCGAGAAAGCTTCCGAGGCGGTCTACAACGGGCTCAAGGTCGGCTACCATCTCATCGACGGCGCATGCGGTGCGTAATTTGTCGATTTCCCGCTCCCACTCCCAAGGCTCGCGGGTCGTTGCGCGCTCGGGAGCGTCATGCGCATCCGCTCACGCGCCGGTGTGTCGCGACGCGACGCGGGAGCCCAAACGCCCTCGGCGCATGTCCGGGTGCGACGTTGGAGGTGTGTGTATCCGTCGGGCTGCGTGCGGCGTGTGCGTGCGGCGTCCGACGCTCGCGGCCCAGCGGAACGCATTCCGAGCCACACAGCGCAGCCTGCCCTGCAGTCGCCTGTCAGCGGTCTCCTCCCGCTCCGCCCCTCACCGGACAGGCCGGCCGCAGCGGTCCCGAACCTTTTGCTGACACCGGTCTCGCGCGGCGGGTGCTGACTCCCTTTTTTCCGCCCTCAATCAGACTACGGCAACGAGCGCGAGTGCGGCGAGGGTCTCCGGCGCGCGCTCGCAGACGGCGTCGTGCGGCGCGAGGACGTGTGGGTGGTCTCGAAGCTGTGGAACACGTTCCACGCGCGCGCGCACGTCCGCGAGGCCGTCGAGCGCTCCCTCAAGGACTGGGGCGTTGACTACTTTGACCTTTACTACGTCCACTTCCGTGAGTGCCCCTTCGGGCCCGGTGACCGATGGCCGATGTCTGACTTTTCCTCTCGGCGATACAGCGATATCTCTGGCGTACGTGTCCCACGAGGAGCGCTACCCCCCGGGGTGGTACATCGACGGCAAGAGCGAGGTGAAGCACGAAGCTATCCCGTTCCGCGAGACGTGGGAAGCCCTCGAGGAGCTCGTGGACGCCGGGCTCATCCGCCACCTCGGCGTGTCGAACATGTGCAGCGCGCTGCTCATGGACCTGCTCAAGTACGCCCGGATCAAGCCCTCGGTGCTCCAAATCGGTGCGTCTCGCACGCTGCCCTACGTCCGCAAACTCGGGCCCCCGCACCGCATGCTCACCGCACCCTTCTTCCTTCCTTATGTCGCTCAGAAATACACCCGTACAACGTCCAGCGCCGCGCGGTCGAGTACGCTCAGGCGCAGGGCCTCGCCGTGACCGCCTACTCCTCCTTCGGCCCCCTCGGCTTCCGCGTCTTCGGCGGCGCCAAGGCGCTCCACGCGCAGCCGCTGTTCACGCACCCCGCCGTGCGCGCGGTCGCCGCCGCGCACGCGGGGGCGAGCACGCCGCAGGTGCTCCTCCGCTGGGCGGCCC
The DNA here is from genome assembly GCF_022376455.1 of Epithele typhae. Lineage (NCBI taxonomy): Eukaryota > Fungi > Basidiomycota > Agaricomycetes > Polyporales > Epitheliaceae > Epithele > Epithele typhae. Next base: position 90,618 of record NW_025954217.1, on the reverse strand, counting down.
AGCGCGGGCTCGCGGTGATCCCGAAGTCGGACACGGACGCGATGCTCCGCGAGAACCTCGCGGGCGCCAGCGGCGCGGCGGGCTTCGAGCTGAGCGGCGCGGAGATGGACGCGATATCGGGCCTCGACTTGGGGCTGCGGTTCAACGACCCGGCGGATGTGAGTCTCACGCGCGCGCGCGTTTCCGGGTGGCGGCGTGCCGTGTGCTGACGGTGGACATTGCTCCCAGGACTTCGCGGGCTGCTACATCTTCTCGTGAACGTGAACGTGAACGTGAATCTGGGTCTGAGTTTGCGACCGGACCAGAAGGTCGAGGCGCTAGCAGGCGGCGCGTTATCGCCACCAAACTGTCGAAGTCTCTCCGTTGTAACACCACTGTACGGGCACTGGCTATCAGCCAGCTCTAATACGAAACGCGCTGGGCATCCGATATCTATTCCGTATACGCTTGCCTCCCGGTCCCCTCACATCACGTCACGCGATTCGCTCGCGTCAAAGCCCTGACAGAGTGTCCGAGCCAGGCGGAGGTCGGGGTGGGGCGGCCTCCAATGTCCATCCACAGGGCCTTCCTAAACGGGCGCTACACTGATTTGCGCCTGGCCCGGGTCGCCCGACGCACTCGGACAGGGACCCCGCAGCGCCCCTCTCGAACCATGTGCAGGGGGCTGTGCTATCATTTCCGGCTTTCGTCCTCGACGGTCAGACTCAGAGTCGCGGCGGTGATGACGAGGCCAAGCCGTGCGGCGCGTGCGGCGGCGGGTGAGTGCCAAAATACATCGAGACTCCGCAAGTAAGACCTTGCCACTGTGGTCGTCCGCTCGCTGATTGATCGGTGGCACACGATGCCCGCGGTCTGCCCAGAGGCCGGAACTGGACCATGCGGCGCTGATATGAGCAGTGGCAGACACTCTCGCCATTGTCGAACGTCGACGTAGGGGTGGCAGGAGGGCAGCCTTGGCGCGCACCCCGACCGGCCACAGCATGATGCACCTCGCGCTGACGCAGATGGCTGGCAGCGAACCCTCGGATGCGTGAGGTTCGAACGAGGCGCTCGTTCCTCGCGCCTCGGCCGAACGGGTGCTTTCTAGGCGTGGGTTGCCGGTGGTTGCCGGATGAGGGAGACGCGCGCTAGCGCGCTAAAGGCTATCGCCTCTCGTCTCCTCCCGCATCGCACCCACGCAGCTCAAAGCGCATATAGTCACTAGAAATACGAGAAAACGCTCAAAAATGGTCAACCAACCCAACACAAGCGGTTCTTACCACCCGCAAGGCGTGAAAAAGCCCGAAGCTCAAGCTTACGGCACCGGCAAAGCCTGGAAGGCTCCCCCTGGCGCCGGGCAATCGCTTAGCTTCTTCGGTGATCACACGCACGCATCGTCTATCACCACAGGCACGGTACCACGGGTCAGCATGGATCCCGCAACCGCGGAGGGCGAAGGTTCTGGCCGGCCGCGCGGCAGCGCAGGCGGCCCCGCACGTGGTGAGCGGATCGACGCCGAGAAAGGGGTAGACCGCGGAGATGGCGGAGCGCACATCGAGGAGATGGCCGACGAGGAGATGATCGACGAGGACGCTGGCCAAGAGGATGTCGATGACCAGGGAGACGCCGATGGTCAGACGGACATGGCAGTGGACGAGTACGGCGAGGACGAGTTGGACGATGACATGGCCGAGCCCATAGGCCCTCTCAAGGAGGGCGCGAATGAGGTGGAGGTGCAGGAGTGGAGCATCGCGCTCCTAATGGAGCAAGGCTATTCTCGGCCCCAGGCCGTGTCGATGTACATTGACCAGAAGGCCGAGGCCGAACAAGAGTACCTCGACAGGGAGCGAGCAAGGCTCATCGCAGAAAGGGAGCAGGCGGTGATGGACGAGCAAGAGCGGAAGAAGAGGAAGGCCGCGAGGGCGGAAGAGCGGGAGCGCCAGGCGCGCAAGGAGGCCGCGCACGAGGAGGCCGCACGTGAAGATGCCGCGCGCGAAGAGGCCGCGCGCGAGGCCGCACGCGAAGAGGCCGCACGCGAAGTTGCCGCGCGCGAGAGGTCCGCTCGTCAAAAGCGCGCCGGGGCGGCAAAGTCGAACACGAACAAGAAGGCCGTGGCGAAGGCTGCGGAAGTCATCCTGAAGACTTTACAGCGGCGCCTGCAGAAGGCTGCGTTGGCGAGCCCGACCAGCCCGCCCGGGGGGAGCCCCCCCCTTCAAGCAGCGGCTCGGAAGGGGGCGCCGATGCGGCTTTCGATGCCGATGAAGACGCGGAGTCCCTGGTCGGGGATGGAGACGAAGAAGACGACATCTTCTCGAAGAACCGCGCACCCGTGGACCCGCGCCTGAAGACCATGCTGCGGCACGGCTACTACATCCCGCTGTTGGCTATGACGAATGACGCGTTGCGCGGCCTGCGGACCGGAGCGTCGGCACGCAAGCTGATCAAGTCGGAAGCCCTACACGGCGAGAAGAAACACCACATCCTCGACATCTCGACCTTCCCGGACGAGCGTCTGATGCTGAGCGCCGACTGGGAGGAAGCCTGGCGCAACATGCTCGACGGCTGTATGGAGGGAGTCGTGAAGCCAGCGGTCATCGCGCGTTGGCGCGAGCACGTGGAGTACATCAAAAACGAGGCCGACTTCAAGGTCTCGTTCCCCGCGCTTCGGGCATTCGACATGGAACTGCGCTACACCTGGTTCACAGAGGCCCCCGGGAAGAAATCAGCCTTCTTCGTCGGCAGCCAGACGTACGTGAAGGCAATGATGCTCGCGCGTCACCAGTACACGAGCTTCGGCGTCGGCACACACCCAACCGGAGGACGCACAGCCCCTTCGGACTTGCGCGGACAGCGGAACGGGGGCAGGTACTCGGGCGGCGGGAGCGGCTACAATGGCGGAGGCTACCCGGGCGGCCAAGCCGGCAGCGGTTACACTGGCGGCAACTCTGGCAGCAATCAGGCTGGTGGCAGCTCCGGTGGGAACGCCAACGGGAGCGGCTCGGGGGGCGGACACCCTGGGGGCTCAGGCGGGAAGGACAAGCAGCGGCCCTTTCAGCAAGGCAGGCAGCCTTTCGGCCGCGGGATGTTCTGCCTCAACTGCAACAGGGACGGCCACCGAGCGAGCAAGTGCAACTCGCAATTCAGCGCTGCCGGCAAACCCGCCTTCATCTACGGAAAGGGCATCAAACTGTTCACACGCGACGGGAACCACGAGATCTGTTCCGCCTGGAACGTGGGCGGAATTCTCCCTTGCAAGTCGACTTGGTGCCCGAACACGCACGACTGCCACCGGTGCACCTTCTGTGGTAGTCCCGACCATCCCGCAACGCAATTCGTGTGCACCCGTGCGTGAGCGCGTCACGTCGCCCTACGATCCGGACGCTTGGGAGTCGGCGCTGGACGAGCTTGGCATCAGACACAAGCACCCTTTCTTGGCGCGCTGGATGCGCGAAGGCTTCCCTCTTGGCGACATGTCCCCCATCCTGCACACGACTGTTCATGACAACTACCCGGGGGCCGAGACACACGCAGACTTTATCGAAAATTACATCAAGGGGGAGCGCGAAATCGGGCGCATGTCCGGCCCGTACACGCGCGAGGAAGTGGAGGAGATCTTGCAGGGACCGTTCATCTCGTCCCCGCTTTCCGTGGTTCCGAAAGCCAACGGCAAGCTGCGCTTGATCCAAGACTGTTCGAAGGAGGACGAGTACGGCCTGTCGGTCAACGGGAGGATAGACTCTGACCTGTTCCCCACGGTCTGGGGCTCAGCGGTGCACCTCGCAGACTCGGTGAGCACAACTTTCCTTATGGGGCCTCCGCAGATGCGCGCCCGAGGTCATGGCGCAGTCGCGCGGGGTGGGGGCTCAGGAAGCGCAGAGAGCGCGAGCCAGGCGTGGAGAGCGCAGGTCGGGCGCGAGGAGCGCGAGTCGGGCGCGAGGAGCGCGAGTCGAGCGCGGGACGAGCGCGGGAGCGCGGGACGAGCGCGGGGAGCGCGGGGCAGGCGCGGGGAGCGCGGGGCAGGCGCGGGGAGCGCGAGGCAGGCGCGGGGAGCGCGAGGCAGACGCGAGGAGCGCGAGGCGGATGCGAGGAGCGCGAGGCGGATGCGGGGAGCGCAAGGCAGGAGCGCGAGCGCGAGAGCGAGAACCAGGCGCGAGAGCATGAGTCGGGCACGAGAGCGCAAGTCGGGCGCGGGAGCATGATTCAAACCCGAGAGCCAGAAGGCTAACCAAACGACGTGACTAGATCATCGCGGCACCGCCGGGGACTCAGGGGGCGACGATGGACATCGAGTCGGCTTTCAGAAACATACCAGTATACCCTGGCCACAAAGCGTACATCGTCATTCAAGGGCGGAAGGGCAAGTACGAGATCGACCATGGGGTCCCATTCGGTGTCTCGTCAGGCACAGGCGAGCAAGGGAAAGTGATGGACGCAGTCGTGGACGTCATCGAGGCCGTGGGGATGGGCCGGAACCACAAGTGGGTGGACGACCTCGCCAATCTGCGCTACCCACTCCAGGAGATCGCGCCAGGCGTCTACAAGTACGGGCACGACATCATGGACATCATCGAGCTTACAGCCCGGCTCGGGGTGCGGTGGAGCGCGCCGAAATGCTTCCCCCACGGCGACATAATCGACTACACGGGTTTCCGCTGGTGGATCGCGGCGAAGCGCGTCGGCCTCTCCGACGAGAAGCGGGCCAAGTACCTCGCCAAGACAGAGGCGACGAGGGCGCTCGTTTGCGAGAAGAAGGCGCGCCTCCGCTTCAAGGACGCGCAGAGTCTCCTGGGCACGCTTCAACTCATCACCTTCGTCTACGTGACGGGCCGCTCGCGTTTGCCCAGCCTACAGGCCTTTATCGCGAAGTTCGGGGCCAACCCGCGTCCGGAGGCCGAGCGCTACCCGCAGAAGTCGGTAGTCACCGACATCAAGTGGTGGACCGAGACTCTGGGACGCGAGGGCATCACGCGCCAGCTCGTTGCGCGCGGCCCGCCCGTGGACTTCGGCATCTGGGTGGACGCGTCCTCAGAGTGGGGCGTGGGACTCGTCGCGGAGGGCGCGGAGGCCGCCTGGCGGTGGAGGGTCCCCCTGGCGGAGTGGCGAACTGCGGGAAGGGACATCGGCTGGGCGGAAGCGGTGGCAATCGAGCTCGCGGTGCTATGGCTGGAGGGGAAGGACGTGAGGGACGCCAACGCGTGGATCCGGAGCGACAATCAAGGGGTCATCGGCGCCATCGAGAACGGCAAGAGCAGGAACTTTCAGGTGAATCTAGTGATCCAGAGGATCGAAGCGGTCTGCATGGCCAGGAACGTGACGCTCCGGCTGGAGTACGTGGACACGAAAATCAACCTCGCAGATCCGGTGTCTCGCGGCGCCTGGACCGGCAACCCGACCTTCAAACCGAGCTTCGCGCTCCCGCCCGAGTTGGCGCTCTTCCTCGTGCCACATGCCTAAGACGGCGCGAGTCAAAAACGCGCCCGCGCGTGCGGGCGCGCCCGGCAAGGGGAGGGACGCGGACACGCGTGGCGTCGGAACCAGCGCGCACGCCCCCTCACCGCGAGCCCAGACCGGGCGAACTCCGAGAAAACCGAGAGCCGAAAACGAACTAAGACCATCCCCCTACCGACCTTTCGTACGAGCAGATGACCGATTAGCCTTGTGGACCGCACCGAACGCGATAGCTTCGCGGCAGAACCTATTGGGGATTGTACCGCAGAAAGACATCGAAAAAGTATTCATGCTAGTGTTGAATCGACTGGAGCCCGCGACACGGAAATGCTACGGAGCCGGCCTGCTGAGGTACCATCAATACTGCGACGACCGCGAGATAGCCGAAGACGCGCGTTTCCCAGCATCAGACATCTTGATGGCCTGTTTCGTCGCGAGTCACGCGGGTCAGAAGTCCCGGTCTACCATCGACAACTGGGTTGCGGGGATCGGGTACTGGCACACCATGAACGGCGCGACCTGGAAATACACCGACATGCGGCTGTTGAAGGCAGTATGCGAGGGGGCAACAAAATGCGCGCCCCGGGGAAAGGACCCGCGGCCACCGGTTACCGTCGCGCACATGCAAGCGCTGCTCCGGCGGCTGGACCTGACTGACACGTTCGACGCCGCGGTCCTGGCAGTGGCGAGCTGCGCGTTCTGGGGGTGCAGACGGTAAGCGCAGACGACGCGCGAAGATCGCGGGCTAACACACACACACAGGCTAGGAGAGCTGACCATTCCGTCAGCGGGAGCATTCCGCGCGGACAGGCACGTCGCGCGCGGGGTGGCAGTCAAGCGAGGCACAGCCACGACAGGTGGCGCCTTCGCGTCTTTCCACATTCCGTGGACGAAGTCAACCAAGCGGCAAGGGGCGGACGTCATCCTTCGGGAGACTGATGTAGAGCCATCACCAGTGAAGGCGCTCACGCACCACCTCCACCTCAACAGCGCAGTGCCGACGGACGCCCCACTCTTCGCGTTTGAGACCCCCGGGGGGACCTGGGCACCAATGACGCGCGACTGGTTCTTAGCGAGATGCCAAGCCGCTTGGAGAGACGAGGGCCTCCCGCCTCTGACCGGGCACTGCTTCCGGATCGGCGGCACGACGGAGTGGCTCATGAGGGGGACAAATCCGGACATTGTGGCGGCGCTGGGCAGCTGGCAGTCGCGCGCTTTCCTCAAGTATTGGCGTAGTATCGACTCTCGAGTGCATTGTACCACTATTCCTGTCCCAGGCGTCGAACTCGGCGAGGGTACTAACAGCGGCAGACTCCATGAAAAAGTGGACTAAGGCCAAAAAACTGTAATTCATACTGTCACGCTCACTGTTTGGGTGAGCCGCGGCTCGGTTTCCGCGACTGTTGGTGTTCGCGTTGGGTTAGTCGCGGCATCCCTCGCGCGGGCGGGAGCGTATCCGTGGGAAGCGGATCGATTGGTTGCAATCGAGCGGGGGTGGGAAGGACCGGGAGGGATCGCGACTCACACTCGCGTTCTGCCCAGCATCGGGCCCGACCTTCCCGGACGGGCGCTCCGCTTTTCCCTCCCGCAGACCAAGACCGAACACGTGGGGCGCTACAGTGACCAGAGCGCCCCTCGGCCATCGTTTCCCCTCACTGCCGGCTTGCCACAAGGTTCCCACCACGCAACTAGGAAGCTCTCCTGGGTGTCGTTCTCTGCTCGTTTCGTCTGGGGTCTCAGACCCGGAGCGGGTGAGCAGGTCCCTCTCGCTGATGCGCCGTCGCGCCGAGCGAACGCAGACCACACATTTGATCAGCGAACCACTCGCATCCGGGACGTGTTCCCGGATCAAGCCCGACCACACGCAAGTGTACTATTTGCGATTGACTGGATTCCGAGCGGGACTGGGCGAGTCGATCTGGATCGCGCATGCTCGCCGTCCCGGGCCGGCCAAGCGCGCGATGACTTGACCGTCGTTCGAGCCAAGTTCCGCGCGCTGGCCGCGCCCACAAGCCTGAGCGAACAACTCGAACCAACCATCCCCAACCCTCCCCGTGCGCCCGGACGACCGTGCTCGCGGGAGCAGGGTCCGAACGCTGCGCTCGATCGTGCCAAGCAAGGCCAGCCAGTCGACGAGTGCCGGCGGTGGCAGCCCCGCCGCGGCCGATTGTGTGCAAGTAAGGCCACAACACCGCCCGCCGCCCGACGATGCCGCAGACCCGAGGTGGTGCAGGAACGTCCGCGGGCGGCGTGGTTTGACGGCGCGCGCGCGGCGCGGTCTACCACTGCCCGCCCATGGCACGCCTACTTACTGTTCCTGGAGCAAAACGTGCGGGCGCACGCACGACGGGGCGTCGACCGGGGGATCCGGGGGCGTCGCGCTCGCGGAGACTGCGTCCAGGATTCCTGATTCCTGATTCCGTGTTTCTGGAACGCGAGCCGCCGATCATGCACGTCCGATCGTCCGCCTCGTCGTGCGGGTATTTTCGTATGTGCGGTCGCTCGAACCGTCCTGTGGTTTCGATGGTCCGCCCGTCGCATTCCGGAGGAAGCTCCCCTGCTTCCTTCCGCCCCTCTCTTTCTGTGACCACCGCGCGCGCACGCGCGAGCCTCTTCCGTTCCACTCGCACGCGACGGCTTCGCACGGCGACCTCAGGATCCCGCCCAGGGTGGCGTTCGGCCACGCCGACCAGTGAACGCCGCTCTTAGCGACCGGCCGCGGTTTTCTGCGGTGCGCGAAGAAGAGGGTGCGCCGCGTCATATCCGCTTACGCCGCGGCCTTGGGCGTAAAAGCGATCGCACAATCTAACAGATCTCCAAGCGACAGACGAGCTGCGACACGCAGATTGCAAATCGCCGCAGACGAATCGTCCGCGTCAGCCAGCGCCCCCGCGCGAGTTCGATCGCAGATCTGAATCCTTCGCTGAACATCTAGCTAAGTGCGTGGTGAGCTGTGCTCGACACGTTCGGACGCGCCCGGCATGACGCCACGCGTTGCGCGAGCGGCGAAAATGGTAGCATACAAATGTCAAATCGGAGCCCGGACTTCCGGCGATATAATCCAATACTGGCTCCGAGAATACGCTCCTGGCAGGCACGGTGGCCGGGCGGGAGAGCGCAATGTCCAGAGTCCAGACGTCCAGGGAGGGGGGACGAGAGCTTTTCTCGAAGGGGTCGGGCGCAGCTGCCGCCGCTGTCCGGGGTCGGGCCTTCACCACGCCCCACGCTCCGCCGGACGAAATATGGCGCAGCAGCAGAGGACCCCCGACATCTCCCTCAGATGCCTGATCCCAATTTTCGAAAAAGCGCCAAAAATGTCCTTGGGGATCAGGCCTCCCGGCGACCCCGTTTTGGTCGGACGGCCGCAGGCCTCGGCCGTCCAGAGGCTGATTTAGTCGGATTTTCGGAACAGGCCTCCGGAGGGCCTCAAAATGTCCGGATTCCGCTCGAACAGGCCTCTGGAAGGCGATTTTTTTGTCCAGGAGACCTCGGGGCTTCTCAGAGCACGAGGAGAGACATTTAAGAGTTGTAGCAACTTGTGAATACAGGAGATCATTGACGAGAACATAGGGGCATAGACTCGCAGTGGCTACTGTAGCCTAAGCGCCCTCGTCCTCCCCCCACGCACTTCTCCTCTCGCCTCTTTACAGGACCTCCCATGGTTCCTCTACGTTGACCCCTCGCCCTCGCCCTCGCCCTCGCCCTCGCCCTCGCCGACGCTCGCCCTCGCCGCGCTCATGACCGCGCTTCATGCACACCTGCACACGCCGATCGCCGCGGACGACTACAACGCCTCCGCGCGGGTGTGTGTCGCGAGCGCGTGCGGCGTGCGCGGCGGCGAGTGATGATGCAGATGGCGCGCGTGCCCAGGACCCGGAGGGCGTGCTCGACATCTGTCGGACCGACGACCTGACGGACCGCAGGATGCTGTGGGGGCTGTGGAAGGTCTCGAGCGGGGAGGGCGAGGAGGCAGGTGAGGGCGTTGGGGGGACGCGGGTTCTGGGAGGTCTTCGTTGATGGCCCTTAGGGCGCGCACGTCATCACATTGAATGCACAGGTCTTGACGGTTAGGTTACTCGATAGTCCAGCATGCGGGTGAGAGGGTTGGGAGAGCATGGCCCATGGCACCTGTACGCATCGAGAGACCCTTGCCCGCCGACCTGCCCGGGTCACCTGCGCCCGTGGCGATCCCTAATCGTCCTCTCGATCTACCCGCGCTTTCTGGGTCCTCGGCCAACTTTCGAGCCGTCGTCCGTGCCCTCGCGTTCTCGTTCTCGCCCCGGATCTGAGCCAGGGTGGACCAAACGAAATCTGTGGCATCTGCACCTGGCGCGCGGTCAAACGGACGGCCCGTCGATTCCCGGAAGCACACTGTGGGGAGATTAAACTGTATTAGGTCTTGAAGAAGTATGCTGCCTCTGGCGGAGTCTGAGTTCAGCTCGCTTTCTGTATTTACTTGCGGGCAGTAGAATATCATTATAAACAGTTCAGTCGATGCAGCGTTCTTACGCGCGCACCGGCGACTCACATAAGGTGGCTGCCATTGGTCGCGCAGTCAGTCGCCCACTCCAACTGCCCTCCGGGGACCGCCCAAAGCCGCCCGACCGTCCGTTGAGGATCAGGCATTTGAGGAGCCCCCGCCCTAATGGTCGGATGATGGCTCAGGCATCGGCCGGTCGATACCCTGGAAAATGTCCGACAAGGCCTAAGCGCCTACAGGCATCGAGCCCGCGAAATCGCCATCAATGTCCGGATTCGGCTCAGGCATTTAGGTGAGATGTCGGGGGTCCTAGCAGCAGCGATCGAGAGCGAGGGATCCCCACCCGCTGCCTGCGCGCGAGAACGCACTGCCGCGGGAAAAGCGTGCTGGCGCCGCGCTAGGCCGTCCGCACACCACCCTGCCCACCGCGTCACGTCTGGGAGACTGCGGCGCCGTCGACCAGCGCGTCCGGCGCCGCTGGAAGCCAGCGACTCCGGGCCCGCTGGGCGCTGCTGGGCGCCGGTGCATGGAAACACGCAGGGACGAGAGGCGACGGCGAGAGTTCGATCTGCCGTGCGAGAGTCGTGTGCTGCGGCCCAGATGCACGGCGACGGTGTGCGCGTCCTGCGCCAGGGAACCGGGACGTCGAAGCCCGGCGTTCCCAAGAGAGGCCGTCGAGAGACCGGGCGCGACGACTTCGCGGAGTGTGTGCTACCCGACGCTGCCCGTACGCTCGGTGGGCCAGCGTCGATGCTGTCAGGGACGCGAGCGACTCGCGCACTCCGTCGACGGAGCCACGGCGACGTTCGTGTCGGGCCGTCATGATGCATGATCAGCAGGTCACGATATCTTCAGCTGCGTTCAGCTACGACCGTCATCCATCCGTCGACTGCACCCCAAAACCCGGACTCAGCGGTCATCGATGTCATCAGCCTTCGCGCTCGCTCCGACCGTGGGCTCGCAGCAGCGTCCGCGCGCGGCATCGCACGGACTCGCGGTGCGCCGGGACACCCCCCGAGATGCGTGCACCCCACCCCCCAGGCGCGACGCCCGCTCCCGAACGTCCCCCGCAGAACGCCCAGAGGAAGGGCGACGACGTGCGACGCCCGCGCACTACCGTTCTTCCTGTACGTCCGTCCGCCCACCCCCGCCGGTCTGTCCACCCCCCTCCGCGGATCCACACTTCGCTGCGCGCGCCTGTCGCGTCGACGAAGCCGCGCCCGCGGGGGATGCCCGTCCGAAGCCGAGGCCGCGGTCAGACCCTAAGGTTCTGCGTCCACCCGCCCACACGCGCGCACGTCGAGAGCGCGCGACGCCTGTCGCCGCCGCGCCCGAGAGAGGGCACAGCGTGTCGGAGGAAGGGGAGGACGAAGTTGGCGCGCCCGAGGGCAGTACTAGCGCCGGGCAGTCGAAATCGGGCGGGGCCAAATTGAAGTTCGCCGCGCGGCCATCGCCGTCCGATGTGTGGGCGTTCGAGGTGGGCCCGGGCGCAGTGGGCTGCGCGCCGTGGCGGTGGAAACGCGGGGTCGGGGCTCGGGGCTCGTGGCTCGTGGCTCGGGGGGCTCGGCGCGGCAGACAAGCATCTGCGATTGCGTGGGCGTGGACCGTCTGCACGAGAGACGAGCCTCGGACGGAAGGAGGGGGGGACCGAGCGTGGCACCGTCTCGAGCGTCCGACGCACTCACGCCCCCGCTTCCACCGCAAGCGGCGTGCGGGCGTGTCGTGCGGGGGCTCGTGGGTGCGGCAGTGGGCGGGCGCATCGGCGGCATGTTATCGGGGGCGCTCGAGCCCGCACACCGCTTCGAGCTCGCGTTCACAGAGTGTGTAGGCGTCGTGGCGTCGCGCTGGGAACGGCCGCGCCCGCAGGTGGTGGCGAGCGGGTGGGCACCGAGGGCGTCGTTGCTGGCGGCCAGGTGGCCGCCCAGCGTGGCAGGGTGGGCCTTGTTCCGGGAGGAGGACGCCTGGCGACAAGCTCGAAGTTTGAGGCGTGAAAGGAACGGAGGCAGGGCGGCGTGTCCGCGGCAGGTTTGGAAGGACGGCCTTCTGAGCGAGCGTGGCACTGAGTGTCTGAGAAAGAGAGAAATGGATTCCCGACCGACCGGGGTTTCCTGGGTCCCCGAACCGTCCGCCGCCGCACCGTGCTGGGCCCGTTCGAGGACGCGTGCAGCGTGCCGCCGTGCCGATGCACGCAGTGGCGTGCCAGACTCCGAGCCCGCCTTCCTCCACCCCGTGCTCGTCCACACTGCGTGTCGAGCATGGGGCAAAAAACTGGCATCCGACCGTCGAAGCGCAGCCGGGCGTACGTGGCTTGGCTGCCTGCGAGCCTCTCCGTACGAAACCATGACCGCTGCATGCGCGCGGACGCAGATTGGAAGCCTGCTCGGCCAGCGGCGGCCGCAGCGACGTGTGTGTCCTTGTTGCCACTGACCCGCCGCCGCCGCCGCCATGTCTTGCACGTGGTGGACTCGCCGAGTGCGTCGGGTGCGAGGGCTTTGAAGACTTCAGAGCCGCTGGGATTTCAGACTAGTCGTCCGCGTCCCTCGCTTGAGCCTGTGGCGGTTCCGGTGTCTTTTTGCGACCCCGCACGGAGGGCAATGCGTGGTGTCTCTGACGCCCATCGAGGTAAGTAAGGAAAGGCTAAATCGACGAGCTGTGCTGGCACGCACCCCGCACCATCCCGTCGTCGATGCTTAATAACCGACGTCGCCGCCGTCGTGTCGCAGGTGCGAGAGGGACTTCTAACCAACGCGGTTGACGATCGTTGGTTTGATGCGGCTCGAAGTTGGTGTCCACTTCATATGGACGGATGCTGTCGGGGACGGCCCACCGGGTCGCCGCCGCGTGGGGCGGCAACGAGGAAACGACCGGGGGCTCGGACGCCGGATTGAGGAGCGGGGAGGAAGGATGGAAAGCTGACCCTGCAGGAGCGCCCGCGCCCGGCCTTCGATCTCGTCATCTCGGGCTCGATTGTGGAGCCCGAGCCGTGCCTGCCCGTGGACGGGCGCTGTCCACGCGGGACGTCGAGCGGCGAGTGGAGCGGCAGACCGACGCGCGGCGCCCGACCGCTGGCGGTGGCGGCAGCAGCCAGCTGAGCAGCCCAGGCCCCGCACGCGTCATGCGACCCACTGCACGCAGCACAGCTCCGCCCGGCCCACGCGCAGCGCCCGGCGCCCCGCACGCGCGACACCGCCATCCGACGAGTGCTGTGCTCCGACGAGCACGATCTACTGGCCTGCGTTTGCTGTACAAGTGCGACTCGCCCCGGCTCGAACCACGCACACGCTGCTGGCACCCCGCGCGCGCGTGTGTCCCCACCTGCCAGACAGACTCCGGTGCGCTCGTTCGCTCGCCCGACGCGGCGGCCTTGGCCCGCCCCGCGCGGCGACAGACCGGCGCGCGCGGGCGTTCGCCGCCAGCAGGAACACCCAGGATGAAATTTCCGAAATGTCGAACGCGGATTGGCGTCCCGGGCGCGGGCGGCGGTCGGCGTGTGGCCGACGTCGGCGGGCGACGCCCGCCGAAACGCAGATCCTCGGCCTGCCATCCGTGCTCACCGACTCGCGAGACACGTCCCATACGCGGGCCCGACGCGCCGCCGCGGGCTGTTGGGTGCTGCAGTGGCCAAAACGTCGGGCGACCGGGGTTCTATCCACGGAACCACCGCCGCGTATTATACATATCCCCGGCCGCGCGCGCGCTCCATCGCGCGTACGCGGGAAGCGAGGAGGAGCGCACTAGGAACCGGTTACCGAGCCACACGCACGCCCCGCGCACGGCGTGCGTACTTGGCTCCGAGTCACGCCGCGCGCGCGGACGTCTCCAACCCCATCCGGGTCCAGATCCGAGTGCGAATCGGAATCCCAGCAGCTATAGCAGCCAGGTGCGTCGTCCCCCGCGGCCTGCGCACGCTGATGAGCTCGCACGCGGCCCCGCCCCCGCCCCGCCCCCAACCGCCGTCAAAGCCCGCTCTCGTCAGCTCCGGGCCCACTCTGAGCTCGCGCACGAGAACGCGAGCTCGGGATGCGACGCCGAGAGTACTTGCGGACGCGCGCGCCCCGGCCGGTCGGCACAGCCGCCGCGCACCCAGGGCCTGGGCGAGAGAAGCCGTTGCGCACTATCGTCCTTCGCTCCCCCACGAACCGTAACGCGACAGAACGAATCCCAGGGGCCAAGTCCATCGCGGTGCGCAGCTTCGGACGCGGGCTTCTGGCGAGGGAAGCCGCCCGCGCGCGCACCAAAGAGTACATCCGGAAGGCACGCGCGGTGGCAGTCCGGGCGAACGACGGACGTCGGGTGCTCGATCGCGGGGGTGCGACGGGCGGACGCCACGGGTGGAAAGCGACGAGGAGCATTAGACTATTAATTTAGGTACGGATGCGTGCTGCGGCGGTACATGTACATGATGGGTGGACGACGGACGGAGCTGGTTGCGATCAGGCGAGCGAGAGCAGAGCAGACCCGGGCGGCCGGGTATCAGACAGGACATGCTGCGGACGGGACGGTGGACGGACTGGGGCACGGGTGCGCGGCGGGGGCGAGAGAGGAGAGAAGGAGGAGAGGGACAGACGGCACAAGATAACATGGAAGACAGCGCGCGCGCCATCGCACGACAGATCCCCCCCGAACCGAGACCGCACCGAGAGTGAGACCCGCGCCTGGCCGCCACATCTCCACCCGCCGTCACCCCTTGTCGTCGTCTAGTCTGTGGCCATCCCCCTTTTCCGACAGAGGGGCACGGCGGCGGGGCGCGGGGTCTTTGTGCGGCGGGAGCACGCCATCGAGCAGTGGCAGACGCGGGCGGCCGGTGTCGAGGCGGAATGGCAGGGAAGCATCACCTCGTCGAGGTGCGCGTCGGCGACCGGCGCGAGGGCCGGTCCGTCGAGCGTTCGGTCGAATTGCTCCCATTCTCCCACTCCTCCTCTTGCGGGCTCATCCGGTTCGCGATGTTCGCCGCCTCCGTCGCGTGGCGGCACTCGGCCCCTCCGTCGGAGCGCACTGCGAGCAGTCGAGTCAGCGGAAATCCATCGAGACAAAGCCCGATCGGGGGTGCGAACGTACGGTGACGCTGTGGGAAGGGGGCGCGACTGGGATCAGCGGGCGAGCGACTGGGCGGATCGAGGTAGACTCACGTTCAGGGCGTCCAGCCGGCTGAACGTCTTCCCACATCCCTGGCAGACGTTCGACTGCGACCTGGACGTGTGCAGCGCTTGGTGGCGCCTGGCGTTTATCCACAGGCGCGCGTGCGGAGAGGAAGCGGAGGGGGAGCGATCAGCGATGAGAGCGGTGCTCTTTTTCCCCAGTGGCGCGGCACTCACTTGCAGTCGTGTTGGCGCGCGAAGCCCTTGTTGCACCCCGGCCACTCGCACAGGAACGGCCGTTCCGCGGTATGCGAACGGAGGTGGCCTGCGTGACCGGAGACGAAGAGCGCGGGCGCGGAGATGGCGACGCGGAGCAGAAGCAGGCCAGGAATGAGCCAAAGAACGCCTGCCCGCGCCCGCCGAGGCGCGAATGCGGCAAAACGGACGCACCTCTCAGGTTGAACCGTCTCGTGAAAGTGCTGCCGCAGCCGGGAACGGGGCACACAAAGTTCGCCTCGTTGCGCCGCCGGCTCGCGCTCGCCGCCTGCGTCGCGCTCGTCGTCACCTGCTGCTTCTCCACCTGCATGATCGGGGGCAGGCGGGGCACCGAGCCTCCGCCCGCGAACGCCGAGCTCGCGATCAGCGAGGATGACCGCCCGCGAGTGGCGGGCGCGGTCGCGGGCGTGATCGAGGGCAGTTGCTGCGCCTGGGCGTAGAGCAAGGCCGCCTGCGGCGCGCGCTGCGAGTCGTCTCCGGGGCGCCGGGCAGACGAAGGCGGAGAGGGGGAGAACTGGGCGTGCTGCATCGACGAACCGACGAGTGAGGATGGAGGCGGGAGGCCACCCGGGGGCACGCCCCAGTTGACGGCGTGTGTGCGGAACTGGGGACTGGGCGGGTTGTGGTAGCCCGAGCGGCTTGTAGAAGGCTGGCCGGATGTCGGGGGCTGGTTGGAGTAGTAGCTGCCGTGCGGAGAGCGATCGTGAGGGTCGGCGGCTTGATCGGGGTGGGGATGGGAGTGGTGAGGCGCGTTTGGGGGGTGGTCGGGGGAGGGCATGAGGGGGTTGTATTCCGCGGGGGCATACTGATAAGGATGGAGGGCGCGGAAGGGGGCGTGGAGGATGGCATGGGGGGCAGACGGTAGGAGGCGTCTACTTGCATGACCTTATAATCGGGGGGCTGATGGCGGGCAGGAGAGCAGGGGAGATTGAGATGGGCGTGGGACGGATGCGGACTGGGCGGCTGACCTGATGGGGAGGACGGGGCGGGGAGGGGGCGGAGGAGGCGGAGGACGTCGGGGACGCAGACGCGAGGGCGGGCAAGCAGGGAAAAGGGAAAAAATGGGAGCCTTTATAGAAACATAACCCGACAGGAGACACTTGCCCAAGCGCAGATGTGTCATGGCCCGATCTCGATCCCACCTTGATCTCACCGTACCGCCACGACAGACTCTGTTTCGCGTCATTTGGCCCCCCTCGCACTCCCCGGGGTCCCCCCTGCGCGCCTCCCCGACTCCCGCTCCCCCCCTTGCCGCCTGCCCACGAGCCTCTCCCGTGAGACCGCGCCCGGCTCGATTTCACTCTCTGCCTCCGCGCCTCCACAGATACCCTCCGCAAGCACCCCGGCGTCGCGCTTGATCGTCGCCCGGTTTTTTCACGATGTGCCACACCTGGCTCCCCCGAGGGCGCGCGCAGATCCACACGATCGGGTGTCCTTGTGCCCTTGGCTGCTTCCCGAGTAGACTACCGCACCGCTCTGCTCGCGCGCTACCCACAAAGCAGCACAGCTTTCTTGCACGGCAGTCGCCCAAGCAGATTGCAGCTGCCGTGTTCCCGTCTGCCCCGTCTCCCCTTGACGACTCTCGTGAACCCTCGTCCCTTCAAAGCTTCATCAGCGAGTCGTAAGTGCACACATCCACGGGGCCCGGCTCCCCGAACCGGTTCCTATTTCGGGCACGGCATCGCGCTAGCTGCACTCACTAATCCGCGTCTCTGGATCGGTCGAAGCGCGTCCCCCTCTGCCAGCCCCCAACCCCGCACGTCCTCGCTCGTTCCGCCGATTGAAGCCGACTGACCGCCGATCCAGTCGATGGCAGGAATACGTCTTCGATGCGCGTACTCTAGTCCACGTCGTCCGTGCACGCCCCGCGTCACGATCAGCGAGACGTGTCGAATGGGCAGAGCGGGCGCCACTGCACACGACCCCGGCGCCTCCCGTAGACGAACGTCGCTATGTGTCGGCGTAGACGACTCGCATGGAACATCCCAGCCCCGCCCGGCCATAGATTGCAAGTCCAACGTCCACGTCCAAGTCCAAATGTTCAACGCTGCCCACGCCGATCCCGATCGCCCCTTCGCACAGGCATGCCCAGGCTCCCCGCGGCCGGCGCACGCGTCCACCGTTGTGCAGGCGCAGCTGGGCAGGCCGCGCGCGCGCCGTATGCTGGCAGCGCACCCACGGGCGGACGGATCAGCCACAGGGCGTCCGCGTCGCTCGCGCGTCCGATCGAGTGCCCGGTGACGTCCTCTCTTTTAAATCTCTCCCTCCGTCTTCCCTCCCATTTCGGGCCACGCTCTCTCGCGCGTCACCGACCGCCAGAACTTTCAGCGCAGATCGCAGGCGGGCTGACGTGTCCGGCTCGAACCAACCTCGTCGGTCGCCGAGACGGACTCACCTCCGAAGAGTTCGGTCTCAACCCCTGTACATGCCGGTGCGCTCACACCCAACATTCCCCTTCGTCCTCCGACCGCGCGTGATTCGCGCCCACGTCCATCCTCCTCTTGCCCCTCCACCGCCCACAGCCTCCATCCCCGCCGATCTGCGCCGCACCCGCACCGGGCGCGCACACCGAGCGGATCGCGCTGTGGCTATAGATATCGTATAGATACAATACATGATCATGACTCCGCCCCGCACACACACGGTGCCCCCCTTCGAATTCGTCTGCTGGCGTGATCAACAAAACTTCCCCCGGTGCCCACGCCCATATCCAATCCTCCCTTCCGACGCCCGTCCGAGCAATACCAAATTCCAAGCCGTAAGCCGTCTCCGCCCGCTCGCGTCTCGTGCCGTGGTGCGAACGCGGCCGGGGGGAGGTGGTCGCCGTACGCGGATGTGGACTCCCGGACTCCGGGGCCACCCCATCCTTCCTCTCATGTCGGGCGCCCGACGCGCGACAGCGCGCTCGAGGGGCCTCGCGCTTCTCGGGTACGCCGGGACAGCCCCTACCTCCCCGGTGGGACGGCGGGTAAGGCCACGAGCGCGCGGCGTAGCGTTCGGCATGGGAACGCGACGCCGGGAAGGAGGACAAACGTGGATTCGGGACGCCGGGAGGGATGGATCATGGACGGATGGACGGTGACGGCAGGGGAGAGAGGAAGGAGCTGTAACTCGAGGTACCGGGCGCCAGGCCGGGGCGAGAGGACGAAGGTTGGGAACTACCTGACCGGATCCTACGAGACGAGGTGCGCGTCGAGCAGCCGGCGCCGGCGCATGAGCTCCACCTCGCTGATCGTCTGCCCGCCGCGGCCCTGGGTGCCGGGCATGCTCGTCGACCGCTTTGTGCTCAGCGCGTCGAGGAAGCCGCCCATCTGCGGCGGCTGCGGCGTGCTTGCGTCGGCGTGCGCAATCGCATGCGCCCCGCTCGCCGCGACTGCCGTCTGGGTGTGTGTCTTGGACGACTCCGACGGCCGCCGCGCGGGGTCGACAGGCAGTCGTCGTAGCGTCCCCGACGAGGAGTCTGACGCGCGCCGGTGCGCCTCGAACGAACCTGGGGGCGAGCGGCGCCTGGGCGAGAACGAGAGCACCTCGTCCGTGTCAAGCTCCGTCTCCGACGTCGCCGCCGACGTGAACCCATCCGTCGCGTCCGGGGTCGACGTCGAATGTGACGACGTCCTGGACGAGTCTCCGTTGGCGCGCGGCGGGCTCGCGCGCGTCCGCTGGACGCCGCCCGCCGCTTGTTGGGGGCTTCCCTTCCGCGCCGTCCTTGCCTCGTGCCGGATGAAGACGTCGTCCATCCAGTCTGCGAGGTTGTCGATGACGCCCTTGACCTCGGGCATGAGCGTGGGCATCTGCAGGTACCCGTGGCTCCATTCGGAGAAGAGGCACATCCGAACCCAATCTTCCTCGGTCTCGGACGCCAGCCGGTCGCGCTCGCGCCGCAGCGCGCGCAGGTCGGACCCGCCTCCGACTTCTCGGAAGCTTGAGCTCATCCGGAGCTGCTCGCCGAATTGGGAGCTCTTGCCAGCGATGATGCGCTCGAGTTCCGCGCGCCGCGCCCGCTTCGCTTCGCGCACGCGCCCGGCGAAGATGAGTGTGTCGTCTACAAACGGGTCCTTCTCGCCGCAGGACATGAGTAGAGGCGGAAATTGGGCGAGGAGGTGGTCCGGTGCGAGGATGGGCGAGAGCTGATAATCAGACTGGAAATCGGGATTGCGGTGCGGGCCGATGTATAGAATGGCCATTGCGCGCATCTAGCCATGGGGTGATTAAGCATCAGCCGTTTTCGCCCTGCATCTCTTCGGTGGGGAGGCAGTGACGCATCTGGAAGCGTTGTGTCACCCTCCCCGGAATGTCAGGGAGGTACTCACCATGCTTGGAGGGATGATGCGATCCTGGAAGTAGCCTGTCCGACTGGTCATAGTCAGCCTCGTTCCTATGGGAGCTCGGGCTTCGATTGTGGGAGAGGGGATCGCAGCGCTGTCTTGGGCGTTCATTGGCGACGGGCTTTCCGTTACAGACCGGGCGTCTACTTCAGGATTGAAGCGGATGCGCGACTTGAGAGGCTTGTCTTCGTCATCAACGTCATCACCCGGCTCATCTTCGACGTCGGCCGTCGAACCTTCGTCCTCTTTGTCGAACACCACCCTGACGTCGGTCATCGTGTGCGATGCCGCAGCGGAGGCATCGATTTCGTCGTTGGGGAAGATCCGGCCCATTGGCGGAATGTCTCGCGCAGGCTGCTCTTCCGTCGGAGCTTCCTGTCGCCAACCATGGAAAGCGGAGAGACATGGCGGAGATGGTCCTTCTGATCCGGGAGAAGGGATAAATGCCCAGAAGACTGTTCTGCCTGCAAGACGCGCAGATTCTGGGGGACATCCAAGATGTGAAGTTAAAATCCAGGGCGGCGTAGTTGACCATGAGGGCGAGGGGATGCGGCAACTTCATCTGCGTTTCAAGGATCTTGAACATGACGGTTACAGCATATGTGCGCCGCTGTACAAGTAAGTCAGTTAAGCGCTGACGGAGATGCGATCGGAACGCACGCAGAGTCGCCGGTGAGGATAACATTGAGCGCCTGTCCGGACATGCCGATGACCATCCCAGTAGTCTCAACAAGAACGCGATAAATATCGAAGCACTCGTCGATGCAGAACGGGTAAGGGTCTACATCGCTGGCGTTAGTGACGAGCGAAACGTGAAGGGAGAACCCCAACGAACATTCAGGCGCCTTCCCATACTCAACAGAAAGCACGGGCTTTCCTGTCCGGATAGCCCACATCCGGAGGCGCTCTTCATGGTGTTCCGGAGTCATGGAGACAAATCCGCCGCCAGGGAAATCCAGGATGAGGTCTGTAGCACGGCAAAGCTGCGCAGCCGGAGGGGCGAAGAACAACCATGCCGTGATTGGGCGGCGCTGGCTCGAATCCTTGGGGCGGATGAAGACCATCCGCCGACGTACGTTGACACGAGGGTGATAGGCTACCAATCGTATCTGTAAAGCGCAGAACATTTTAGTGGATGGCGCGCGAGAGATGAGTGCCAGACACCAACATAAGGGTTCGTTGTCTTCTCCCACGTCGCGCGAAGCATCTCACAGTCGGCACAGCACGGAATTTGCGAAGCTGCGGAATGATGAGTCGATAATCAGCGCAGGAGCAAGCTTGACCCTGACCTTTTCGTCCGCTTCATTAGCGTAGATTATGTAGTAGAACGAGAAGAAGATGGAGCAGATGTCCCGCAACCACCGAGGTTTGATCGGCAGAGCGGTGGCGAAGCCGACATCGAGACCTGTAGAGATCCATGTTGCGCGATAGTAAGACGGGGAGTACTAAGAATGGATTTGGTTCAGGGAATACTGCGCAACAGAAGGGAGCGTGTAAGGCACTGACTAGGTTCGCGAGTGGTTCCGGGGCTGCGTGTACGGATGATGCATTAGAAGCTATGGGGAGCGGAGGCGGTGAAAGGAATTGCTCACCTGCTAACCCAAGAACCCTGTCCATATTACGAATTGCGTAAAGACTGGTCAGCGTGCCAACAATAAGCTGCCAAGGAGTGAAGCGTTCTGCGGAGAGGGGTCGGCATGCGGTGTTGGAAGACTGCGCGCGAGGGTCGGATGGGAACGCACTGAGAAACCTATTGAACCGCCGTATCCAAAAGAGCCTGGGACCATCCTTATCCCCCTGGAGTATGCGCCAGAACCAGAAGACGACTACGAGAAGGACCTGGGGCGGGGGTGGCGCGGCAAACTGTCAGAAGGCTGCGGAGAAACGATAGATACGGGAGACGGAAGCTCACCTGAGTTCTCTTCCAGCTGATGCTCGGACGGCCTAGGATGTGGTCTATCATGAGCAGGTGGTGGGGGGAGAGAGGGAGGGAGGGAGGGCGGCGACATGTCGCAGTGGGACAGAAGAACAGGCTCCGACATGTGATTCTCCACATCAGCTGGAAAGGGCAGCTGCCCGTTTGGGGTCAGACCGAGGACTCGCGTCATCTCGGACCTTGCGCGCGCACAGGAGGCTGTCGTGTCGGGTGGCGAGTTTGAGGCTTGCGCAGAGCAGACGATGACCTCTCCGTCCACGGAGCCTCGACTGGCAGTAAGGCGGCACTGCCAGCGCGGCGATGACCGCATAGATGCGCCCCCACGCGGTTATCTCGTCCGTTATCTCTCCGATCTGGATGGAAACGATCTCGACATGGCTGCGGAATTGAGCTGGCAATGCATGCAATTGCCGTCCAAGACAACTCATCACCATCATGAGCTATTCCACCGTCCCCCTTGAAGACTTCAAGTCCGTCTTCTCGACTGCGATCGGTACGCCTGTCGTCAGCCTGATCACTCCTCCCCTGCTCATCACCCCCAATCAAGAGCTGTCCAGCGTCGCCCTTGGCGGCCGAGTCGTCGCTGTCTCAGATGACTTTTTCGCCGAGGCATTCCATCTCCTCCTTGTCGAGGTCCGTTGCCCGAGCATTTGCCGTGTTCCTGACAGCCTCGATTCCTCTACAGCCTGCGCCGAGTCTCAAGGGCCAGTTCGGCCCGAAAGGGGCGCTCTTCAGCGGCTGGGAATCCCGTAGACACAACCCTACTTATGATTGGTACGACTGTTGTCCCCCGTGTAATTCTCCTCTCACCGCGCATGCAGGTGCATCATCGAATTAGGGACGACCGGCTCAATCACCGGTTTCGATATCGACACCAGTCATTTCAACGGTGCTGGTCGCATTTGATCATCCTTTGACAGCAGACTTACTCCCCGTCGCTCAGGGAACGAAGCTCCCAGGCTTCTGTCGATATCCTCGACTCGTTTGATGGTACTGCCCCGTTGGCAGACGACCCTAGGGCACGTAACATCATTGTGACTCAGTGAACGTACTAATACATGTGCGCAGTGGGAAGAATTGCTTTCGAAGGTCAACCTGGGACCGAGTTCCAGGCATCTCTTTACCGTACCGGCGTCCAAGGGTGCGAATTATGTTAAGCTCAACATGTACCCTGATGGCGGAATTGTCAGTGTCCCGTGCATGTGCCAAACCTCGTTCTGACAGCCGGACCAGGCCCGCTTCCGCGTCTATGGCCTTGTAGCCCCGGTCTTCCCTACCGATCCTTCCGCGGTCTTTGATCTTGCCCACGTCTTCTGCGGTGGAAGGGTGGTGTTCACATCGGATCAGCATTTCGGCGAAGGCTCCAACCTCATTCTTCCAGGCAGAGGTCTGTCCAATTGTCCGTGGATGTCGCACAGCTCGTTGACAGGGCTCTAAACCATCCGTAGGCAAGGATATGGGTGACGGGTGGGAAACCAAGCGCAGCCGGGCCCCGGGTCACATGGACTGGGCGATTATCAAGCTGTGGGTCACATCCGCCTTCTTTCCACCGTGCCACCCGCGTGTAACATTGAACTCACACTTCCCTCGCCTCCCGCCCCGTTCCCTTCGCACCGCACCGCACCGATTGCCTATCGCCAGCTGCGCGCCCGGCTTCCTCGCACAGGCCGAAATAGACACCGCGCACTTCAAGGGCAACTTCCCTGAGTCGTGCGAGCTTCACGCTCTGCACAGCGACACGCTCGCTCCCACAGACGTCCCCGACGACGCCTGGACTCCAATCCTGCCTCGGACGAAGCTCGGCCCGCACCGGCAGCACTTCTTCCAGCTCGAGAACGTGAACGGGACCCCGTACACGCACGTCAAGCTCACCATCTACCCAGACGGCGGCGTGAAGCGCGTCCGTCTTCGCGGCATGCGTGCCGACGCAGGCGCAGCTGTGGGTGCGGTGTCCCCGACAGCAGACGTGGCCGCACCAGATGCGCCTCCCTCGGTCGCGCCCCCGCCCGCCCTGGTCCCAT
Source organism: Epithele typhae (assembly GCF_022376455.1). Lineage (NCBI taxonomy): Eukaryota > Fungi > Basidiomycota > Agaricomycetes > Polyporales > Epitheliaceae > Epithele > Epithele typhae. The sequence continues at coordinate 67,075 of NW_025954217.1, read as the reverse complement.
CAGCGACGCACCCGGCCCCGCGCTCTCCGCGCTGCCGCTCACACCGGAGGCGTTCGCGCCGTTCGGCCACGTCGTGCAGGCGTACGCGGACGTGCACGCCGTGCCGAGCCCGCGCACCGTGCGCGTCACCGGCGCGAACCAGGGCACGGCGACCAAGTTCCACAAGCTCGCGCCCGTCGAGGCGAGCTACCCCGCGGACGCCGGGGCGGGGGCCGCGCTTTCCATCTATCGGTGCAAGCCGATCGACGTGGCGCCCGGGGGCGAGTGGCCCGTGAAGCTGCTCGAGCGGCACCCGTGCACGAACCAGGCGTTCGTGCCCATGGGCGGCGCGGGCGGCGGGCCGGGGACGCGCTGACGGACCCGGGGCGCGAGTACCTGGTCATCGTCGCGAAGAACGGGGCGGACGACAAGCCGGACCTCGGAAGCATGCGCGCGTTCATCGCGTCCGCGGGGCAGGGGATCGTCTACAGCACTGGCATCTGGCGTGAGTGACCCGTCTGACACCCGACATCCGCCAAGAGCACATGCTCACTGACCGCTCGGTGATTTCCACCGCACCTACTCGTCGCACATGTCCGGTTCATCGGGGATTGCACCCTGCCTACACGGATGCACTGTCGCCTGCGCACGGCGCTGGATGCAGACCATCCTATGGCTGCACTGTACAAGGTAAGCGGTGGTCTCGCGTGATGTGCGCAGCGACCGCGGGGTGCTGACCGGGAGTTTTCCTAGACGATGGATTTCACCTGCGTGGAGACGCAGATTGGGAACGGCGACCCGCTCGACTGCGAAATCGTGGACCTCGACGGTTCGACCGGCTACTATCGGGTGCAGTTGCCCGTACAGATATGAGTAGTATTCAAACGTGGTCTAGCGGGACTGGTGCTTGTATTTGATTTGTCACGACATACAGCTTCCGAACTATAGACGTCGGGGCATGCACAAGCGCTGGCCCACTACTACTTCCTTCCGCAGATGCGATTTCCGGTCTGACTGAATTCGCCAAGAAGTCTGCGCTCTGCACAGCGTAAGCTAAAAACCTGGCTTGATTCTGGCTGAGAAAGCTCCTGATTGACCGCGATCATATAAAACATCGGCAATATCTACGGCGTTTATGCTGCTAACGCATCTCACACTAATGCTGCGAATCGAAACAGCCGTCGGCGGCGTCTCTGTATCTTTTTGACAGTGCGCATCAGCAATCACAAAGCACGGACATAAATCGGGCAACCAGAATGTTTGATAACTTGTTTTGTGCCGTTCCGCCAGCCCTTGTCCTCGTCAGCCCCAATCCGGGACAATCGGACACCTCGGGCCTTGCGTACGATGCTTCCCGGCGACCGTGAACGCAAATCGCGATTTGCGCAAGCGGGTCGGGCACTGCATACCCCACGGTCCCCTTCACGCGGGAGCGACGACGACGGCGGTGGCGACGGCAGTGACAGTGGTGTGCGCGTTGTGCAGTACCGGAATGTCGCCGCCCGGCCCTTCCTCGCCCTTCTATACTTTCACGCGCGAGTTCGACGCTGCTTCGGGGGGTTCTTTCCCCACTATGCGCCGCGCGGCGGCCTACGCGAGCTTCCCGTGTGCTCCGCGTCCGCCTGATATGGCACCCACGCTGTCCGCCAAGTCTAGAAAGCAAAGGGCGAGCGCCAAGGGGGTGGGGTCCTCGGGGTCCCGCTCGGCGCCCCGAAATGCATCGTTTGCGCAGAGCAGCTCGCGATCTCAGCCAAGGAACACGCTTATCGGGGCGGCTGTCGCCCCCTCGTGTGCGTATGGGATGAGCTGTGCCATGAGGCGGACAGCAGGACGTGCGGCGACCCGCGAGCCAGCGAGCGTGAGCGACCAGGAGCAATCCGGACGGCGGGGGCGCAAGGGGCAGAACGAGGGGCACAGCTCTTGCTGATTGCGGTGCGGCGATCGACGGTCGCCCCGCCCGGTGCTGGCTGCCCGATCTCGGCCCCTCTCCTCAGGCCTCAGCGGCCAGCCCCGCCGTGCCCCGTCCTTGGCTCGAAAATCTCATGTGCAGCAGTTCCGTCTCATGTGCCTCCGCCAGTGCTCGTCGAAGGGTTACGGGCGTTCGAAGGGAATGGTTGCGCGGTGCAGAGCGGCGCCGTCGCTGGGGGCTGCGGCGTGTCGCCGCGGCAGCCGCAGAAATGCTCGGTCAGATGTGTTTTGCTCGGGTGACAACTGGCGGCGGTGGCTTCCGACGCCTTGGGCCGCTGCAGCCTGCGGCTCAACTGACGGGAGACTGGAGAGCATGAATGATTGCCCAGCGACCGGGGACACGTTGTCCGTCGGCGGTGCTCAACGGCGATAAATAGCCACAACGGGCGTGATGTCGAGTCACCGTGCCAGGTGCCATGGACCAGGACCATGCTCTGAGACTGAGACCAAGTGCCGTGTCTGGTTATGTGGCCTGAGACTTGTCTACCCGGCAGCTAAGGTGGTATCGCGGAAGGATGTGCCTGTACAGATCAGATCAGTGCATAATATCCCGCAACGGTGGGCTTGGAAGTGGAGTGACGGTGATCGGAATCCCTACAGAGGGATGGGGACGAGTTTCTTAGCAAGCGCGGTCCCGCACCCTCAGTGGTTTTCTCGGGATATTCTACCAACGGTGATGGGCAGGAGCCCAACGACTACGTGATTGTCCCCATCCCATCCAGTCATGTGTTGGAAGATTTTGACGATCACAACACTCCGGAGAACCAGGTGTTGGAGGAGCCGAGACATCGACGCCACGGCTCTTCAAGCAGGTTTTGATTGGACGGTAGGAGCGAGGTTCTTGACATCTAGCCACGCCGAGATAGCGCGAAGTGCACATATTTGGTGACTATCTGTCAGGCGGTTAATGCATCCATGCCGAGAGCGATGGCGGACGGATTGAGGCTTTTAGTGGCCTCCCATCACCCCGTGAGAAGCTCAATTTCACTCTCTGCCCCCGCCCCCCACCTCAGCATCGTGCTTGATCGTCGCCCAACCCAATGCCCAGTCTTTTGACGATTTATTGCGTGCCCCCGGCTCTCCCGAGGGCGCGTGCAGATCCACGTGTCCTTGTGCCCTTGCCTGCTTCCTTTCCACACTGGTCATCTACGGAGCAGCACAGCTTTCACGAACGGGAGTGTTACGCGGTACCCTGGCTAAGCACTCACCCGAGGAGACTGTATCTGCCGTGCTTGCGTCTGCCTGGTCTCCCCATGACGACTGTCGTGAACCGACTTCTATGTCATCGCGCCAGCGCTTGCTGATCTGCGTCTCTCGGTGGTCGGAATGGTAATGAATATCGAGGTATGTTCCCGTCTTGCCCCCAGCCCGAGTCGAGCGCTCATTCAGTCAATCACTTTTTGAAGTTTGTGTGTTGCCGGCGGGAGAGCGGACCGGTACCCGGGCCGGGGTTCTTGTGGCGCCGGAACAGGCTGCCGATTTCGCGATGAGTGGAGAAAATGTCGCTGTGCGCACCTCGGCCTATCGCTGCACCGATTTAATGCCAGGTCCGCCGCAGCTGCTCTTAACTCTCGCGAGGTCTGCTCTCCGTCCCCCCTCTCACTGTACGTGCGGCGCGCTGCCATGACCTCCATCCGCTCACCCGTTCTCTACTTCCCCATGATTCTGCGATGCATCCAGAACGTACCTCGCTCCGTCTGCCCTGCTGAGCCCCCCCTCTCGCGATGGCCCCTCTCACATCCATTCGCACAAATGAAGGGAAGCTAGAGATCGTCAACCAACTGCTTTTGCCTCACACCACCGAGTTTCTTGAAATCAAAACCATCGATGACGCCTTCGACGCGATCAAGTCCATGAAGGTGCGCCTCCCTCACCTGCCGCCGCAACTCGGGCTCAAGCTTCCCCTCGTCGCATCCGCTGCAGATCCGCGGCGCGCCCGCCATCGCGTCGCTCGCCGCCCTTGCGGTCGCGGACCACCTCACCAAGGCCCTCGCCAGCGACCCCGCGCCAGAATGGCTCGCCTCGGCGGACGCGCTCACGCAGCACATGAACGCCGCGCTCGCGCGCCTGTACACCGCGCGCCTGACCGCGGTCAACCTCGGCGTCGCGACGCGCAGGCTCACCGCTGTGCTCACGACATCCGCCGCCGCCGCGAGCGGGGACCCCCGCGCGCTTGCCGCGGCGCTCGTCGAGGAGGCGAAAGCTGTCGACGCGGAGGACGTGGGCCGGAACAAGGCGATGAGCAAGTGGGGCGGGGAGTGGCTGGTTGAGCAGGTTCGCGCGAAGGGAGGGAGCGGGGACGCGCTCAACGTGATGACCGTGTGCAACACCGGGTCGCTCGCCACTTCGGTGAGTTACCATGAGGTCTTGAGGCTTGAGGTGCGGGAGGAGACTGACGGCGCGTTCTAGGGCTATGGAACCGCGTTAGGGTTAATCACATACTTGCACGAGACGGGCAAGCTGCAGCGGGCATTCTACACGCAGTCGACGCCGTACCACCAGGGCTCGCGGTGCGTCGGCGTGTGTCCGGTCTGGGCGATGATGTCACTCATTGGGGTGATCTGGCCACAGGCTGACCGCGTTTGAGCTCCTGTCTCTGAACATTCCGGCGACGATGCTGTGCGACAGCATGGTGGGCTCGTTGTTTCAGCACCACGATATCCATGGAATCGGTAAGGATGAGGAGGGTGGCGCCTCGTCCAGCATTTGGTTGCGAACATGCTCTCTAACAATGCCATCTGACTCCAGCTGTCGGTGCGGACCGTGTGGCGCGAAACGGTGATACGGCGAACAAGGTTGGTGCATGTGCGATCTGTGCGCCTCTCACCTGCTGACGGGTCCCCGCGGCAGGTCGGGACGTACAACGCTGCAGTGCTGGCAGCGCGTCATGGGATCCCGTTCATCGTCGTTGCGCCCGTGAGCACGATCGATTTGGAGGTGGCGGATGGCAACGGGTGAGTGGCTGGGCTGCCCCACGCCGAGCAGGTTCGTTGATCTGACAGCTGACGGATCATCTCTGCCGCGTCCGCAGGATACCCATTGAGCAGCGCCCTGCGCTCGAGGCGTGTCTCGTCCGGGGCGCGCTCTACCCCCCGCCGAGCACGCAAGGCACGAAGATGCAGGCGACGGTCATGGTCACACCCGAGGGCTTGGACGGGGTGTACAACCCCGCGTTCGACGTCACGCCCGCCAGCCTGATCACGGCAATAGTGACAGAAAAAGGCGTGGCGACTCGTGACGAGTCCGGCAGGTTTGATCTCTCGCAGGTGGTATGAATATTTGAATGTCGGTGGGGTCGGGTGAACTGGGTCGGACTCGGATAGTGTGAGCTGCAGCCGCTTACGATGTATGATTTTTTGCAGAGGCTCCACGCGAGATAGAAGTCGGGCTTCAAATTGGTACTGGATGTGCCCGGCCCATTCAGTGATCTTGGCGCCACGGCCCACGAGAGCGAAGCGGTGATTTGAGCCCGTCACTTGTAATCGGGCGCCTGTTTTCGCCCGCCACGCCCGCCACGCCGACACGCATGCCGGCCGCAGACCGATGCGCGAGGCAGCGTGTGAGCTCGCGGTGGATGTAGGTGGGCGCAGTGACTCGCGAGGGTCGGCAGGAAAGGCGTGCAGCCTGGGGACGGGGCCAAGCGACCGTGGTGAGTGCCGCACGCAATCAAAGAGCGGCCGGGACGAGCGGGTGGCGGTCCCGATCATGCGAGAACGGGCGGCAAGGCGGCCGATTGGCTGGGGCGCGCGTGTCTCGCGCGTAGGCTGCCACTGATCTCATCGCACTTGGCTTTCGGTTCAAGACGCTAGCCGTCGCCTGCCTTCTTGTTTTCTTCCCTCCATCTCCCTCCCTCTCTCTCTCGCCCCCCCGTCCCAGACCTCACGTCCCACTACGAGCTCAGTACAATGAAGCTGTCCACTCCTTTCTTTCTCGTTCTCGCCGCCGTCTCCTACGTCGAGGCCACCGGCCATGACGGTCTCTCGCGCATGACCCGCAACCACCACGACGTCGCCCGCCGCAACCCTGTCCAGCGCCGCGCGGCCTCCAACGTCTGCAAGGCCCGCTCCACCACCTCTTCCTCTTCCGCCACGGTGAGCGTCTTCTGTCACTCGTCGCGCGAGCTTCGATTTCGGATGTCGCGCTGGTGGGATGCCGTTACTAACGATGACGCAGCCCACATCCACCAAGGCGTCCTCGACGCACAAATCGAGCTCCACCAAGAAGGCGCAGCCGACCACTGCGACGAAGAACAACGACTCGAACAATGACGATAACTCCGTCGGATTCTCCGACGGCCTCATCCGTCTCACTACCAACACCTGCGGTGGCACTGGCGCCCAAAGTGCGTTCCTTCCATCAGCGCGTGCGCACCGAGGCTGACTTCCTCCATAGAGAAGATCACGGGCACCAAGGGTCCGAACGGAGACATCGAATTCTTCAACTGCGGCGTCAACGACGGCGGCTGGAAGCCGCCCATGATTACCGTGGACCAGATCGTCACCGTCGAGCTCTCGGACGCGCTCAAGGACAACAACTCGCCCTTCAAGGCGTGCAGCAAGTACATCGACACCTTCTACAAATACGCGTCGCAGCACGGTCGTAAGTTCCGCGTCTGCTCAGGGTGCGGTGAATTTGATGCCAACGAAACCTTTCCAGTGCCTGCGATCCTCATCGCCTCGATTGCGATGCAGGAGAGCTCGTGCAACCCGGGCACCGTGGGCGGCGGTGGAGAGCAAGGTCTCATGCAGATCACGCAGGAGAAGTGCGTCGGTGCACCCGGTGGTAACTGCCAGGATGTCGTACGTCTCACTCTCTTGGAACGGGTCTCTGGGGTGATCGCTCACATTCTTACAGGATTTCAACATCCGCACGGGCACCAAGTTCTTCGCGGACACGCTCAACGGGAACGGCGGCTCGCTCCTCAAGACCTTCGGTAACTACAACGGTTGGTTCGAGGGCATGACCTACTCCGATGCGACCAAGGCCCAGTGGTCGTCTTGCTGTCGCTGCCAGAACAACCTGGACTAGTACGTGGCCCGTGCTCAAGTTATAAGCGACGCTCTGAACTGACGCCCTCCGCAGCCTCCAGCAGGTTCTCAACGGCTGGCTCCAGAACGTCGACCCGTACACCGCGCACATGGGCAAGTACTTCAACCTCGACGTCTGCCATTAGTCGGTTGCGCTATTGGGCCGATCCCCCTTCCACCTGTGCTACGGCGGGGCGATTTTCTCTTGGGGATTTTTGTGTATCTGCGTCTTGGATGCCTCCAATATACCCCCCTTCCACAAGGGATGCAGCTGCCTGTGGAATGGCGGCGAAGTTATTTATTTTATCATTAGTAGTAACCCGTAACACGAGCCCCAGTTAGTCGCGCGTTTGTAGTTACTCCTCGGGTCCTCCCTCACCGAATTTATCCCCCGCGCGGCGTGTGGTTCATTGACATCTACAAAACGGATCCCTTTTCTGAAACGCAAGATGTTGTGCCGACTAAGCTCAGTAGTTTGCTGCTTTCGTTCTCGCGTCTCAAGAGTTGTGTCGGGTGTCCCACGATCCGCCATTCTACATTCTGGACCCACGAAATTCAGCGTCGGCTCAGGGAACGTGTCCGCACAGATTATATATAGCAGGCGTCAAGATCAAGTATCTAATCTCTCCACTCCTTACCTCTGCTACATCTACCCTCTCCCTCCCACACGACCAACGACAGCACACAGACCAGCCTAGACCAAACCCCCAAAACAAAACCAGACGATGTCGACCTCGAGCGACGCGTCCTCCCCTCCGTCGACGCCCGCGACGTCGCAGCCGGCGTCCCCGACGCCCGCGCTCGCGAAGCTGAGCCTGCAGGACATCTCGGACGCGGACAAGGCCGCCGCCGTGGAGCTCAAGACCCAGGCGAACAAGGCCTTCACCTGTGCGTGATTCGTCCCCCCTCCTCACCCCGTCCTCCCGCATCGTCTGATCTTCTTTCTCGCCGTCCCCAACCGCCCCCCGCGTGTGTCGTGCATGCACCGATGCCGATCATTGACTGCACCCGCCCACCCCCTCGCCCCTTCGCCCCGCGCGCCATGCGGCCGTCGAGCAGCGCACGAGTTCAACCGCGCGGCGGATCTGTACACGGAGGCCATCGGGAAGAACCCGGCGGACGCGACGCTGTGGTGCAACCGCGCGTACACGCGCATCAAGCTCGAGGAGCACGGGTACGGGCTGAGCGATGCGAGTACGTCTTTCCGTGCCCTTGATTGTTGCGTGCGGCGGGCGGGGGAAGGGGAGGGGAAGGTGGAGGAGGCTCACGGTGGTGAAACGACACAGGTACGGCCATCGAGCTCGACCCGAAGTATGCGAAGGCGTACTACAGGTGAGTCGTCCTTCTCTCCTGTCTGCTCGATCCCGTCTCAAGCCCCCGCCCCATCCGCACAGGCGAGCGACATGCTACCTGCAAACGTTGAGGTACAAGCAGGCGATCGCCGACTTCAAGAAGCTGCTCGCGCTCGAGCCGCAGAACCAGCTCGTGCGAATGCAGATGGACAGCACGCAGAAGATCCTGCGCAAGGTCGAGTTCGAGAAGGTGTGTGCGGTCTCCACATCGCTCCCTGCACTAGTGACGCAATGTCCATCCGGCGCAGGCGATCGAGATGGAGGAGGAGAAGAGCGCCGTCCTTCGCTGTCTCGAGATCATCGACGAAGGCGGGTGCGGCATGGACAAGGACTACGCCGGACCGCTCCTCCCGCAGGGCGACGACGGGAAGTACAGGGTGGACATCGACTTCGTGCGGAAGATGCTCGCCTGGTTCAAGGACGGCAAGGCGATCCCGCGGCGGTACGTGTGGGAGATCGTGCTGGGCGCGCACGCGCACTTTGAGCGGGAGGAGAGCCTCGTCACTGTCGAGATTCCAGATGGGCAGACGATAGACGTCATCGGCGACGTTCACGGTAAGTCGTTGATCCCCCTTCTGTGGGGCACCGCGGAATGTTGACCGCGTCGCTCCCGCATTGACAGGCCAACTCTACGACTATCTACACCTGCTGTCACTTACCGGAGAGCCGAGCGAAACACATTCGCTCCTTATGAATGGTGATTTGGTGGACCGCGGATCGTGGTCCGTGGAGATCATTCTAATCGCCCTGGCGTTCAAGTGTAAGCATGCGGAGCTAACGTCAGACCGTTCCAAAACCTCGGAGCTGAGTCCCGTTTGTGTCCCACAGGGCTTTACCCTAAGACGATGTACATCAACCGTGGTAACCATGAAGCGAAAGAGATGAACCGTACGTATGGGTTCGAAGGCGAGGCAAAACACAAGTACGGCGAGCAGACCTACAAGGCGAGCAGCTTCCCTCGGACTGGCAAACTAGTACTGACAGGCCATACAGCTGTTCGCGCACCTATTCACCGCCAGTAAGTTGATGCTGCGCTTTTTGGATGAGAGATCACTCACGGCGAGCTTCTAGTGCCTCTGGCGACACTGATCTGCGCGACAAAACCTCCGCCAAGCTCCGCAGCCAAAGCTATCTTGTCTCCCGAAGGTCGAAAACGCCACTTTGTTGTGCACGGCGGTCTCTTCAGCAAAGATGGCGTGACCTTGGATGATATCCGCAAGATCCAGCGCGTGGGACGCCAACCGGGACAAGAAGGCCTGATGTGTGAGTTCGTCCCCCGTACTCTTGAAACGCGCTCGTCATTAACGCGGACGCCGAAACGGGTGTAGGCGAGGTACGCATGTCCCCGTCGACTAAGGGACACCCATAGTTGATTATCTGGATATAGCTGCTGTGGACAGACCCCCAGGAACTCCCGGGACGAGGGCCGAGCAAGCGGGTGAGCGACTATTTGATGAGAGGCCAAGTACTGGCGGGCGAACTCTGACCACACACCTTCTATCTTCAGGGCGTAGGCATTGCGTTTGGCCCGGATATCACGAGGCGCTGGTGCGAAAGCAACGGCGTCACGGGTGTAATTCGCAGCCACGAAGTCCGCCAAGGTCGGTCCCGCAGCGCTTCCCACTGCTGATGGAATGGGCTGCGCTGACCTCCTCGCGATCAGATGGATATTCAGTCGAGCATGACGGGCTCTGTACAACGGTGCGCAATCCATCCGCCGCGACCAGCCGCGACCTATCCCCGCATCGGTCGCTGACCACCCCACGCGCCGCGCGCCCACTGTCGCGCACGCTATACAGGTCTTCTCCGCTCCGAATTACGTCGACCAAACGGGAAACAAGGGCGCGTTCGTGAGTCACTCGGGTCCCCTCTGTACCCCTCTGGCCCCACGCAATCCAAATTGGTTCCCGGAGGACCCTGTGTCTGTGTCCACACGAGCGCTGACACTGCCGCGCGCAGATCCGCATCGACGCCGCCGGCACGGAGAAATACACCCAGTTCGAGGCCCAACCGCACCCGCCGATGAAGCCCATGGCGTACGCGTCGTCGGGGCTCGCCAGCCTACTGATGTGAACTCACAGCGGGCGCTGGCGCTGCCCTGCGGTCCGCTCGCCGTCGGTCAGGAAGAGATCATGCGCGGTGCTGCGCCGATAGCGAAGCGCGCTCTCTGCCGCGGCTGGAAGAGGGCGCTTGGGTTCACCAACACGTCCAGTCAAGACGGACGGCTGACGTATTTTCAGGCGTGGGAGGACGGATGTTGTACGCTTCGTGGGTTGTCGCGGAAGATGGTATGTAGTCGTTGCTGCCGCTGTTGTATATCTTCGTATCTGCTCTGCTGTTGCCGCACATATCTGACTTGCTGTCGCCTCACGTCAATGTGCGGTGCTGTGCGGCTGTGCGTTCAATTCTGCACACCACTGCTCCCGGACCGCGATAGCGTTCGCGGACACGCAAGCTGTGCCCTCAGCTCCCTCGCGCCAGGCTCTCGGCGTCCGATCTCCGCACACTCCGAGCCCAGCTCGAGGTCGGGTTGGCAATGAGATGCAGCAGTAAAACCCACCTTGGCAGCGAAGATTGACGAGACTCTGCGGCGCAGAGATGGACGTTACTGCAGGGTCGATACCAACTGGGGTCAGTTCAGCCTGGGATATGTATAGCGGCTGGGCTTTAGAACGAACCCATATCACACCCAGTCATGTCAAGCAGCATGCGGTCCATTGTGGTCGACGTGGTCTCCGTTACCTGGTCCGTTTGTTCCATCCGTGGATTCCGTAAATATGTACCGCCGCTGACCGAAGCTGAATCTTAACATCGGATGGACCAGTGGCGGCGCCCCACCTTATTCCTCGGTCCAGGTCTCAGTGTATTTGGCACCACCCCAGTACACTAGTGACTCTTGCTGCTGCGGATGTGGTCTCAGAGCTGCGATCTTGGCAGTCCCCGTGCCACCAGCCTATACCCCATCATCGTCCTTCATGTATGTGACTGCGAGGGACGGCTTCCCTGAAGACAGCCGCGCCTGGGGGTAAGTCTCTGGTTTGGTGGGAATTCGATGCCCACGCGCCCGGCCACTGATAAGTAGGGCCAGGTGCTCCGGTGCACGCAACAGGTACCACCGGATTTTCGCTTTCGTGTCGGATGCAATAAAGTCTCGAGTTTGCGACTCATGTCTGAGACTAGGACGCTCTGAGCGTACTGGGGTCATGTAGCAATGCTCACCTGTGATGAAATTGTGTGTGGTGCCACCAAGTGTGCCTCAACGTAGGGCAAGAACTCTAGTCAGTGGACGTTTGAACCGCGACGAGTCAGGACGAGTCCCGGGGTCCGAGTCCCGACTTAGGACTTGGCGAATCGCGGTGCTGCAGCAGAGCCACCTGGCGCCAATCGGGATTCACAGGTTGTGCATTTCTTCTCTCGGCTACCCCCCAACCAGGGCTCACGATAAGCGAGGCACGTGCAGTGAGCAGCTCCCTGTGTTAGTGTCTCACCTCACCGCGATTTCGTCCTATGTTTCAGACGGCCTGCTCTGCAAGCTCCGACCTGGGGAACGCAGCGAAGTGGCACGATGTACTTGCTCCTATGGCTGCCCGGGGACTGTCCGTGAATCAGCCGAGACATCACGTCCTGACCGCAGAAGCGCCTCCGGCACCCCTCGTTTACAGTCACGAAAACTTCTCATCGTCTCATGACACAAACGACAAAATGGAACAGAAGTGGCGCTTATGTAATACCATATTCGTACTGTCTAGTGAAGTGAGGTGGACCCCTCGGTCATCGACAGTAATTAATGAGCCTTGCGATCACCGCAGACCCCAACTGACCATAGGCGGCTTTAATTCCACAGAGGTGTTCTGGGTCTTCGAAATTCTACATGCTGACGGTTATCTGCCGCGTGGTGAGCAAAGTCCGGATGTAGCGCAATGCGGGCGTTCCACGATCGTAGAGAAGGCAAACATATTCTCCGTCGGTGCCAGTAGATCTCCGCAATTTTCGCACCTGAGGGGTCGGCTCAGTCGTAGCAATCCGCGCTGACCAGGGTCACTACTACTCAGTACTCAGGCTGGTTCACGCAGGCGGCGTAAGTATCACGAAAGGCAGGGGAAAAAGCGGCCACGCATGACGTGATAATTGTCAGCACCCGCGCCCCAATATCATCGACCCGACACTGAGCAGTGGCAGCTGAGGCTGAGCCTCGAGACACCTGTTCGGCAGGCTCCCTCGGTTGAAAACGCGCGTCAAAAGCTCCAGACAGCGGGAATGTAAGGCCGGATGAACGGGGATACGCGGTCAGCATGTCGATGCAATGTCTGGACCCTAGTGGCGACGGGTGAATATGAAACTTGATGGATATTTGCGGTCGATCTAGCATTTGTGAAGTCGAACCTCTGTACGGGCTTAAGTGCCCATTGTGAGCTGCGAAAGTGATCATCAAAGCACGACGGGTCAGCGAAGACCGAGCAACACTGCACCCCGCCAATAAATGTCGGTACGTACCATATAAAGCGCGTCCATTCCGTGCCGAGCCGTGCCTGCCGAGCTGTGAAATACTTTCTTTTGGGTGCGAGGCTGCATTTGCCATTCGCATTCACTGCGTTCCGGGGGTTCCTGGCCACCGTTAGAGCGGAGACGGACTGCATGGAACTCAGATGCTGGTCGGAATGCGAACCGGGCGCCTGCCCAAACGGGTATTTGGTCCGAACAACATGGTTCTGGTGAGATAGTACATATGGAAGCAGTTAAGCTGTTCAAATTGCGGTACTTGTATGAGTAGCTACATAAATCACACCGACTCCAATGGTACCCGCCAGGATGGTCGAGCCTAGCCTATCATCGCACCGAGAAGCAGTTCACCTCTGCTCGCTTCGGGTACGGACCGGCACGGTCGAGCTGCCCGCGCGCGGTCCCAGGCGCGCGGCCAGTGAGCCGTCTTGTCGCCCGCTTGTCTGCTGCACGACTCCTTCTGTCCTCACTGCAGGCAAAAAAAACCATGGGACTGCCGTCTGAAAATCCTTTTATGCAAAGCTTGGCTAAAGTGTTGTTATCAATGAGCGAGAGCCACTGGGTGGCGCCAGAATACCCTGCCACTGGTGTTCATATCAATGACAACATACACCGCTACTGGCGTTCGGATAAGCTCATATGAGTGGGCGCTCTATACCTGCTACTACCGTCTATATGTACCACATAGCCACACATATGAGTGCCCTCACACCCTGCCACCTATACATATTATAAAAGTGGCTGCTTATATGAGTGCATTAGTGTCTTTCCCTCATATGAACTTTGTAGCGCCTTGCCACTCATATGAGCTCGTCCCCTCATATGAGCGCGTCCCCTCATATGAGCGCGTCCCCTCATATGAGCTCGCCCCCCTCATATGAGCTCGCCCCCCTCATATGAGCTCATCGGCGTCTCACCCCTCATATGAGCTTATTAATATCCCACCCTTAATATGAATGCACCAGCATTCCACAGCTCCCATTAGCACATCTGGGAACTTGCATACTCTATTGCATGCATGTGTGTATAGGTGCACCCATGCCGGAGCAATTCTTCAGCTTATCATATCACTGAGACACAGGAACTGCACTCCGAAAGGACAGGAAACTGCACCAGCTGTGCAACCGAAACAGACAGAATGGGTGCCCATTAGTTCCATTTTTATTCACACAATGCGCAAAGAGAGAGCAAGAAACCCATGATAGAAAGTGCAAGGCTCAAGCCGATCTCCGCAATCGGCAATTGACTCCCCCCGGGGGTCACCTCTGGGCCGGTAATTGACTCCCCCCGGGGGTTGATCTCCGAGTTTTTGATCACCTGTGTATCTCCGAGTTTTTGACCACCTGTGTATCTCCAACTTTTTGATTGCCTGTGTATATTGTCAGCCTTCATTACCAGACTGCCTGTATCTATTACCGACTTTTTGGACATCTGTGTGTATTACTGCTTTCATTGCCGAGTTTTTGATTGCTGGTGCCTGTTACCGGTCCTCATTACCAACTTTTTGACTGCCTCAATCCATCACTGATTCTTTGTTCGCCTCCAGCCTTTGATACCGATTTTTTTATCACTGATATTGGTAATATTAGATGGGTTAGTCTGCCTGTACTAAACACCCTCTCCCTAGGAAGTCACCCTTCACAGCTGCATGTGTTGATGGAAATTGACCAAGCTGTTTTCTGGATCAGGTAGTAGCATGCAAGAGCTGTGGGTGTGCAAATCTGGAGGGCAGTAGCTGCAAAAGTGAGGGAGTAATGGGGTATGATATTCTAAAATGACATACCAAACACAGACCTGGGATGAGAGTGAATCACATCCCAGACACCTAGATATATTCACAGAGGATGTTTTAAATGCAATGCAGAAGAGAGCGCACAGAAATCAGGATTTCCGATGAAGATACAAGATATGTGTGGAAAGTGGAAGTTCTGAGAAAACACAACATGCATAAGTTCATGTGCAGACATTATATCAACAGGCTATTTGCTGCATCACAATTGGGTACTATTGGGGTGCTCAGATCGGAATTTGCAAGCTTATCGGTGATGAGATGCATATGGGGCACCATATGTCATTATTTCATGACATACAGTATCCTGACACAGCATATGCTCCGATTAGAATGCTAAAACATGGAATAGAACGGGGTGGAACATAGCTATCCAACGCAGAAAAGACCTTGAAAAACGGTTGAGAATCAGTGGAGATGTGCAAGGTGAGCCAGAAGTGTGGTTGCAGTGAAAAGCGAGGTCAGAGTACATTCAGCATAAACCACACTTCTGGCTCACCTTGCACATCTCCACTGATTCTCAACCGTTTTTCAAGGTCTTTTCTGCGTTGGATAGCTATGTTCCACCCCGTTCTATTCCATGTTTTAGCATTCTAATCGGAGCATATGCTGTGTCAGGATACTGTATGTCATGAAATAATGACATATGGTGCCCCATATGCATCTCATCACCGATAAGCTTGCAAATTCCGATCTGAGCACCCCAATAGTACCCAATTGTGATGCAGCAAATAGCCTGTTGATATAATGTCTGCACATGAACTTATGCATGTTGTGTTTTCTCAGAACTTCCACTTTCCACACATATCTTGTATCTTCATCGGAAATCCTGATTTCTGTGCGCTCTCTTCTGCATTGCATTTAAAACATCCTCTGTGAATATATCTAGGTGTCTGGGATGTGATTCACTCTCATCCCAGGTCTGTGTTTGGTATGTCATTTTAGAATATCATACCCCATTACTCCCTCACTTTTGCAGCTACTGCCCTCCAGATTTGCACACCCACAGCTCTTGCATGCTACTACCTGATCCAGAAAACAGCTTGGTCAATTTCCATCAACACATGCAGCTGTGAAGGGTGACTTCCTAGGGAGAGGGTGTTTAGTACAGGCAGACTAACCCATCTAATATTACCAATATCAGTGATAAAAAAATCGGTATCAAAGGCTGGAGGCGAACAAAGAATCAGTGATGGATTGAGGCAGTCAAAAAGTTGGTAATGAGGACCGGTAACAGGCACCAGCAATCAAAAACTCGGCAATGAAAGCAGTAATACACACAGATGTCCAAAAAGTCGGTAATAGATACAGGCAGTCTGGTAATGAAGGCTGACAATATACACAGGCAATCAAAAAGTTGGAGATACACAGGTGGTCAAAAACTCGGAGATACACAGGTGATCAAAAACTCGGAGATCAACCCCCGGGGGGAGTCAATTACCGGCCCAGAGGTGACCCCCGGGGGGAGTCAATTGCCGATTGCGGAGATCGGCTTGAGCCTTGCACTTTCTATCATGGGTTTCTTGCTCTCTCTTTGCGCATTGTGTGAATAAAAATGGAACTAATGGGCACCCATTCTGTCTGTTTCGGTTGCACAGCTGGTGCAGTTTCCTGTCCTTTCGGAGTGCAGTTCCTGTGTCTCAGTGATATGATAAGCTGAAGAATTGCTCCGGCATGGGTGCACCTATACACACATGCATGCAATAGAGTATGCAAGTTCCCAGATGTGCTAATGGGAGCTGTGGAATGCTGGTGCATTCATATTAAGGGTGGGATATTAATAAGCTCATATGAGGGGTGAGACGCCGATGAGCTCATATGAGGGGGGCGAGCTCATATGAGGGGGGCGAGCTCATATGAGGGGACGCGCTCATATGAGGGGACGCGCTCATATGAGGGGACGAGCTCATATGAGTGGCAAGGCGCTACAAAGTTCATATGAGGGAAAGACACTAATGCACTCATATAAGCAGCCACTTTTATAATATGTATAGGTGGCAGGGTGTGAGGGCACTCATATGTGTGGCTATGTGGTACATATAGACGGTAGTAGCAGGTATAGAGCGCCCACTCATATGAGCTTATCCGAACGCCAGTAGCGGTGTATGTTGTCATTGATATGAACACCAGTGGCAGGGTATTCTGTCGGCATGCGCTGCGAGAGCGACCGCAGCAATCTATTTGCAAGTATAGGCGCTCTACCAGTCTCCGCGCAGCAGCAGACGACACAGAAAAATCCGAGCCCGCAGTACACATGATACCGCGGGATTGATATGGCTAGAGATTCGGAATAAGGAGATTGAGGTAGAGGCGAGGAGCATCCAGCTCCATAGCAGCTCGACACAGTAGTCAATGGGGAAAAAAAGCCGGCGGAGCTAAGACAGCCACACCATGGCATGGGGATGCTCGAGAATTTGAATTCGCGCTCTACTAGGGCTCGGTGAACTGCTGAGACGGTACGCAGTGGATCTTGGAGGGACTTCAAAAATGGAAATCGGTGAGATAGTACAGTGTGGAGTAGCTGTGAACAACGGGGCGGGCCGTAGCAGCTCCCACTTGGGAGTTCTCTAGCTGGTCAAATGTGCAGTCGTTGTGGCAATCTAATCTAATCTCATCGGGTCGAACCGAGAGCGGCAGAGCTGGTCACAACCTGCGACCAGCCTGGACCTGTAACGACCCGCCGATCTATTCCGAGTCGCTCCAGCTTCGACCAATAACCTCCGGAACGCAGTGATTATTGGTGACATCCAATAAAGCGAGGAGTGGTCGGGAAGCGCCCAGTAGCACCACGTGAGGATGAGCTGCAGCAGCCCGCCACCGCGCCACCACCTGGTGCTCGGCGCTGTCCACGGTCTTGCCGGCCCTCCATCTTACGTCCACTCCTCTCTCAGCACCTCCGTCGCAAGATGGACAAAACAAAGTCAAGGCTTGCGGCCTTTTTTGACAACGACGACGAAGAGTCTTCGTTCCCAGTGCGACGGACCCGAACTTCTCTCTAACGCGCCGTCCCGCTCACCTCCCCTTCGTTCTCCCTCTGTGAATAGCAAAAGGAGGTAGACGACCACAAGAAGTCGGTATACACCCAAGGCACCGTCCGGAAGTCCAAACGCGAGAAAGAGAAGGAGGCCGCCGAGGCGAAGCGCAAGGAGGAAGAGGAGCACGCCGCGAAAGCGTACGCGGAGTTCCTCGACGCGTTCCAAGGAGAGGGCACGGACAGGAAGAAGGGCGCTTCGACGTTCGTACGTGCGGGCCAGGATGCGGGGGGCTCTGCGTATGTGCCGTCTGTCAAGCCCAAGGCGGACATGTCGCGCGCATTCGAGGATACGTCCATGGTCAGTCTTCGTGACATGCAGCGTGTTTCTCTCTTGTGACGTGCGCGTGGTACTACAGAGAGCTCCGTCTCCTCCACCAGCCGCGCCGAAGCCCAAAGGAAAGCGTGCCATGGACTCGTTCCTCGAGGAGATCAAGAGGTACGTCTATCCCCTTTGCGCCGATGCTTCCGTGCCAACCGCGGTTGCTAGAGAGCAAGCAGACCGTGAAGCAAGACTATCACGTCATGGTACGTGTTTTGCTATTACTACTCAATGAAGCGAATTTCTGAAGCGTTAATATCCCAGCTACACATGGAAGATCCGTTACTTCCATTGCAGGTACGGACATAGCGCACTGTGGTAGGTCGGAGCGCTGAATGAAGTATCGTATACAGCATATGAAGGTCAAAGTGGCAGCAAGGACAGGGGAGATCCAGAGGTGCGTTCCTGGCTCATACAATCGCAACAGGCCGTTCATTTCTCGCTACAGACCTCCAACCTTTTTGTTGCCAACCTCCCGCAGCATATAAACGAGCAGGCAATGGGAAATTTCTTCGCTCGCGCTGGCCCTGTTGGTTCAGTACGTTGTCAGATCTCTTTCATCTTTAGATATATACTGAAAGCTGATCTTTGCTAGATTAAAATCATGTGGCCGCGCAGTGACGCCACGCAAGGCCCTGGCTCGGACATGACCGCCACCAGAAGGAACAAGAACACAGGCCTCAGCGGCTTCGTGTCCTTCATGAAACGTCGAGACGCAGAAACGGCACTACGAGAGTTCGATGGGTACGATTGGGGTGGATCAGTCCTCCGAGTGGGATGGAGCAAAGCAGTCCCGGTCGCCGCGAGGCCGATGTATGGTGCGTTTATGCTCACCTTCGCGGTGTAATGCATCGTCCTCAAAGTCTATGCAGTCTCCAAGAAGACAATTTCTAGGTCACCTTCCAGGTCGCGGTCCCCTGCTCGCAGGGACCGCGAACACGACCGACATCGGTCATACTCTCGATCAAGATCCCCTCATCGCGACCGAGACGACCGTCGCTCTCGTGATCAACAGCCATCTCGTCGTTCTCGGAGCCGTTCGTACAGCCCAAGTCGATCACGCTCACGCTCTCGCCACCACCGTTCATACCGGCATAGCAAAAGCCGAAGTCGGTCACCCCGACGACGAAAGTCGAGCCCAGCTGCCCAGGTTTTGGAGGACGACGAAGTCACGGATGCGTTCATCAGGACCGTCGCCTCCGAAATGAGAGGTCACGACAAAGAGTACGAAGAGACGTTGCGGGAGCGAGAGAAAGCCAACTCCAAGTATGCATTCCTCAACAAAGAGGTAAAAAAAACTGCCTAAAGCACTGAAGGACATCAATGTTGACCTTGTTGACTCCAGCATCGGCGTTACCGCTACTACCGCTCGCTTCTGGACCGCAAGGACGCGCCGGATCCCGAGTTTAACGACGAGGTAGGATTGCCTCCCGGTTTCTGTTCTATTGGTACTAACATTGGTCCACAGGGCTACAACTCCGTGTACTCTACAGACTCGGCCGAGGAGTCGGAACGAGAACGCGGTCGAAAGCACGTCTTGGGGAAGCTCGCCCGCAAACGGTTCGAGGCAATGCTCCGTGCCCTATCAGGCCGTCGCGGAGAAATGGCGCGCTGCATGGCGTTCAGCCTCGAGCATGCCGAAGCCTCAGCAGAGGTTCGTCTTTCCCCCTTTCTACCTCACTCACTGCATAAACTGACCCGTCTCCTTCCCTCTTCAGGTCGCAGACATCATCATCGCCTCGCTCGTCGTCGACGGCACCCCGGTCCCGCGCAAAGTCGCCCGCCTGCACCTCATCTGCGACATCCTCCACAACTCCGCCGCGCCGCTCCCGATGGCCTGGCGGTTCCGGCAGGAGTTCCAGGCGCGGCTTGGGCTCGTCTTTGACCACCTCTCGACCATCTACCACTCCTTCCCCGGGCGCATCACCGCCGAGACGTTCAAGAAGCAGATCACCGCCGTCGTCGACATCTGGGAGGACTGGATCGTCTTCCCGCCCGAGTACACCGCGCAGCTCCGTGCCCGTCTCGAGGGCGCGGCCACGAGTCCCGACGACGACGAGGATGCGGGCCCTCTCGAGGAGGTGCGGGAGCGCGAGGCGGAGGCGGCCCCTGCGTTTGCAAATCGGTTCAAGTCGAGCGCGTTCAAGCCTGCATCGTCGGCGATGGAACCCGTGCCGACGGAGGAGGAGGACGACGACGACGACGGGGAGCCGATGGACGAAGACAGCGACGTGGATGGCAAGCCTGTGGATGACGACGTGGACGGGGAGCCTGTCGGAGACGATGTGGATGGAGAGCCGGTTGGGGACGACGTTGATGGGGCTCATATGGACCTGGACGGGGCTCCAATGGAGGACGTGGATGGGGCGCCGATGGAGGATGTCGATGGAGAACCCTTTGGCGACGTGGACGGCGACGCCATCGACGTGGATGGAGAGCCTGTGGCTGATGTCGATGGGGAGCCAGTCCGTGCGTAACTTGTCACCATAGCCACATTCGCGACTTCGTTCACACTCGTAACACCTGCGTGCACGACCAAGCCAGCACACTTTCAAACAGAAGACGAGAAACCCGGTATGCATTATGCCCCAAAGCCCGTTTCCATGCGATTCCTGTATATGCTATGTTAGATGTCGTGGCTATCATACCCTAGCTAACGGCCCTTGGGTGCATTACGCCTCCCGTCGTTCACGGCGCGGAGGACGGGGGCTGTTGGTGTTGGTCGTCATCTTGAGGATTGCGTCCTTCGCAGCGATAATCGCGGTCTCCGAGCCTGTCACAAACAGAAGCACGTCAGCATCGACGCCCCCACCCAGGTGGAAAGCAAAGCAAACACCCACCAACGATGACGATCGTGCTGTCCTCGTGGCTTACAGTGATGTCCGCACCGCTCTCGTTGCGGAGGCGGGCGACGTTCGAGCCCTTGGAGCCGACAATCCGCGGGAACATCGAACGGTCGGGCAGGGTGAGGAAGCCGACGTGGGTCATCTTCTCCGCGTGCGCGAGCCCCTCCGCGATGAGCTTGAGTGCGCGGTCGAGCCCGGCCTGTTCGCGCGCCTTGAGCGTCCAGACGGAATCGCCCTCCTCCGCGTCCTGGTAGTTGGACACGACCTGCCACTGCGCCTGAGCCGCCGCGCCAGCGTCCACATCAGCGTCGTCGATGCGCGCCGTCGCGGCGCCCGCGGGTGCCGTGGGCTGCGGGGGCACGGCGGGCTTGGTCGGCGATGCAGACTGCTCGACGTGCACGCCAGAGGAGCGGAGCTGGCGGAAGAGGTTGCCCTGCTGCGAGACGGCGTAGTGGTACTTGAGCGGGACAGTGACCGTTCCAGTGACAGCCTCCGGAGCAGGGGGCTTGACAGAAGACTAAACAGAGACGTCGTCAGCTGACTGTCCTACAACATTGAAGGTCGGACGATTACCTTAAGCTCCTGAATGGCCTTCTCGCAAGCAGCGCGAGGACCAGATACCTTGACCAGGTTGGTGGGATCGACACCCGCCAGGTCGTCGGTGTTTTCGGGCTCGCCGACCTGGTTGTACGAGCGCGAGCCA
Source organism: Epithele typhae (assembly GCF_022376455.1). Taxonomy (NCBI): domain Eukaryota; kingdom Fungi; phylum Basidiomycota; class Agaricomycetes; order Polyporales; family Epitheliaceae; genus Epithele; species Epithele typhae. The sequence continues at coordinate 45,558 of NW_025954217.1, read as the reverse complement.
GGGAACTGAATCTGGGCCTTTGTGCGCTCTTGCAGGTCGTTGAGGTGCTGACCGCCGCGGCCGATGAGAGCGCGGTGCTGGGACTCGGGGATGTCGACTCCGAGCACGACGCGGTCCTTCAGCTCGGCGACCTTCTTTTCCAGTTCCGCTTTGAGCTTCGCCACGAGCTTGGGCTCACCACGCAGGCGAACCTCGTCGGAGGGCTCGCCCTGACGCGGGCTGTGTAGGGAAAGGTCAGCTTCACCATTCAACTGACAACAAAGAGTAGGTAGTACTAACAAGCGAATCAAGCCCGCCTGAGCCTTGGAGTCAGAGGGGCCGCCGCAACGAGAGATGAGATCCTTAAGGCCTTGTCCGCCGGCACCAATGATCGTGCGGTGGAACTTGCTAGGGACATCGAAGGTCGCCGTAGTCTCCTCCGACACTTGCTCAGAAATAGCGAGGATGGCCACTTTTGCCTCGTTGATGGCCTTTTTGGGGCCGCGGACGGTAATCGTAGCGTTGTCCTTGTCATCGGCCAGCTTGTCGACATCGATCTGGACACCGGACGTGTCCTTGATCTCGTTGATGGTGGCACCAGCCCTGCCGAGAATACGAGCGACGGAGCGAGCGGGGACAGTGAACTTGACTACATTGTTCGTTTCCCTCTCGAATTCCACAGCCTGAAACAGGTAGTTCACTTGACATGGGTAAGAGACACGAAGCACATCCACTTACATCCATGAGTTCCTGCTTGGCAGCGGCCACGCCCTTCCTGCCACCCTTGACGAGGACCTCGTCCGCCTTGAGAGGCTCGCGCGTCCTACTGTCGCCCTCCGCAGACTCACGCGGGAACGTGATCTTGACGCTGTACTTGTCCTCGAGTCGGATGACGTACTTCCCGCTCTGGCCGATGAGCGACGAATGGTACTGGTGCGGAATCTTGAGGGTCTCGGACGTCTCGTCCGCGAGGCGGTCCGCCTGTGCTTGGATGCGGTGCTTCGCCTCCTCGACGTTCTCCTTGCGGCCAATGATCTTGACCTTAGACTTCTGGTGCGAGCCCACAACGCCCTTCTTCCGCTTCCCGCTCTCCTTGAACTCCTTGTCCTCGCCCTCGTCCGAGAAGTCGATCTTGACACCGAGCTGGTCGCGGAGCTTGTTCACCCCAGCACCGCCGGCACCGACGATCCGGCCGACATACTCACGCTCGATTTCGAACTCGATCGAGTGTGAGCTCGCGATCTCGTCGTTCTTCGCGTCCTCGACGATCTTCTTGATGTGCTTGACGGCAAGGTCCACGTCCGCGCTGATGCCACGGACGAGGATGAAGCTATCGGTGGCTTGGCCGGCGGCGGACCCGTACTTGACAGAGAGCGTGTTGTCCTCGCCCATGAGTGCGTTGAGGTCCCGGCCGACGGCGTCGTGCCACTTCTTCTCGACCTCGACGATTTCACTCTTGACGTCAGCAGCATCGCGCGCCATCTTGAGCAACTCCTTCTCGACGTCCTCTACACTCTTCAATTTTTCAATCGGAGAAGGGGAGGCATTGGGGGAGGTGGGATCGTAAACCAGGAGGACCGTGGATTGTTCGGCAGACTCGGGAGGGAAGAAGACCAAGACGTTGTAGACATCATGGAAGCCCTTGATCCTGCAAGAGTGTGAGTTCTAGAGAGATATCTGAAGTGGTATAGAGTCACGTACTTTTTCGCGTTCTTGTGTGAGTTGATGATTTCGTGATGGAGCCAGTCGATCTGAACGTCCTTGGTCGCGCCGTATAGTTTGCCAATAAGAGCCGAGGTTTCGCTAACTGCCGCGTCCACACTGGGCTTGTCACCAACGATCTCAACGTTGATCGTTGTCGCGCGGTCCAGGATGGAGAGAGGAGGGGTGAACACCTGAACGCCAGGGTGCTTCTCGGCGAGTGTCTGGGCGTAATCCACGCGCACCATGTACGTCAAAAGCTGCTTGGAGGTCGCAAGGGGCCGGGGAGCGGGAACTCGTGAATGTACGCAGAGTTAGCCTTCTCCATCACGGCACCCACACCGTTGCCGACGTCGGCGGCCTTGGCCCAGAGAATGATCTCCTCGCTCGAGTCCTCGGGCGAAGGCAGGACGACAGCGCACCGAGACGTGGCCATGATGTCCTCGATGTTCTTCGGGGTGAGCAGACGGTGTTGGCGCTTGGGAAGCGACAGCTTGAGCGAGATCGTCTCGGCCGTGAAGTAGTCGACAGCAGACTTGATCGCCTCAATGGCGCGTCCAACAGCCCCGCGTTCACCGGAGACAGTAATCTCGCGCACGGCAACGTTGAGCTGGAGAGTGACGTCGCCGTTGGCCGCGGCCTCGATGGTCGCGCGGCGCGGAAGGAGGAACGGTAGGACGTGCTCGGGGATTTCACGCACACGCTTGACCGAGTGCCTGGAGCCAATGATCCCGTTGAGCATGTCCCTTGCTTCATACGCAAAGGGCTGCGGGCCGGTGATGGTGACTGGGATCGTGGGCTCCTCCTCTTCATCCCCTAAGGACGGGGTGCCGGGAAGGGGAGTTGCTGTGCGAGACGGGTCGTGCGAGGTGCCGTTTGTGCCGTTGGTCGGAGCGAGTGTATCACGGCGGGGAATATCGATCTTGACATTGGTCTGGTCGCGAACCTGCTTGAGAGTGACACCCTTGGGACCGATGATCATAGGGATGGTGGCCGCCGGTGCGTCCAAGACCAAGGTGACCTGCACAGACACCAAAGTCAGTCCATGGCGCGGGAGAGAGGATTCAATCGGCCTGGGGTCTAGCCAGAGGCTTCTTGCAGCGCGCGTGATGATGGGATTACCACGACGTGGCATACTCGCACTACACGTTGCGCTGCACGAGCCTCGACGCGTGACATAAATGAACCCCACTCTGAACACACAAAAGTGTGGGGTAGTGGTCCGGGAGTGCGGAGAGACGTACAATGGGGCTGAGGTGCGCGAGGAGGCTGCGCTTCGCCTTGTCCAGCTCTTTCTTGCTCTCGGCCTTGAGGTAGAACGTAGTCTGGCGCGACTTGGCGTTCGTGGAGGAGTCGAGCTTGACCTTGTACTGCGCCATGACCTGCTTCGCGATTTCACCGAGCGAGGTCGGCTTGCCATCCCTGCCGGCGGTGGAGAGGTCGATGGACGAAATCACCAACGAGTCCGAGAAGACGGGCAGCTTCGAGGCCGCAGGCTTGATGCGCGGGCCGGCGTTCGCGCCCCAGGCGGCAGAGACAGGCTTCGCCACCTGTGTGACGGGGGCGAGCGAAGGAAAAGCCTCTTGGGAGCTGGTGTCGACGCGACCGTTGGACGGGGCGACACGGGGCCGGGTGGGGATGTCGTCTGCCAGGCTGGGGAAGGGGTCCGGGGCACCTTCGAGTTCGTGCCTCCTCTACGGAGACGGATGAGAAGGGTGGGCGAAACGGACGGGCGCCTGCGAGAGTGGAAGGGGGAGAGACATACCTGGAGGTCAGCAGCGGAGAGAGCCATGGTTGGGGGAGTGAACGGGTGTCCGGAAAGCGCGAGGCCTAAGACGGGGGGACCAAGCGACGTCCGTGGGGAGCCGCAGATTAGAGATGAGATGAGAGGAGAATCCAAGTGTGCTCCTTCACCGACCGACGTGGGCCGTCCCCAGCCACGCCCGTAGGCGTCTAAATTCCCCGTGCGACTCCCCTGCCCCTTCCGGCCGTCATACTCACCATCTGCTCTAAAGCTCTAATGCTTATTTCGCAGCGCACGCAGCATCAGCGGACGTCCATGCCGAGTCCATGCCGGTCCATTATAGCTACGTAGTAGAAATAAATAATCCCTCTAGTCGCCATGCGGCTCAGAGATCGCTCCTCCCAGGGCCCTGGTCCTTCCCGGAAAGCCTGAAGACGCTCGTCACCGCTTCAACTACGCCAGAGAGCACATCCAACACGCCCTGGACACACTCGATTGTGCCATCTCGACAAGCGCGCACCCAGAAGGCAAGCTTCTCGAGCACGTCCGAGAACATGTCTTGCGGTGCGCCGGCTTGACCAGCGGGTGGTGGGTGGGTCGCCTGCGACTGTACGTCAGTGCTGGACCAGAAGCGTCCGTGAGAAAGATCGACGCTCACCTTTGGCACCTTGTTGATTGCGGATCGCGCAACTTCGAGGAGGCGCGCCTCTTCGTCTGCATTGGCCTCAGACCACATCCTGCGGAAGTTCTGGACCACGTGCAGAGACTCGACCAGACGATGGAGCGTGTTCATCAGAGCGACAAGCTCAGAACGCTGCAACAGGTTGACGTTCGCTTTAGGGCTAGAAGCCATGTCAGCATCACAGCAGCGTCGGACGCGTTCCGGACCACTCACTCTAATGCTTTCTCGTCGAGTTCGAAAAGGACCTTCAGAGCGGTCGCAATGCCGGTCGTCTGCACCTTACCCCACAGGCGGCACTTGTCGCAACCGACACAGTCCATTATGCGCGTCACGTTGCGGAAGTGCTCTTTAAACTCCTGCTTCAGCACGTTCGCGTTCTCGCCCCGGAATAGCACAGACTCGTCGAACCGGCCCACTGCGCGTGCGATGTCGATGACCTTCGTCAGGCGCTCGATCGTCTCAGTGTCGTCTTCGTGAGCGCCAGTGCCGCAGTAATCGTACGCCGAGAGGTACGGCCCGAGGCGTGCAACGGCACGCAGGAGGAGGATGGCGTCGAAGTACATGTACTCCATCCGCTCCGGATGCGCCGCGACGCGTGAGATGAAGCACTCGAGGTTCGGGCCCTAAGTGACAAGTCAGCCGCGCATCTTAACAAGAAAAGTCCAAGTAACAACTCACCCATTCACCAGTTGTCTGGTTCATGTCTTCATGGCATATATGCGTCGAGATACTAGCATGGAGCCCGGAGACGACCTTGTAGTACACTCTGCGCTCAAGGCACTGTTCTACCTTCTGGCTCCCTGTGTCTTCCCCCCTGAGCGCCTCGGTCATATCATCTGGCAGGCTAACGGGAGCGGGGTTGGGTGCCTTCATCAGACCGAGTTCCGACATGCCGAAGCAGTTCTCCTCGTAGATGGCTGTCCAGACGCGGTGCGCGGAGGGACCGGTATAGCCAGTGAAACGTTCGGGGTTCAGCGTGAGGTCGATGTAGTCGCCCTCCGTCTCGTCATCCAAAAAGCAGAAATCCGAGTCGCGGTAGTAGCAGCCGGGTAGTTGTGTCCTCTGCACAGTGCACCTCTTGAGCGGATGTGTCGCGTGCACGAAGTGACTGACATACCTGGTCCCCACGCTGGACTTTACTCAGCGCAGCGGCTCGCCAATTCTCGGGAATCTCGCTCTGCAAGGAGTAGCGTAAATAATACGGCTGGCTAACAAGAAACCAGCAGGACTCACCTCGTCCACAGTTGTGATACCACACTCCCGGTTCATGCAGAGGCCATTTTCCTGCCAGTACGGACAGTCGCGATACAAATCCGCGCGGAAGTACTTGAAAAATGGTGTCTCGACAAGGGCGTGCACTTCTTCATAGAGTGTGTCCGCGACGCTCTCCATCGTCTCGAAGTCGCATTGGGTCATCTCGATCGGTCCCGTTGGCTATTTCGTGCAAGCGAACGCGAATCCCTTCAGCACTCGTGTTCGACACCCAGAAGACGGGGGAAGGCGTAGAGAGGGGCATTAGGGCGCAAAGAACATGGTACTCACGAACTGTTTGCATGATGGGTCCGAGGCGGGCTCATGCTCGAGCACGGACTTCACTTGCGGACTCCGCCCTGCGCCTTCGCCGAGGAACGTCTCCTGGGACCCCGACGCATCCGCGCTTGCGACAAGCGGATCAAGAAGGGAGGCAAAGAGGAGAGCGTACACCGAACGCGAGAGCATTTGGCCGAATACAAGTTATTGCGCTGCCGGCTCGCGTGAGGTCGAGTGGGCGAGTGGAGTTCGTTTGTGTGCGCGCAGAAGAGTTGTGAAGGGCGCGGGAGGGTGAACTTATAGTGTTGATGGAGATGGAAGGGTAAGCAAAGGAGCGGCTAGGGACGCTGCGATGTGTCAGACACGTCGGGCAGGGGACGGGGGAATCCAAGGATATGTACATTCGTCGGGCCACGTTGGCGCGAGAAAGCAACGCGCTCTGATCTCCCCGCGCCGACCGCCCGCCCAAGCCTCCGCCGCCTCGTCCCACGCTCTGGGAGGTTCCAGCCACTTCCGCTCGCACTCGACGCCTCTCGGCCGCCAGCCTACACCTCGCTCATCTCCGCTCTCCTCACCCGTCTCGGTCGAGACGTTCAGGACGCCATCCAGTGCATAGCCTCGCGCGGGCGGTGTGCGATGTCATACCGCTCCGTGCGAGTAACGACGACTTGAATGGGGTCTCAAGCGCTCAAGAGCATGTACTCCGGTTCAACCCCAAGGTGGTGCGTTTGACACTGGTCTAACAACAACCAAGTCTTTCTGGTAAGTTGCAATATTTTTTCGTGCCATGTTCAGAACTAAATCATTGCAAGGCATGCTATAGATCTCTCTCTCTTCAAGTACTCAGATCGTTACCAAACAGTCACCATCGGCACAGGTATCGTCATCAGTCTTGTCTGCTGGTTCTGAAGTCTTTGCGCCTGAATACTTCACCGTCGCGAACAGTGTTATGTAAACCTCGTACAGCAGCTCTGAGGCATACGTTTTGTTGCTGAGTTTTGAACTTCTCCCAGGTCAGCTTCTCTGCACCACGTTCTCCCTATTCCCTGTGATCATCCGTGGCCACAATGTCCACCAGCGTACATCTCATCCCTAACGAGCTTCTGTTTCTTTTCGCGACCGAGGATCGGCTTCAGGACGGCCGGACGATGACTCTCCCTTCAGATACTTCAGAAAGCCGCCTCTAAACTGCTCACCCTCACGCACGTTAGTGGAGGGTGGAGCGCAAGACGGATCGCTTTTGGAAGGCCTATTCGCGACACGGGCGCATTCCATCTCTCTTGTTTTACATGAACAGGCTTCAGGATCACTAGCGAGGGAGATTATGGCTCGACTGGAGCTGACGCTCCTCGGTAGCCGACCTCACGCGGTTTCCCGGATCTCGAGGTTTTCAATGTCAAACTCCAGCACGGTGTAGATCGTCATGCATCATGTTCAACAGACCTGTGTCACCTCTCCCCGAGCGCTTATAATCGGAGGACCCCGTCGGCGGTGTCCGTTCCTAACCTCATCCACCTGCACCAGTCGTTCTGGTGCTCGGTACGGACACCGGGGGAAAATATCCTTGCTGTTCTCGCACGCACTCCGTCGCTCCAACACCTCTAGCTCGACGACGTTGAGAAACCACTAGTCGACAACGCCGTCACCGTCGACGTCGTCCCATTTCCGTTGGATCACACCAACTGCGTGGAAGACGCTCTGCTGCTTCTCATCCTCCTCGAGTATCCGCTTTTCGATTTGGTCTGGCACCACGGCAACTACGTCTTCGACGATCTCAAGACCCCCCTGTGATCCTCTTCGAGCACGTCTCCTTCCTTCCCAAGGATGCGTCATCCCAACTCCAAGCGTTCGCCCCGCGGGTTACATTCAGGAACATCTACCCTCTTCTTCGATCTTCGGAGCCATCTGTGGTTGAATTCGACTCGGATCAAACCCCCACTTCACCGGACTCACAACCCTCTTCCGGCTGGAAGGCGACGAAGGTCACAACACGACCTGCTACTCCTGTGTCTTACGCGGCCTGCCTCTCTCGAACCCTGTCCAACACGCCGTGTCCTCCCGCTCGACATGTTCTGCCACTACTTCCCGTACCTTCCTGCGCGGGCCCTTCCCCCCTCTCGAGAATGGTGACCCACAAGGATTTCGGATTCTCCGCATGAGCCACCGAACCAGTTCGAGTGGTGCACGCTCACCGCTCCTCGTAGCTCCGCATCTTCTCATCGTACGTGGCGTTCAATCGATTCTCCTTTTGGTTAACCTTCTCTTGAATGAGGTCATCCATCTGTACCACGCCATTAAATACGCTTCAACAATCACCAACAAGCACACCTTCTGTTCAAGTTGCTTCATACGTGAATCGGTTCGCGTTCTCGAGAGATGTATTTTCATTCAAGCGTTTCCGCAGCTCGGCGTTCTCTTCCCGGGCGCGCTGCAACTCAGCTTCAAGTTCACGGGCCTCTGCCACCTTGACAGTTTGGTCCTAACGCAGAAAGGTTGTAGACGCAGCTGGGCACTAGATCCATAGTATGACGTACTACAGCAGCCTCAAGGAGAGGGTAAGGGTCCGGAGCTTCGGCGAGAACCTTGTACACATTCAAGAAGGCATTCTCCGCAGTCTTTAACCGTTTTGTGAGACTGTCTATCTCGGTCTGGTATGCTGCAGTAAAAAATTAAACGCAAACATGCGACAGATGTCCAAGAGACGTACCTTTCAACAAACCCTTGAAGGCTGTGAGCTTCTCTCCATCCGATATCTTCTTGAACTCTTTGAGGCACCCTATAAGGCAATGCCATAACATGAACAACGCCCTACTCGCCCATGATCCGATCTGCAAGGGCTTTACGCCCTACTGCGCTCTCCTTCTAGTTCTCGACAAGTTCTATGCCTTGGGCATTGAGTGTCTTTTGCAGCTCAGAGAGATTAATATCTGCTGTTCATGAGAACCACTACAATACATGTAGCAGAGTGTAACGAACCCTTCAGGTTGCCAATGCTCTAGAGAAGTTCTGTTCCGGGGCCGCCATGACGGGCAAGTGGTACGAGATCCGTGATATTCCAAAGGCGCCAAGAAGTTACAACGTGTTTTAGCAGAGAGAAGAGACTGGCTCCGATAGGATGGTAGGGACTCCAGAGTTGCTCCAGAGGGAGAGTTACACATCGAGGACGGTGGCGATGACCCTCGCAGTAGGGGCTCGAACGCGGTAGGTCCTTCCCAGCCACGAAGACGTCGCGGGCGCTCGGACGTGCCTGCTCATCGTATCCGACAGCGAGCTCTGCCTGGCACGCGGACTCGGACGTCGCGGAGCCTGTTTCTCTCCTCCCCTCTTCCTCGCTCTTTCTGTTTATTCGCCATGTTTCCCATTCGCGGGCCGTGCGCTCCACGTGCGGTGCGCGCACCTACGCGTCGATGCCAGCTACATCCTCAGTCCCGCACGCGGTCCGCGCCCGCGGCGGACCCCGCGCTAGTCACCGGCCAGCTTCAACCTCGCGCCCACCCGCCGGTTCGCGGAGTGGCGCATTGTCATGGCCCTCCGAGGGCCGCGGACCGTTTTTCGTGCCCGTCCCCTGGATCGGAGCAGCGCGCACGGGGAGGACGGCACCGGGTGCGGGCGGCGTTCCAGCGGGGAAGGGAGGCTGTTCGCGCGGGAGGAGACCGGGGCGGGGCTCGTTCCGTCGACAAGGCGGGGAAGGACGGGAACGTCACCAGATCACCGAGGCGCGCGGGATGGGTACCTGCTTTCGACGAGGCGCAGGAGTTCGTGCCGTAGTCCCAACTTTAGGACTCGTGTTATATCGGTGTGAGGTTCTGTGTTCAAGCCGAATGTAGATCATCCTCCCACCGGTATACATAGAACATGTGCCGCGCGACGCACGAGCGACGGCAGCGGCTAGGGATACAGCTCAAGGTCAACAGGCAGGCGAACGGACTCGCATGCTGAACTCGGCATACGCTGACACTCCTCTCTTCCCACTCTCTAGTCACCTCATCTCCAGGTTTTGAAGTCGGTACAGACGGCACGCAACACTGGAGCGAAGCTATTCACGGAACGCCTACTATTCATACAACGGCTCGGGGGAATTACGGGGGGCGTTCGGGGCCCGTCACAGAAGGAGCGCTAAGGAAGTATACAGGTATGTATTGCAAGGGAGTGTGTGGGGGTACGTATGTGCGATGCAAGGATGCTAGATGTCAGAGCAGAGCAGAAGAAAGAGTCGGGTCACGATAACCGTCGATGAAGTAAGAGGTGGATATAGCAAAGAACGCCCCTGTGGCAATAAGGTAGGGAGGAAGTTGTGGCGGGTGGTCCACGAGAGACAAGCATGTCCTAGAGTACAGTACGCTACGCAAGATGGCGAGAAACCTCATAGCAAGCCGTGTGTGCGATTGCGTGACGCGGAGAAAACGGACGTAGTCAAAGCGGCGGGGAGCGTGGGGGTGTAATGTCGGGTATGTCTGAACAGTAAGCGAAACCCAAGATACAGGCGAAAAACTACGGTGGAGGAGGAGCTGGGCGCCACTTAGTGATGACACAACCTCGATGTGGCTCATGTTGTCCGCCTTCGGTCCGAAAGGATTTGGTAATGGTCGTGGAGGAACGCCAACCCAGCCGCGAATTTGCGAGCTCGAAATGAGGTCATATTCAAGGCATCGGCCGGATGCGTTCGTAGAGGTTGCCGTGACTGCTGCAGTCGTGGAGGTGGATTGGACGTAATTCGGCAGAAACATGCGGACCTTCCCTTTCTTGATCACTGTGTTGATAAGGTCAAGATTGGCTGACTCGGGAGGTGGGGGTGGAGGCGGAGGCAAATTCCGTCGTCGAGTGTTCCCCGAGGTTGACGAGTTGGTACTGGAATAATTGTCGTCGTCCGAATCCGAGGCATCGCCATGTGGGTCATCGTAGTGAGCGTCGAAGTCCGAGCCATCCCAGGTCAGCACGTCTGCTTGCGCAAACATGGTGTTAACGTCGAAAGTGCCTGAGTAGAGGGGGTCGACAGTGAAACGAGTATTGCCGAGATTGTTTGACGCGCGCATCTGCAAGTTCACGGGATACGTTGACGGGTCGTGAGTGATAGAAACATCCAACGGAGCGTTGAACGTCTCCACGCTGGCGATGAAATGCGGTCCATGCGCGGGAATCATGCCATCTTGTTCATCATCGCTGTCACTGTTGTGGCCATCATCTGATGGAGGGGCGACATAGAGGGTGACGTTCGCATTGAGGATGCTGCACAGTCAAGAAGTTAGGGATAGAAAGCGCCAGAAACGCTAACTGCGCACTTATTTCCAGTGGTGAGCCGCATGTACGTTGGTGTACGGGGGGTGTTGTTGTTCATGAGATGGATATCAGCATGTATTGGACTGAAGGGACGTCAGCCAGGATCGCAGCGGTGATAGCAGAAAACGACTTACGCAGAAACCGTTTCCAGCGAGAGCATGGAGTCCACTTTGAAGGAGCCACGAATTTCCGCAGTGGAGGCTTTGATTGTGACGGAAGAGGCCCGTATTGACTGCGGAGACGTCAGGACCAGCGGATATGGATTGTGAGAAGAATGCGTGCCTGAACAAATACGCCTGCCATAGCTCCACCAAACACAACGGTATCGAAAGCAACAGCGGGGTCGAGTTGTCCATAGGTATGTTGGAAGTGAGGGAGGTGACATAGGAGTTGGGGCACGTAGGAAGGGGATGGGTTGCCTTGTGGGAGCAGGAGGGTGATGTTGAAAGAAAGGGCGTCCGACTGATTCAACAACTGAGGGGTCTGCGGGGCGCAGTGAGATGAGCGATATTTTCGGAGCAAAAAAGAACATACGAAGATGTAGAGTCCACCCCCTTGACCCGTCAGCATCTGACAGACGTTCGTCTCTTTCGAAAGCCGGGGACTCGTTGAATACATCGACACGTAAATGATACCTTCGTCAACAGACGGGTCATCGTTTACATCGACTAGCAACGAGCCGGAGAAATGGTTGAGATAGGCCGCGTTGGAAGTGTAGGAAATGTTGGTATTGAGAAAGACGGAGCGATTTGTAGGGATGGAGTAGTTCAGTCTGTCGCGGCGCAGCGAGGTGAATGAGCACCTGTGGGCAACGTAATGACGGAAGTACTCACTGGGACAGGAACAAGTTGCCAGCCGGTCTATCCTTGACGTGCCAAGCATTGCATGATCTTGCTGCAGATAGCCTCAACGGCGCGTCACCAAGGGTAATGGAGTTTGTGACGGTAGGAGAGGATTGGTCCCATGGTGGATAGGGATTGCCCTTAATGGCCGTCTTCTTCTTCATTTTCTGAAGGCGCGACGGCCCGGGTTGGAAGGCGAACGGGTAGTAAAGGAAAAGACTCACAACAACAATGATTGGGATGCCGATGACGACGGTAAGGAGAAAGTAAATGGTAAGGGCAAACACTCCGTATTTCCTGCATCTCCGCCTGCGGGTCCGCTTCTCTTTAATTTCGGGTAAGAAAGGGTCGTAGGTCTAAGCTGGGCTTGGGAGGCTTCATAGTCGGGGAGAGAAGGGGTGGGGGTGTGAGGACGGACTACCGAGACGGAGGTGGAGGCCTCAGCCACGAGCTTGTGAGCCTGGCGGTCGTCGGGCTTGTCGTCGATCCCATCAAGGAGAATCATGACCAGGAATCGAGCGAGCTGATGGCATGGGGAGCTCAGAGGGCGGGATGGAGGGACGGGAAGGAAGCTCGGAGGAAGGAGAGGGCGTGAGCACTTTGCATGTCGCCACGGCCGCATCCGTTGCCGGCGCCTGGCCAATCCCAGTGATCTCATCCTCCCCACATCCTCCTTCTGCCGGACTGGCTCCTTCCGCGCCTGGTTCTCTCCTCTCCGTCTGTGTTGCCGTCTACTGCCCCCGCGCCCGCTGCCTCCCCCCGTCCGACGAACTTTCACTTTCCTCGTGTTCTCGCCTCCCCCAGACTGGCGCTCGCCGACAGTCGCCTTCCCCGCTCGGAACTCATCTCGTCCGCGCCGCCTGCAGTCCTCCCGTGATGTTTTCCACCTCTGCGTGCAGGAGTCTCGGCCCAGGAGAGCTGTGTCTCGTGGTATTAGCTGGTCATAACGACTCTCAGTGTGGACGGGATTCCCCGGGAATTCTGTTATCCGCCCCGTCGAGGACCGTCCGGCTGAATGCAATTCCGCACGCAATCATTCAATGCGTCGCACGGTCCTCGTACCTTTCGAGAACGCGCTAGTCACCCCTACTTACAGCCATTACGACACCTAAAGCCTCGGACGTAGTGGCCTTCAAGGAACAAGCCTGTGAGTGCGAACGTCGCGCGCAAGTACTTCTCGAATATGCGGTTAGGATGCTCATCGCAGGCTGCGCGGATGCTTCGACGACGATTTCCTTCCGTCTACGTAATGCCATTACAGCTGGTGTACGGTGGTGTGATGCATGGTCTTCATAGGAAAGATCATGTCTAACTATAGGGTCGCGCAGTCCCGTCTTACACGCCTCAGGCTTCGCCACCCATACCATACTCGATTGACTGTGCATCTTGCATGTTCCCACTTGGAAGTCGATCGTTGCACCGACGACTGCGCCCAAGGCCATGTGACGGTAGACGGTACCGGGTGCGGGACATCGCGCCCGTGGGTACGTTGGGGCCTTGAGGATGCCGTGACGCCGGAGTAGTTCAGCCGGCAAACCGATGAAGAGAAAGATCGGAGAACACCGCCGTTTCTACCAAGCCAAGTGTGGAGGTTTGAGTCCTGGAGACGGACACCAAACCCACAATGGCGCTCAAGTGCTGGCAGAACGTTTACATGTACTTAGCAACTGCCTCGCTGCGTGATTGTTTTGAACACGCCAAGCCAAGACGGGCGTGAATGAGATGGACTGTGTCTGCAGACCACTGGGGGCGAAGGGAATGCATCGGGGGCGGACAGGTGAGAAGAGTGAGCACATGCTGGCGCAGATGGAGTGGCTTCTGCGATATGCAGCGTGGATGAACGCGTAGATAGGAATGCACGCGGCGCGCGGGGAGGAGACGAGAGGGCGCGCGGCTTTATAGCTGCGCACACGGGCGCTGCAGACAGGCTGACAGGTCCGACAGATCGACGGAGGGGCGGTGAGCGAAACTTGGCAAAAGGCGAGATGAACAAGCGTGGCAGCAGCCAAAAAGAGGGGGCCCAATCGCAACGGCGGCAAAACGGGGCGGGGGAAGCGGAGGCCCATCTCAGCGTGGCCGTGTTGTCAGAGCGTGCCGAATTCCAGATTCCTGCACATGTTGCTCCAGATCTGTGCACACAGACAGCCGCAATTCCAGATTCCGCCTCCGACCGTGATCAGGCGCGGGGCCGCGGCCCAATCGAGAGCACAACATACGTCTGATAGGGCAGTGTCCCCGCGCGCCTTTGTATCCCGCCCCCTGCGATTGGCCTCTCCTCAGGCTCCTTCCCCCCATGCCCTGCCTCTCATGTCCCCGGCGACAGTCCCTGCGGACATGCATCAGCGACGCCCGACTCTGAGCGAGCAAACGGCGGACGCTTAGGCAGAGTCCGACCGAGCAAGTCAGACGGCCCCGATTGCGTGATTGCCCCCTCACTCTTCCTCATCTATAAAACCTACCCCCGCCCCCCGATCGTCCTCACCACCACCGCCCTCCCTCTCCTCGTCCTCGACGCACCTCCCCTCTAGACGTCTGCATCTCCCTTCATACTCTTCATCCTCTCTTACATAAAATGGCCAACCCTCCCCACGGCGGTATCCTCAAGGTACGCATCCGCTTCTTCCTCCCCCGGCTGCGCACTCATCTTCCGCTTGTTACAGGACCTCGTTGCCCGCGACGAGCCCCTCCGCGAGACTCTCAAGGCCGAGGCGCACACTCTTCCCGATGTTGTCCTCACCGACGTATGTTTTCGTCCCCCTGCGCATTCCCCGAAGCATGCTGACAATGATGTCATCTTCAGCGCCAACTGTGCGATCTCGAGTTGGTCATGAACGGCGGCTTCTCTCCCCTCGAGGGCTTCATGAACGAGGCGGACTACAACGGGTACGTTTCATCCTCTCTGCTACGGAAATGCATGGAGATTGATCAACGGGTGTAGTGTCGTTGACAACCTCCGCCTCGCCGACGGCGCTCTCTTCCCCATGCCCATCACCCTCGATCTCTCGCGCGAGACCATCGACCGTCTCTCCATTGCCGCCGGTTCCCGCGTTGTCCTCCGTGACCCTCGCGATGACCAGGCCCTCGCGATCATCACCGTCGACGACATTTACCGCCCCGACATGGTTAAGGAGGCCATTCAGGTCTTCGGCGCCGACGACCCTGCCCACCCCGCTGTCGCCTACCTTCGCAACAAGGTCAACGAGTTCTACGTTGGTGGCAAAGTCCAGGCGATCCAGCCCCCCACCCACTTTGACTACGTCGCTCTCCGCTGTACGTGCCTGACATCGTTGTCATCGAGATCTGGAAACTTATCAAATTTCCCCAGACACCCCCGCTGAGCTTCGCGCTCACTTCAAGAAGCTCGCATGGCGCAAGGTCGTCGCCTTCCAGACGCGCAACCCCATGCACCGTGCTCACCGTGAGCTCACTGTCCGGGCTGCGCGCCAGCGCCAGGCGAACGTCCTCGTCCACCCCGTCGTTGGTCTCACCAAGCCCGGCGATGTCGACCACTACACCCGTGTCCGTGTCTACGAGGCCATCATGGCCAAGTACCCCAACGGCATGGGTCAGCTCGCCCTCCTCCCTCTCGCGATGCGCATGGCGGGTCCCCGTGAGGCGGTCTGGCACGCGATCATCCGCAAGAACTTCGGTACGACCCACTTCATCGTCGGTCGCGACCACGCCGGCCCCGGCAAGAACTCGCAGGGCAAGGACTTCTACGGCCCTACGACGCTCAGGACCTCGTCATGAAGTACCACGACGAGCTCCACATCGAGATGGTCCCTTCCAGCAGATGACCTACCTCCCCTCGACCGACGAGTACCAGCCGGTCGACGAGGTCCCCAAGGGCGTCCAGACGCTCGACATCTCCGGCACTGAGCTCCGCCGCCGCCTCAAGACCGGCGCGCCCATCCCCGACTGGTTCTCGTACGACGCCGTCGTCAAGACTCTCCGCGAGTCCTACCCCCCGCGCGCGAAGCAGGGTTCGTCATCTTCCTCACCGGCCTCCACGGCTCCGGCAAGGAGACGATCGCGAAGGCGCTCCAGGTCACCCTCAACCAGCAGGGCGGCCGCTCCGTCTCCCTCCTCCTCGGCGACACCGTCCGGCCCGAGCTCGACACCCCCTTCTCCGCCACGGCTGAGGAGCGCGCGAAGAACCTGCAGCGGCTCACCTTCGTCGCCGCCGAGCTCGCGCGCGCCGGCGCCGCCGTCGTCCTCGCGCCCACCGTGGCGTCCCAGGCCGCGCGCGACGCGGTCAAGGCGACCGTGCTCTCCCAGGCGGGTGCGGGTGGCAACTTCTTCGCGATCGACGTCGCGACGCCGATTGAGCACTGCGAGGCTGAGGACCGCAAGGGTGTCTACAAGCGGGCCCGCGCCGGGGAGTTCCACGGCTTCGCGGGCGTCGACGAGACCTTCGAGCCGATCGAGCGCCCCCAGCTCGTGGTCGACATCACGAAGCAGAACGTGCCCGAGATCGTGCACTCGGTGGTGCTCCTGCTCGAGACGGAGTCGCTGCTCTGAAGCTGTGGGATGGCGATCGTTGGGACGGTAGTCCCTTCTGTGCTATCTGGTGTGTTTATTAGACTATGACCATTGCTTTGGGAATTCTGCATATGTATCCACTATAGAGCATGTACATTCAATAGGGTGCGCAATAATTTATGCCACATCCATGCGTTCACGACATCTTTGGTGTGCTTCGAATATTGAGTACCATTCACATTATAGAGCACACTCGATCTTCCAAAGTGTTCAGAGGTCATTCATGGTTCAGGCGATAGTCTGCCTAGTGCGATAACGGTGGGAAGAGTGCAACGCCATTACACGAAAACTGATACACCGCCGCGCACGACTATCTAACGAACAAGATGTGAAAATTCGGCGCATGTTGGTTTCCCGGCCGGCGAGCGTCCAGGACGCCCACCGACGGTACTTATCCCGAGGACCACGAAAAGGTCTGCGCCAGGACGGGCCGCCGCAGCTGCGCCCGCCCTCCCTCGGGACCTACCTTGCCAGCAGCCCTAGACGGCGTCAGCTCCCAACCGCGAAAAACGGAAACCGAACCGCCGCCCATGCGCTTGAGGATCCTCGCCCGGTTGGGGCCTTACTCTTCGGCGTCGCCCTGCATAAACAACCCGAAACCCACGACCCGGGGCCAAAAAACCTACCTTCCGGACCCACCTGCCCGTACATCTTCAACGCCGCCTTCTGGGGTCAGACTTACACTGCACCGGGTACTGAGCCCCAAGCTTGCGCTCGTCGTCCCGGCTCGGCACTGAAGCAAAGGGCCTTTTATAGGCGGAGGACGCGGCGGCGGACTGTAGTGGCTTGTTTGTTCTGGCGGTCAGCCTCTTCACCAGTCCGCTCTTTGGCGGGCGTACGAACCCAGGGTTGCGAACCATCCCAGCCCGGTTACTTATCGGAAGTGTCAAGTGGCCGTGCCAAAAAGGGAGCCAGCTGTCATCGGATGTCGAGTACCGGCTGCCCAGTATGGAGAGAGCGTGAGCTGGTATATCTTGCGGGAGAAGTTCCTTCAAGCAGCAGACATACTAGGAGCGTGAAGCGGCGAGTGAGTCGATGACAAGGGAGGGCGCAGTACACAGATGATGGGCGGAGGTCAGTATTGTCTTTTTGTCCCTTCACCAGCTCACTTTTCGGCGAGTGGCGCAGCTGCGTGTGTGAAACGTCCCAGCCCTGTTGCTTATCGGAAGTGTCAAACGAACTTGCCTGAAAGAGAAGATGGCATTGCGGGCGTCCACGACTTGTTGTGGGCAGGCGAGAGTCCTCCAACAGGAGCACAAGTAGCAGCCCAAGTAGACTGTCGATAAATAGGCATGGTATGAGCACCAGCCGTGGAGAACAGAGGAGAGGAGTTCGGGTGAGGCAGTAATTTGCTTCCAGAGTTCGTGAGCTAGGACGACCCGACTAGAACTTCCTGGCAAATCCGAACGGAGACGAGTATTTCCAGACACGAAGAAGCAGTTGATTCCGAGGTGTTGAGCGGGGCAAGCAAAGGCATAGCGAGCACTAGCACCACCAGAGAGACATGTAGAGGCTGCGCGCGTCAGTCAAGTCTTCGAACAACCTGAATAAAACAACTCACCGAGCAAATTTGGAGTGGTGTGAGGGTCGCAGCACAGTAGAGGAAGAGGGCAAGTCTAATAACGCGAGATACCCGTTGGTCTCTCTTATATGGCCTCCGATCCTAGGCGGAGCCACTCGGACAAACAAGAGTCGCTTTGGTTTCCACACACCCAAAGCGAGCCAAAAGGGCAACTCGCTTTGGCCACTGCAACGAGGAGCCACGGCGGCCCTATACCCGGTGTGGCACCGCCCACTACCAGACCACACAAACAACCTTCATTCGAAAAGCCGGTGTGATCCAGGCGATATGTATGCGCCGGAGTCCTCGGTATGAATCGCCACGAGTCACCAGTGGGCAGAGCGCCCTTGCCTCGAGGACCTTCCGTAGTACGATGGTTGCGGACTCTCACCAACAGGTGTTTACTCGGCGCGGCACTTTCGTTACGAAGCGATACAGGCAACCACTTTGATCTGCGGCATTAGCAGCATGTACTATCCCTTTGAGAGCTTAGAAACCACTCACCCCGACGAACCAAGGACGGCGAGCCGTCGTAAACACGATACCATATTGTTTCGGGCTTGGCCGAGTTGAGGGTGGGGAATCGCATGGCACACCTGATGGTTGGCTCCACCTCAAAGCATACATAACACACAAACAAAGGACAGCAGAAACAAGTAAGATACCTGGAGCCTATGTCCGAGTCCCAACCAGCTTCTCCAGATCGTACCCGCCCGCCAACTGGAACTCGTCCGTCCCGGAGGCAACAATCTTGCCGCCCTTCTTCGTGAGCCGGCCCTGCGCGCGCACGACCTTCTCCATACGCTTCTCGGCGTCCGCGACGTCGTCCTCGTCCTCGCTGGCGTCTCCGTTCCGACCATTCCGTTTTTTGCCCCGGTGGGGCGATCGGCAGCCGCCTTCGCTGCCGGGTGCGCCTTGACGAATCTGGTGTTTGGTTTTGACTTCCCTTTCGCGCCCTTCCCTGCGGCAACGGTCGGGGCCTCGCGCAGCGCGAACGCCTTGGCAAGATGGCCGAGTGGAGGTGGCGGATGTGGAACATGTGCTTCTCGTCGGACGGGTGCGTCGCATACGCACGCATGTGCGACCGGAACGCGTTCCGCGCGGCCTCGGCGTTCTGTCGCACCGCGGGGAGTGAGCGCGTGTCGAGAGCGAGAGGGGGGGGGGACGCGCGGACGCTAAGGAAGTTACGCACCATCTTGTCCCGGAGGACCCACCGCTCGAACGACAGCTGCACCTCCGTCGCACGCTCCTCGTACTCGCCGCTGCCCTTTCCGCCGAAACCCCGCCGCAAGACGCTCTCCATCGAGACGCCGTCGAGGGTAACGCCCCCCTCCCGCCCATCGCCCTGCATCTTGCCTTGCACCCACTTAACCCACTCCGTCTCGCTCGGCGAGACGAAGCTCCACGCCTCGCCCCCTTTGCCCGCACGCGCCGTTCGGCCGACGCGGTGCACGTACTCCGTCGCGCCAGACTCCGTGGGAAGGTCGTACTGCACGACCGCGCGGACGAGCGGGAGGTCGAGCCCGCGCGACGCCACGGACGTGCAGAAGAGGATCGACGACGCCGGGGCGCCCGCGGTCTTCGCGGAGGGCGCGGCGGAGAAGCCCTTCAGGGATGCGAGACGTGTCTGCAGTGGGAGGGAGCCGTGGAGGCGGTAGAGCGCGGCGTCGGGGAGGAGGGCCGAGCGGAGCTCGACGCGTTCCCCATTCGGCGCCTTCTTCCGCCGTGTCGAAGGCTTCGGGCCTGGGGCGTCCGAGCCGCCTCGCCCGCGGCGTCCGGTCGTCGTCTGCGTGATCCTCGGAGTCGGACGAGGAGTCAGCACCGCCGTCGTCGCCCATGGCAGCGCCGCCGAGGAGATTCCAGTGGAAGTCGACGGAGTCCGTGCAGCTCAGGAACACGATGATCTTGGTGCCCTTCTTCGCCTGCGATTGCGCGAGGAGGGAGCGGAGGAGGGCCACGAGGGTGACGAGGCGCAACTTGAGCGGAACGACTACGTGCTTCTGCGACAGCTGCGATGGGGGCGTGAACTTCTGCGAGGGAAGAGGGGCGTTCGGGTCTGTTTGTGCTCCGATTGTCCAGGGACGTCGGCCTCGACGGCTTTGATCATCAAGGGGTTGGTGAGAGTCTGTCCGGCAAGTTCTGGACGTCTTCACGGATGGTCGCCGAACAGAGGATCGTCCTTCGCCGCCCGTTCCAGTCCCAGCACCGACTTCCATACTTTTGCCTTCGTCCACTGCCTGCACGGCGAGCTTTCTTCGGCCATCCAACCCCTTTAGAATCCCCTGGATGGTCTCCTCGAAGCCAAGTTCCATAAGCCTGTCCGCCTCGTCGAGCACGAGCCAGCGGCACTTGCCGATATTAAAGGAAGAGGTATTCTGCAAGTGATCGAGAAGGCGTCCGGGGGTAGAAACGAGGATGGGCACGCCTTTGCGAAGTCGCGCCTTCTCATGCGTTCTGTTCTCGCCTCCAGTCAGGAGACCAGACACGAGCCATCGCGTCAAGCGAGGTGCTGAGGAGTCCTCGGCGGACTCTTCTTGTGCACGGAGACGGAGCTTGAGGAGACCTTCCAAGACATCGGATATCTGTTTGGCAAGCTCGCGAGTAGGGGCGATGATAACAGCTAGTGTCCCGATGGAACGGTCGATGTAGGACTGGGAGCTGAGGGGAAGGAGATCTTGGAGGATGGGGAGTAGGAATGAGAGCGTTTTGCCTGAGCCCGTCTGGGACTGAATGAAGATGTCGCGCGCTGCGGGATCCTGAAGTGTATGCAACACTGTTGATAGTACCATGCGCTGGATGGACGTCGGTCGCGAGATGTTCATCTTGCCGGACAAGTGTGAGACGATGAGGGGATCGAGTCCGAGTCCGGTGAATGTAGAGGAGTCGAGGGGGGCATTGCTGGGCTTCGCGTTGGAGAGAGGATAAGCGCGAGCATTCGGTTGCTCGATTTTTGGATTGGAGGTGAAGAGGGAGGAGATGACTTGGCCAAGAAGTCGGGGGGCGGTGGCGGGGGCAGCGAGTCGTTCTTGGTCGTGCTCTTCGTGCGCACGAGGGTCCTTTCTGGGTCGTTTTGCGGGTCGGACGTCGACGGCATTGACAGTGGGATCCACCCTGCTGGGCACGGCGGGCTCTGGGCGGGACTTGCGCTTCGCTACCCGTTTGGCCTTTAGCCTAGAGGCGATGAGGTCATGTTCCGCAGAGACGCAGTGAAGGCGCACCTGTCCGTCCAGCGTCCGCCCTTCTTCCCCTGCGCGACCTTATGCGTCTCCGCATCTCCGACGTCAAAGTTGAGCACGATACCGTCGTCTTCCATGTCGCGAGGAGGGAGCCAGTGCGAAGAGAGGAGTGCAGATCATCCAAGCAGCACGCGAGAGATTTGCTCTCAGGGCGCCTGCATATGCGCGCCTAATAGCAAGGCGCCTAGGAAACGGGCGATATTCGCTGACGTAATCAGCAAGGAGGGAGAGAAAGGAGGAGGAGCTGGGGGCGGCCGCTGCTCCCGCTGCTTTTGTCTTTCTGCCCAACCCACCTGCGATGGCGCCACACACTCCGAAGGAAGATGGGCCTCAACCACCACCACCGATTACACCGGGAGGAACGTACGCCATTCAAGTGAGTAGCGGAGGGCGACCGATGTTTAGCGCCGGCCAGCGCATGGCTGACCACGCTTGAGCAGACCGTCTCAGTCGGCTGCAAGCTCTACATCCGCCGTCCTGGCCCCGATGGCCACGACGAGGAGCGCCTCGCCGAGATCCTCTCCATCCGCGACAAGCCCACGAACCCGTACGGCACCCGCGTCAAGCGCGAGGACGACGCCACTCGCCCCGAGGACCGCCTCGAGTTCTTCGTCCACTGGGACCAGTTCAACAAGCGCCTGGACGACTGGGTCCCCGGCTCCCGCCTCGTCCTCTCCCGCGACCTCGAGTGGCCCCGGCCCAAGGCCACCCCCACCCCTAAGAAGGCCGCCAGCAAGAAGACCCCCGCGAAGAAACAGCAGTCCCTCCTCAAGCGCGCCGCCACCGCACATGCACTCACCGCCAAAGGCGACTGGGGCTCTCCTGCCCCGGGTACTCCAGGCTCCCAACCGGCGTCTACTCGGGCAAGCCCTTCTCCCGGTCCTTCCATCCTCGGCCAGAAGCGCAAGACGCTCCATGACGAGGAGGAAGAGGAAGAGGAGGACCTCGATGCCGACGCCGAGGGTGAGATGGACGTCGACGCCGAAGGCGACGTCCTTGACCTCGACTCGACCGAACCCCCACCGCCCCCACCAACCGTCTCGTTCTTCAGCAAGGAACAAGAGATCGAGAAGCTTCGCACGTCCGGTTCCATGACACAGTCAATATCCGAAATAGCTCGTGTCAAGAACCTGAACCGACTACAGATCGGCCGCCACGAAGTCGACGCGTGGTACTTCAGCCCGTACCCACAAGAATTCGCGCACCTACCTATACTCTACATCTGCGAATTCTGTCTGTGCTACTTCGGGTCCGAGTTCATGCTCTCACGCCATCGCAAACGTTGTAACCTCTTCCATCCCCCGGGCAATGAAATCTACCGTCATGAGGAAATCTCCTTCTTCGAACTCGATGGCAAGCGTCAGTTGGCGTGGTGCCGCAACCTAAGTCTGCTATCAAAATGCTTTTTGGATCAGTACGTCATCGCACTCGCTGTCTGGTCTCGGAAGCTCGTTCTGACAAACACTGCTCCCACAGCAAGACCTTGTATTATGATGTAACACCATTCTTGTACTATGTTATGGTGGGTCATTCCCGTAGCCGCCTTGTCCTTCACAGCGAGCTAATGTCAGCGATGGGCAGTGCAAACGCGACGAATACGGCTGCCACATGGTCGGCTACTTCTCCAAGGAGAAGGAGTCCGCCGACAGCTACAACGTCGCCTGTATTCTCACCCTCCCCCAACACCAACGGCACGGCTACGGCAAGCTCCTCATCGAGTTCTCCTACGAGCTCAGCAAGCGCGAGGGCAAGCTCGGCAGCCCCGAGAAGCCGCTCTCCGACCTCGGCCTCCTGGGCTACCGCGCCTACTGGGCGGAGACGATCATCGACCTCCTCATGAACGCCACCGAGGACGTCTCCATCGACGACATCGCGCAGAAGACGTCCATCACCCACGCGGACGTGATGAACACGTACGTCCGTCCTCCCGTCCCCGTCCCCATCCCGGTCCCCCCCTCTTTCTCGCTTCTCCCGTCTCTTGCGCCACCTCCCCTCACCTCCCTGCTGCGGATTGCTAACAAGGCGCTGACGCGGCCGCCGCAGATGCACGACCCTCCAGCTCTTCAAGCACTACAAGGGGCAGCACGTCATCAGCATTCCAGAAGCCGTGCAGGACAAGTACCGCAAGGCGAAGGAGAAGCGCAAGCGCCGGATCCACCCCCAGAACCTGCTCTGGAAGCCCCCCGTGTTCTCGCGAGATCAGCTCAGATTCGGCTGGTGAGCGGTGCGGGCCCTGGCCCTCGGACCCTCGCGTACGGCACCCGTTCGCAGGTTCGAACACTCGCCCTCGGGATGGGGCGCGTGCGCGCAGCCCATCGCGAGGCGTGGGCGCGGGTACGACGGACACATATGGGGCCAGGGCGCACCTAGAGGCACGCGTGCCCGGCGGTGGGTGGGGAGGCGAGGGACGATCTCGTATGCTGCTACACAGGACTGCGTGTATTCTGCGCGCCGTGGGTGCGCAAGCCACACTCTTGGCGCGATAACAATACAGGACACTTCGACTCGCACCTACTGTACACGCCCCCGAGAACGCGCTGCCGCATCGAGCCACCGTCGCGTGTCGCATGACGACAGCCCGCCCCGGGCTCCCGCCTCGCGCGGCGCGCTACAGATCGCGCGAGCGACGTCGCAAGAACGACCGACAGACCGACATACCGCCCGACCGACGTGCCCGCTCCAGTTGTCCCCCGCTGGTACCCTCCGTCCTTGCAAGATCTTCGACTCTGCCCCTTCCCGCCTAGACTCCAAGCGAGAGCTACGCGGCGCCGTCGCCGCTGTCGCCACCGGTTCCCGTCTGCCATGCCCGCCTGCGGAGCATCACCCCGTCCTCCGCGCCGTCGTCCCCGTCCACGATCGTGAACGACGACTCCCCGCTGCTCGACGCCTCCTCGCTCGCCTCCTGCCGCCGCCCGCCCTCGCCCGCGGCCGGGGGCGTCTTGATGCGCGTGAGCCCGAGCCCGAGCCCGAGCCCCAGCGCGTGCCCGTGAGCAGACCCGGGGGAGCCCACGCCGTCGCGCTCACGGTCCCCGACAAACTCGCGCCGCGACAGCACGGGCGAGGCGGGGAGCGACGGCGCGGGCGAGAAGGTGTCGACGCCGGCGAGGCGGAGGTTGCCCCCGAGCAGGTCCTCGTCGTCGCTCACGGGCGGGAGGGGCGTCGCCGCCGCGCGCGTCGTCTCCTCCGCCGGGGGCGGCGTGACGATCGCGGGGGCGGTGGCGGGCACGGCGAGGTGGTCGCCGCCGGTGGACGCCTTCGTCTGGTCGATGACCCCGAGCGTGCGCGCGATCACGTACGACGCGACGTCCTGCGGCCGGGAGGCACGGGGCGCCAGGGGCAGATCCGGAGACGGAGACGGAGACGGAGACGGGGTGTGGGGTGCGGGGTTCAGGGAGCGTGCAGTCAAGGTTGAGAACGAGGGGCGGGCAGCCACAAGGCAATCGATGCAATCGGGGGCGGCCGTTTGCGTTTGCGGTCGCATTTCCGGGACCCGGGTTCGATGGAGATTGCAGTTTTCGCGTTCGATGCGCAGGTCGAAGGACGGCGGTCAGGGGGCAAGAAGAACGCAAAAGGGGGCCCCGCGTGGGCGGCGTGGGGGTGACGGGGTGCGGTTCGCATGGGCGGGAGGCGTGGGCGTGCGAGAAGGGCAGGGCGCATGGGAAGAGGCGAGGTAGATGGACGTGGGTGGGTGCGGGATGAACGTTGAACGGCGGGAAGAGCGCAGGGAGGACGTACCAGCATCATGAGGAGCGCAAACGGCAGGATGAGCATGACCGCGAGTATACGGCATGTCGAGGCAATCGAGGAGACCCAGGAGCCTTTCTCATAACGGACAAGGTTGTCCACGTAGAGGTGCCAGAGATTGAGCGGGAGGGAGGTCATCGTCGCAGACAAGCTGCACGCTCTGCCTGGCACACGCCGGCGTATGACGCTCTTGGCGCCTAAAAGTTCGTCGGCTGACCGGTCCGGCGACTGAGAATGGGGACCACATACGTTGGGTTCATTGCATCTGGCCTGCTGTTGACCATTCTGGTGCAGAACATTAGAGTCAGTACCAAGCGCAAACGAGGATTGTTTTTCCTACAGTAAATTTCCGCCCATGCACGAAGCATCGCCAGTAAAGCGTATGTATGCGTCGTGGCATTGCCAGCCGTCTTCAGACCTTCCTCGTAACATGCACAGCTAGAGAGTAAAGCACTCGTACAAGTTCTCATTCAGCTCTGGGGAATATCATCCCGCGCCGCATCATGGGAACTAGTTCACTTAAGTAATAGGCAAGCATCTGCGACAGCACTCTACGGCGGGCTTTTAAGTTTCACGAAAGCGGAGAAGGCACATCACTTAGCCTCGTCGCTAGCTCGTCCGGGAGCATAACCTACACGGACGTTCTTCTCCGAGGGTGGAGCTTGCGGATCCCACTCCATGGCCGGGGAACGCACGCGCGGGCGCAGCGAAAACGCCACATGAGGACTCAGGAGGGTATCGATATCACGAGAGGTGCGATGTATATGATACATTCGCGGGGTTTGGGTTAGTGTACAAGTACAAATACCATACTAGCTAGATAGGGCGGCCTGGACGGGATCCTAAGTAGATGACACACATAGATAATATGCGAGCGTAGATTCTAATGCGACGGGACGAGCAGAGCGGATAAGCAACAGCGACGCGCGACGGGGCAGATGCAAACAGTGCGAGCGAGGGGGAACCGAGAGGGGAGGGAGGAGGGAGCGGGGGGCAACCGGGGACAGCAGTAGAGTGGAGGGGATCTCGGAGTAACCAGGGGAATTGGAGAGCATATGTCAGACACCAGAAACGCACCCGGTGTACAGCAACACGACGAAGACGGCGCTCCTGCCGAGCCCACCGCGCGCCAACCAGGCTACGGTCATGGGTAGAACGTCGTCGAGGGGTACACGACGCCATCCGGACGGACGAGGATTATCGGCCGCCGCTTCGTGTTGCCCGACTCCGGAGGGAGACAGCCGAGGGCCTCGGTGCAGCGCACTTCGACGTACGGCGACGGCTCTGACCCGAAGAAGACCGTGAGCGGATCGCCCTTGGAGAAGTTCTCGCCATAGAGCGTGAGCATCTTGGACGCGTGCGGGTTCGGCTTGTGCAGCACAGCACGCGACGTCGCGCACCCGCCCTTCGGCGCCTCTGACGCACGGTCGGGCGGAAGGTACTTGACGACGGCCGGGAAGGGGGTAATCGGCTTCGAGGGCACGGGGAACGAGCCGTTGGAGGCACTTTGGTTGTCATAGAGCACGGGCGGGACGTAGAAGTTGTACCGAACTTGGTCTGCGCAAAGAACCGCGGTCAGCATTCGCGTCGTCAAGGCGGTGGCAATAACGGTGCACAATGACTTACCGGTCCCGACGATCGTCCACACACTCGTCTCGCCGATGTCGACCTGCCAGAGCGCACCCGACGACGCGCCTGACTCGCCGCCCGAGCTACGCCTGCTGCCCGAGCCCGCGGAGCTCGCAGAGGTCGGGCGCCTGCGGCCCTTCTGCGACACTGGCTTCGAGAGGCTGCCCTGGCTCGAAGACCCCGATCCGCGCTTGCCCTTCTTGACGCGGCCGCCGTCGTTGGACGGGAAGTCAGAAGGGTCCGGGGACGTCGGTGCGCTGCTGCCGTTCGTGCCCGAGCCGAAGTAGTCGGTCGTCCCAGTGCTCGAGGTCGGGGTCGTCGCTGTCGGGGACGCCGGCGCCGCGTCCGGAGAGTCGGACTCGCGCGACGGCGGCGGGTTGCGCCACTGCCGGCCCTCGAGAGGACGGAAGGTGTTGACCTTCTCGCCCTGGCACGAGAGGAAGGCGCCGCTGACGCCGGTGCTGCCAGGCTCCGGTGCGGTCTTTGCGGGGTCGTAGACCTCGAACGCGATCTTGTGCAGCTGCGAGACAGGGTCTCCGCAGACCTCGCCTGGGGTGCAGTAGTGGTCGGCGATGCCCTTGGCGCCCTCTTGGAGGCCGCCGCCGACCACGGTCGTCTGGTGGTCCACCTTGCGGATGATGAGGACCGGGCTGACGACGCCGGAGGTCAAGCACTGCAACACCACGGTCTGGTTGTAGTAGACCGGGATCTGAGATCCGTTGTTCGTGAACGGAATTGCATTTGGTGGCGGCGAGGGATACTCGGGCTGCGGTGGGGGCGGTGGTGGAGAGTCGACGCCGCCCGCGGGCTTGTTGACATCCACAATGTACATGATGAACGGGTCTGCGCGCTTTACGTCAGCTTGAAACAAATGACCGTAGCAAACGGTGCAACACACCCCAACTCGCGGTGCGGGCGATGAAGGACGGCGTTTGTGACCTCGAGCGCTGGTCGAGGCCCATTAGCGGAGCACCGTCTGAGCCCTTGAAGGAGGAGCCTGAGCCGGAGACGCAGAGGTATTTGGTAGACACCGTTTGTGACCGCAGCCGGTGGAAGAGGGAGATAGTAGAACCGTGATTGATGCACACTACGAACAATAGAAGCAGCGGTCAGCTATGCGGGCTTCCGTACACGGCGCGCCGCGCGGCTGCCCCAACAGGGCCGCAGCGCGCGCGCGGGGGAAGTGGAGACGGCGGGGATTGAACTTACATTCAAGGTTCTTCGCGCTCTGCCTCTTCTTGCTGGGCTTGGAGATGACCTTGATGGGGCGGGAGGGGAAGGTGCCCACGATGCGCTCGGGCTCGTCGTCCGATGTAGGCGCCATGATCTTGACGAGCGCCTCGACCTTCTTCTTCTTCTCGTCAACGTCGGAGATGTAGAGCTGCTTACCGACGCAGCGACCAATGAAGGTCGTCCCCGTCGGTGGGTCGGAGACGTCGAACGCCTTGCCCGTCGCGGTCGTCCACTCAATCGAACCTTCTTGCGGCGCAGGCTCGCCCGAGATGGAAACCACGACGCGTGGTGGGCAGAGCTTGGGCTCGTCCCCGCGACGCGTGACGTCCGACCACCACGAGTTCCCAATCATGATCGCGGTCGGCGGCGGGCAGAGGAAGCTGAAACCGGATGGGTATGTCAGAGCGTCCGGCGGCGGCGGGGGGCGCAAGGGCCGGGAAAGAGCGCGACGCACCGCTTTTCTGTCCCGTAGGACTTTTGGGCGACTTTGCTCGACATGACGATCACCGTGCGCTCGCCGAACGCGAGTCGGTTCGAGGTGCGCACGTATTGGTCCAGATACGGGCTACAGGCATGGGCGCGATCCGCCGATTGAGCGCGCGTTTGGTAAGCCGAGAGCGGGCGAAACATACCGGATGAAGGTCTGGAGGTCAGATGCACCACTCGCGCCCATCCGCACGTCCATGCCCATCCGCATCGGGAACTCGGGCGCGCCCCCCATGAACGACGGCAGGCTGCGGTCGAAATGGTGCATGGCCTGGGGGCTCACGCCCTGCATCAGGTGGTCCGAATTTTGCATGAGCGGAGGGATCACAGAGGACGAGTATCTTTCGTTCTGCTGCATCTCGCGCTGGAAGGGGGGGAGGGTGGACGAGCCGGAGAAGCCGAGGCCAATACCTGGGTTTACAGATATCCCGTTGTAGTCGTTCGGCTCGTTGTAGTCGGGCGAGTAGTTGGTGGAGAGCCCGGCCATGCGACGATCGAGGACATCAGTCGGGAACGAGTTGCCTGACGGGAAGTCCTTGAGTTGCCCGTTGCCAAAGGTGAAGGCAGAGGAGTGGTGGAGAGGGCCGACGGAGTCGTTGGGGCTGAGCGGGGAGGGCTTACCGCTGCTGTTGTAGAGGCCGTACGGGTCGGGGCTGGGGTTGTGGAACTGAGGAAGCGGGTCGGAGAAGGGACTGTGGTTGGAATACATGGAGTCCATGCCGAAGGGCGGGAGGGCTGAGGACGAGGCGGAAGAGGCGCGATAGCGTCCATTGTTCTGGGCGGAGCCGGAGAAGATATCGTAGGAGCTGTGGTCCGAGACGTCCATGGAGTCGGGGCGGTCGAGGACGTGACCGTTCATGGGGAGGTGGGAAGGATGCTGGTGGGAGGACGAGGCGAGGTCGCCATTGGGGAGGGACGAGAAGGGGTGGTCGAGATCCTGCTGGGGGTAGAGGTGCTGGGACGGGGGTGGGGGGAAGTCGAGGGACATGCTCCGGTCGCGTGATCGGTGGATGCTGGCGGACTTGAGGATGTCTGGGTGCGCGGGGTGGGCGTGCGCGGGTGAGCGAGCAGCGACGGGGAGGAGAAGGAGAGAGCGGCGCGATCAGGCATTACATACCAAATTCTGATCGGCGTTCGGTGCTTGCCGACAACGGCAGCCAGGCAGCTTGGGCCATGTCGAGCGGTGTAGCCGAGTTTAATCCTGCGCGTCCCCCTCTCAGCGACCGTCGCGAGCGTGGACCGGGCACACTCACTGGCGTGGGGCGGGCGGGGGCGGGCGCTGCTCGGCGCGTGCGCACTGCTCGTGAGGGCTGGGCGGGGGTGGGCGCGTTCGTTGGACGCCGGGCACGGACGCAGACGGACAGACGAGCAGCTTCGCGCGCGGTGAGTCTTATACGAGACGCATCGCAGACATGGCCGCTTACCCGATCGCGCAAGCAGACCGTCGCGAGGCGCGTTCGGTGCCCGGGCGAGGCTGAATCTTCACGGCCGACGCCGGTTCAGTGTCCGACATATTCCTCCACGCCCCGCGCCGGCGAAGCATCAATCATCACTGTCAGCCTCCGTCGATTCCATCTCTCACCCCTCCTCTGCGCCCGCTCCCACCGCTCGCCTCCAGCCAGATCTCGGAGCGTGGGTGGCGATGTGCCCGAAACATCCTCCTCCTCGTCCCCGATTCCATACCGTGGCACCCACCCCCCGCCCGCCCCGCTCCCCGCTTTCTCTCGACCCTCCGCCCCGACTCTGGCACCGAACGTCCCGATTGGCCGCCCACGCCCGCCCCCGTCCAACCCATGTCGCTCGCCGCCCGCCCGCGAGGTCGCCCGGGACATTGACGTGATCGTGTCGGCGGACATGGCGCGCGCCCCTACTTTCCGCCCCCATCGAGATCGCAACAAAGCTTCGCCATCCCACCCTCGAGACGAGGACGACGTGCCAACCCTGCCCCGGGCTCCATTCGACGCACGGTATCGACTCGCCCCGACCCGGCAACCTTTCCGCCTCCTCAGCCACCCGCGCCGACCGCGCACCAAATATTGTCGAGACGCGTGCTGGAGCGGGCGTGGCTCGCGCGCGCGACCCTGCAGGAGCACGCCCCGCCACTCGCCCACAGCTCGGTCTCAACCTTGCTTCCCGGTTTCGAAGGCGGTCTGCCTGCCCAAGATGGGCCATACAGCCACCGCTGCCAGCTCCAGATCCAGGCCGCCCATTGCATCTGCACTGCGTCCGAGGCCAGTCGGCCGGCAGAAGCGCAGTCGTCTAAACCGCTCGGCCAGCACCGGGCGGATTTGGGAGGGGAGGGCCGGGGTGCGCCCCTACGGTGGCTCTATACGTTTGCATGATCGACGACTCCCACTTTCCTCGCTATCGCCCACCCGCCGCCCCGGTCCTTCCCACCACATGCGCCCGTAAACAAGCCTGCGCCCCTTCGAGTTCCGCCCAAGTCTCCTGATGCTCCCCTCAGAAGCTGTCCGACGTAGTGGGCCCCGCCAGAGCGGGACGCGGAATGTCGGTATCTGTCGCCCACATGGTCCGTTCTGCTTCGGGCGTCCGGCTTCTATGGCACCCGCCCTCGTCCAGCCTCTGCCCTGCTGCGGAGATGAGTAACGGGCAGAAGGACTTTGGCCAGCAGCGTCGGGCGTCCGAGCACGCTCGGTGGCGCACTCGACCACACTCGCCGCATCGAAGCGACGGTCCGTCGAGAGGTTACATCCTGCTTGATTCTCCACCTCGACACAGCCGCACGAGACACATCCTCAGTGGACGCCCGGGGGCGCACAGGCGGTGGGGGCTCGCTTGTCGCCGCAGGCTGCAAGGTGCTGGGGAAAGAGGGTTATTGGCACAGGCCCGTTGACGCGAGCTCGATCGCGCACTGACGAGCCTGCATCCGGATGCGCCATGCAGACCACTCTTCCCGTGTACAGACGGCGGGCGAGGGACAGGCGCCGCATTCAGTCCCAGGCGGCCGCGACGACCTGCCCGGCGCGCTCCAGCCAATGCGCACCCGCCCAGCGCAGGCGTGACCCGGGCCCGAGCGCGATCGACGCCCCGAACGAATCCGCCCCCCTCTCGCAAGCCCGCATCCAATCCGCGCGCCGGCCCCGTCGATTGGCCCTTCGACGTCCCGCCCGCTGGCCAATCCGCGCCGCATTCGCACCCGCACCCCTCCACGGTCGACGGTCGACGGTCGTCCGCGACTTCCACTGGCTGCCGCCCCGCCGCGCGCCCGATAGGGTATGCTGGCTATCCCCGTTCCCGACGTGTGCGGCCCGGGCTGCGATACGGGTACGAGGGCGCCGTCGTGCGCGCAGACGCGACTCGGTGGCGCGATTGCGGCCCCAGGTACAGACAGAGTTCGTAGGTGCGCGCTGGCCGGATCGCGAAAGCACCAAAGGACGACTCGGTACGCCATCGCGCGCAGCCTACCGGCGACAAGATGAAGACCGACGCTAGGGCTCGGACGATCGGGCGCAGAATGCAGAGGACCAAGGGCGCGCGCGAGGAGCCTTTCTCGATCGCGTCGCGTCGCGCGCTGAGCCCGACGCGCAGTCGCATTTGCTTCCGCGACCCTTTGACGGCAGGCGCGCGTGCAGGGGCCGCGGAAGAATCTGTCGAACGCATTCCGGATCTGGTACCCGGTCGATGAATCAGCCGTGCCTCTCGGGATCCGGCGGGCCGGTCCTGCGATCGCGGGCCCCGCCGCGCTGCAGACCTCGGCGCGCGGACCCGCCCCAACGTCCAACGTCCACCGTCTCTCGTCCGCGGCCGGGGGTGGGGCACGGACCGCGCGGCGGGGCAGGCAGGGCCCGTCCCGCCGCGCTGTGCAGCTCGCGAGCAGACAGGGCGACGGCGGCCTGCAGGCTTCCGCGCCCCGGGCGATGGGCCGCGATTAGCCTGCTTCCCGCCTTCCCCGGGCCTCTCAGTGTCTCCCAACTTCAGATTCTTGCGCAGACGTGGGGGGATGACGACGTCCCCGTCAGGCTCGCGGAGGCCCGTGCGGCGTGAAAGCGCACGGTCCCCTGCGCTCACGTGCCCTCAGCCTCAGTGCCTGCCCCCCGAAGCAAACCATACACGCCTCCAGTTGCCCCGCTCGCGCCTCCCGACCCGGAGCGTGCGCCGCCGCCGTGCTCCTCCCGGCGCATGTCGTCGTCTCCATACCCTCTGTCCGTCCACCTGCATGTGTGCTATCTCCTCGGGCTCCGCCCGCCCGGAGCAACGTCGACATCCCCCCAACGCACTGGCAGAATGCGCGCCCGCAGCAGATGGCCCCTGCTCCCGTCTGGCAGGCCGTTACGGCACCCTCGTCCTTCTGCCGCGCTCGGCACGCGCTGCGCCAAGCCGCGGCCGTAAATGAACGCGGGGCGTGCACAGCTGCAGTGGCAGGCCGCCCTGGGCGACGTCAGGCGGCTTCGAAACCTCTCGCGGCGGCCGTCTGTCCGAGGCGCCTGCGAGACGTCGTGCACTTGCGCGATCGCGCCTGAAGGCCTGAGGGCGAGCGGAGTGTATGGACGGGCGAGCGGGCGCGGGCGAAGGTGGATAGGCTACTGCACCCCGTCCCCGTCCCCGTCGTGTGCCCAGGCACGGCACGCCCACGGTCCTCGATACCAGCGCAATCCCGATCCCGCAGACGCGAGTGCTCAGACCTCGTCTGCGCGCGCCCTGACGTCGGTCGGTCGACGTCGGGCTCGGGCTCGAAGCTCGGGGCTCGGGGCTCGGGGCTCGGGGTGGGCGAGACAGCCGGAGTGCCGCCGTCCGCTCGCGCGTGCGTGCGACTGCAGCGCGCAGGGATCCGCTAGAAGTCGAGCAGGGGCCCAAGGGGCTTCCGTCGCGGGGCTGACAAACCTGCCATTCCACGTCGTTCTCGTTCTCAACCTTCGAACGCTCGGACGCGCGGGCGGTGCAGCTGGCTGCCCGCACGGCGGCGTCGAGGTGCGCTCCGCCCGCACCACCGATCCAGGGCCCGCAATCGGTCGTTACGACCCGCCTCCTCCTCCGCCTCGTCTGCGATGGGCAAAGCGGAGACCCAAGTAGACAAATTCGGACTGCGTGCGCCGGCCACACAGGCTCAGCGGCGGCGAAGGCGCGGGCTACGTAACGCAGACGCGCCCACGTCTCGCGGGCTGGCGTGCGGTCGTGATGGAGATGATGGTTTGCAGGTACGTAACGCACGAAGAGGCTGCATCGCGGCAAGACCCTTGCTCTTCTCGAGCTCGCGCCCGCTGCGACAACAGCCCAGAGCCCGCGGAGCCCCTGCTAGCGCACCCGCACATCAGCCCGTGTCATGTCGTCAGTGCAATGATACAGTAACATGGCTGCTCACAGCTTGCGCGTCGCGGGTATGTAGCCGGCAGCGGCGAGTCAATGATTATCGATTACAATTTACAGTGTGGCGTGCAACACCGTGAGTCCGTGCGCGTCGGCACCGTTCTGCGACTCGCTCGGACCACGCCCACGGCCCGCTCAACCGCCGTGACCCTTGGACGCATCGCTCTTGCCGAGTCTAGAGCAAAGCTCGAAACGCCGCCGCGACCTGCATACTGTAAGTAACTCAGCCGTCTCGCCCCCTCCCCCCCGGGCATTTGCGCCGTCGATGCTCTCCCCCACGTTCCGTGGTCTCATTGTCTCGTAGAGTTATCACATGTACTATACGCCTACCACAAGGCTCCGCCCTCGAGGGCGTTAAACGAGGACGACAAAAATAAAATAAAAACTTAGCCGTGCCGGCGAAGGCCACCGCGCGGGCCATGGACCAAGCCAGCGTCGCCCGTACGTATGAACTGTACACAGCCCCAGGATGGACGACCACGGCTGACCGAGTCATGGCCTGCAGGTCCGCTCGGGCGACCTCCGTACGTACGTATGTGGTCTTCTCACCGTCCTCCACCTCCCCCTCCGCCTCGCGCGCTTCAGTGCACGATCGGGATTCGGCTTCGAGCGCAGCCCCGCGAAGTCTGCATTGAGCATTACTTATGCATAAATGGCCCAGACGGCGCGCGCGCGGCCGCAGCCGTCCCGTTCGAACAGAACAGAACAGAACCTGCGTGCTTCATAGCCCCACCCTACCCTACGTACGTTTGCCTTGACAGGCACCCGCGCTCGGGCAGCCCGGCGCGCGGGACGCGGTGATCCAAACCCTAAAAACCGACCCGGTTCTGTACAATCCATCACCGGCCACCCCTCGCGCTGCTGGAAACGGACCGCCGAACGAGCGTACGTACTCACGGCCCCCCGCCGCTCTCCGAGGTGGGTTAGCGTCCCACTGCGCGAGGGCCGCCTGGCGTCGTCACACTCCGAGAGCGAGTGCTGCCGCGACGCGACGCGCAGCGCGATGGCGGCCGAGTCGGAGAGGCATCCTGCAGGCTGACGGCGATGCGCGCGTCGCGTCGCGTCAGCGGCGGCCCGCAGAGTCAGACGAATGATGCATGCTTACTTATGCTTTGCTCACCCCGCCGCTCGAGGGCGGCGCGCGCGCTCCGTTCTCGTCGCCGACGCGTCGCGTCCGCACACGCCCACCGCGGACGCGTGCGCGCACCGAGCCGAAGAAGCCCGTCCGTCCAGCGCGGTGGGTGTGCGTGGGCGACGTGCATCACGGACCGCAGGCAGCGCTCCTTTGCAGTGGACAGAATGGACAGGGCAGAGCTTGGACAGGCGGTCGGCCCGACGCACGCTCGGATCGGCCCGACGGGGCGCCCGTCGACCGTTCAAACGTTCACCTCGATCGTCGCTTGCCGCCCGGGGCGCAGTATGGAATTAATGCGTGGCGCGCACATAATTGCCGGTCAGGTTGCCATGCGTCGCGCCTCGGTGGTCTCCGGCTCGCCCGACGGCGGTGAACGGCGAAGCGGGCGGCAATGAATGAGGCGCGGTGGCTGAAATGAAGAGGAGCTGCGGTCGTAGAGAGACATCGTCGCGGGCTGATGTTCGATGCGTCTTGGCTCCGCGGCTCAGCCGCCCCGAGCGGCGGAGAAAGGAGCGCTGAAGTGGCAGGCGAATTGAATGGCTTCGGCGGGGCCGGGACAGGTGGACCGGCCGGCGGTTCCGGGGTGGGGGACAGGAGGAAGGAAGGTGGTTGACCTTGGTCGTCGCGCGTTAGCGGGTCATTGGTGATGCGAAGGTCGGAGGAGGCCTGTGGACGCAGGACGGACAAGTATGCACAGGCACAGATGGACGGTGGACGCCGGCAGAAAGCATGACCGGACGCCCGTGGAGGGCGTAAATCGCGTTAGCTTTGCGAATGCGGTTGTCGCGGGGCATGGACGGGGCAGGTGTCGTGGCCGGTGTCAATCTACATGCCCCCGCTGTGGTCGCCAGGTGGAACGGCGTGGTCGGTGAGAAGTGGCGAGTTTAGACTCACAGACTTCTGGGGGGTCGGAAAGTGGCCGCAGGCGGACAAGATTAATTGGCCGGACGCGCGGGCGAAGAGAGCGGCCTGGCCTTGGACGGCCGTGCTAAACGTTCCGCGGCTTCGCACCCATTGATTTTCCTCCGCAGTCCGAACTGGGGTTCAGATGAGCTAACCGCGAGGAGACGATCGAGTCCAGGGCAGTCGGAGAGGCGACAATGGACCGACTTCCGTAGGGCTCAAGCCGGGTTTGATGTGCTCGGGTCTGCTCGGGTAGCTCGGCACACAAGCAAATTCAAACCCAGCTTCTTGTGCGGGCGCGCCCACCTGAGACATCGCACAAGTTGTGAGCCGACCAGAGCCGACGCGAGCCGACGCGTAGAGACGAGCCGTCAGGGCAAGCGTTGGACCCTGTCGGAGCGCCCGTCGCACCCGCGCCGTGCAGCTCGCTCGTCATCGCGCATGCCCGCACGACGCGACGAGCACGCGCTCGTCCATGCCGACTACGTCGCGCGCGGTGCTGCCAGAATGTTTGCTCCACTGGAGGAGGACAAGGGACGTGGCCGCCTGCTACGACGCCAGTCGCGCCGACAGGCACGTCGACAGTGTGGACGCGCTCGACCGCCCAGTGCCAGCTCGGGCGCATGGGCTCAGTTTTAGACTTCGCGATCGAGTCCGCTCGGGCTCGCAATCGGGGCGCGTTGTCTCCAAGAAACTTGAAGCGCGCGGTGGTGGGGCGGACGAGCACGGCCGCCGGCGAAGTGCAGCGCGAAGCGTAACGCCATTTTGAGGACGACGACGAGCGGCGCCGTGTCTTGAATCCGCACAGGGCTGAAGCCCGGGGAAGACGCTGCGAACACGAGATCGCATCCGACATGCTCTTGTCGACGACGAGCTCAACGTTGTCCATCGCCCCCGCGAGCATCTCCGATGGCCGCGGCAGCGCACGCAGCGCGGCCTCATCCATGAGCTCCTGCGCCCACCCCTGCTGCGTCGCAGAGGCCCATTCCACCGCCCAGTCCCACCAGTCGTAGACGTGCGTGTCCGCGAGGAGCCGCGTCTGGCCTGCGCCGCGGTCCAGATGCACGGGAGCACCGCGCGCGCGCGACGTCGAGCCCGTGCACCATGTGGATGCTGCCCTGCGCGCCGAAAGAAAAGAGGACTCAGGTCAGCGAGCGTGAACTTGAATGAAGTCTTGTCTTCCCATATCGGGGCGCGCGCTGCGTGGTTGGGCTCCGTGCTCCCCCGTCGAGAGCGCGAACGTACGGACGTTGACGGGTTCCCTGTGTCATCAAGCTCCAGCGCGTATGTATGCCCAACGCACTGCATACCGCTCGTAAGTTCTTTGGCGCTTCAGTGCGCGACGAAGCGGGCGCCGCAGTCGGCGTGGATGAGCGCGTGCTCATCGCAGTGCGCGCGCGAGGACGGTGGTGCGCGAGTGGACGACGCGTCGTGCGGGCACGCGCGATGCCAGCTGCAGGTCGCGCAGGGGTCGCGCGCGACGGGCGCGATGGGCGCTCCGACAGCCATCAACGCGTGCCCTGACGGCTCGTCTCTACGCGTCGGCTCGCGTCGGCTCTGGTCGGCTCACAACTTGTGCGATGTCTCAGGTGGGCGCGCCCGCACAAGAAGCTGGGTTTGAATTTGCTTGTGTGCCGAGCTACCCGAGCAGACCCGAGCACATCAAACCCGGCTTGAGCCCTACGGAAGTCGGTCCAATGAAGAGCAGCAACGGAGAAGATGTGGGACGCCGGGCACTAGGGAGGGTGGTTGCCGGATAGGGGATGGTTGTAGTCTTGTAGATTGATCATCGGCCCGCAGGAGATTGGGCACGATGGGCTCGGCCGTCCCTGACGTCCAGATACGATTACGTCACGGGAGAAAGACGCCGGGGCCGTTACGGAACGGCGGCCCCTCGTGGCTAGCCAACTCAACTCCTCCTTGCCGGCAGAAGGCACGCACGGGCATCCAGAAGCGGCGCCTTTGTCGCGAGGCCGTCCTTTTTACCCTTGTGACCGTTCTGGCGCGATGCGCAACATTCAGGCCTGGGCTTCGCCGCATGTCGAATCGGCGGCGGTAGTATCCCTTCTCATCTCCTGCTGCACTTGACGCCGGTTTGCACGTACGCAGGGATGTACCGCCCCGATCAACGGCGCGAAGACAGACCCTTGTTCAGGGCACCATACTTACCCGCTTGCATCGCCCAAGAGTCCTGTGAAAGGTGATATGATGAACGTCAGTGGGGCCGATACTGTCACTTCAATGACATAGCGACAGACCTGTGAGAAAACGGATGAAGGTCTGTCCGCTCGAGTCATCGCTCAGGTGCTTCTTACGCCACCTGACACAATCCCGCTGCTATCGAGAGTAAGAAAGTTGCGAGGGGCCGCGTACACGGTGGGTGCGTCGTGGAAAGCGTAAGCTTCGGAGAGCATATGGATGAGTCGCTGAAGTCGGACCGCCGTTCCTGTCGATTGCTGGAACCTCGACTGCGTGGGTCATCCACTGACGGCGCGGGAAATATTCTACGGTCCAAAACGTACCCGGAGTGGTGCATAAGCCACGGAATGTCAGGAGGAGGAGCTTACTTGGCAACCAACGCTGCTTCACCGTCTCAGGTGCGTGCCGATAGGGGCCATCACTGCGCAGTGCGCTCAACTCTGCTGTGCATTAGATTGCCCAGAGGCATTGCCCGGAAGATTCGCAGCAACCGCAGAGCCAAAATCGAGATCTTGAAGTACCGATCCCGCAAAGTTGGCTGATGGCATGGGCGGCATGAGGTTGCCCGGAGGTCACCCTCAATGAGATGGTATGGTTGTGAGCCTTGAGGCTTTAGTTTCCTGATATGCGGAGACGCTCAAGTAAGTGTTGTGAAACCTCTGAGATTGAACAGGGCAGATGACATACCGGCATGTACGGCACGATTGGCGTCTCAGCCAGTTCATCATGCCCACAGCTGCGCAAACCATGGCCGCAGTGTCCTACTAGTACGTACTAGTCCTCAGATTCGTGATGCCACCGGATAGTGAGCGCCTCGCCTTTTACGGCTCGTGTATGCGCATCTGAGGAGTGCTGGGGCGACAGAGACGGATGCTGGAGGCTCAACAAGGGGATGATTGCCGTCGCAGAGCAAGCAAGGCAGGACGCGTGCCAGGCAGATCAGCCTTGTAGCGGAGGCGCGCGTCGTGGTGGGCCACGTGGGAAGCGCGCTCCGGCTGGGCGTGGGTCGACGCGATGGCCGCGTTGAGGGCACGGCGACGAGGGTGGTCGTCTGGCTGTGTCTCCTCCTTCTGTCAGCAGCGAGGACGCACGCATAGGCGTCGTCCTCTATCCACTCTTCTTGCCCAGCCCGCTCTTGCTGCTTCCCGTTCTCAGCCAGGATCTACCCACCATCTCTCCTTATCTCCTCCACACTAACTTCGCCACGGTTGCTACTGCAAGACCTCCCCATCAGCCAACCAGGACACAACGACTCGTTCACCCGAGGCATTCCTTTGTATACCATGTCTGAGCCCTCGTATAGGCTTGAGACTACGCGACCGCGCCCTCCGCCGCTACCTTTGCGTTCGAACAATTTGCCAATCAGAAATTCACGGGTTCTAGGGCAGAAAGACACTTCGGAGTCACTCCTTTATGATCTCCCGCCCAATACCCCCTCCTCTCCTCGCCGCGTCACGTCCCCCACGTCCCCCACCTCCCCGTACGGTCCTCGCCGCAATAGCAGGATGATGTCTCCACCCCCATCAGGCAAGCGCTCAGTTACTCCGTCTCTGCCCACCCGCAGTGACCTGGAGGAATTTTCGGAGCGGTGTAAGGCCTGGTACGTCCCTTTTCTATCGCCAGTATGCCGTTCAGGGTCTGAGAAAAACTAGGTATTATCAGCAGGATGAGGAGGCTGGCCGGCTTATGACCCAGACCCTAGCCACACTGCCTCCCTCCCAGCGAGCACCCTACGCCCGTCTACAGGCTTCTATTCGTTCTGGCTACCATGCAAGCGTCAGCGCCCGGAGAGATGCCGAGTTCAAAGCACACCTCAATGCCACCAAGCCCGGCGGGTCACTCATGCCCCACTCGCGCGCAGACCCCGAAGGACCTCTTGCCAGGAAGGAACGTTACGAGCGTCTCGGTAACTTCATCCGGACGTGGTGTTCAATGGGTTCGCCAGGGACAAAGCCATTCTTTCAGGGTCTCTGGGGGGTAATGCGCCTGCAAACAATCCCTTCGGAACTTGGAGGGGCTGGTCCGTTCCGGATACAGTGGGAAATAGACGACGCTGTGTTCAAAGAGTCAGGGTATGTGTGCCTCGTTTCATCCCTGCGGGTGCAATCCATTCATTCCTTCGGTACTTTCTTTGTGACAGCGGCAAAGAGTTCATGCTCGAGGCGATAGACGTTTTGAAGGGTGTGAGTAATCAAGA
Organism: Epithele typhae; assembly: GCF_022376455.1. Taxonomy (NCBI): domain Eukaryota; kingdom Fungi; phylum Basidiomycota; class Agaricomycetes; order Polyporales; family Epitheliaceae; genus Epithele; species Epithele typhae. The sequence goes on along the minus strand of NW_025954217.1, from coordinate 5,613 downwards.
GGCAGAGTCACAATTGATGTCATTGACGATCCAATCTAGGTCCTCGCCTTCGAAGAGACCCTATCACTTTCCCGAACGACATCAAGCACAAGCACCGCGACTTACCCCGCATACGCGCCTTTATCTCCCATACACTCTCGGTCACAATCCCAGCCCATGCCTTCAGACCGCACACCGACCTCCCGGTCTCAGAAGCCTCCACCAATTGCCTCCACAACCCAGACCAAGCGGCGGCGGGCGCCCAGCGATCCATTCTTGGACACCTCGACACTCTCGACCTCCTACTCCTCAGCGCAGACGGGCACGAGTCACCTCTCCACGTCCGGTTCGTCCGCCGCAGACGAACCCGTGACGCCCATTACACCCCCAACGGACATCGACGATCTGTTTGCGCAGGTGCGCCCGCCTGATGCAGACTTTTGCGCCAACGAATGCTACATGCGGACATGGACGGCACCGGACGTCTCCAATCCTGAGCTCCTCAGCCTGCTCTCGCTTTTCCCAGCATTCATTGTTCAAAGCGCCCTCCCACGCTTCCCCGTAACGGCTGCCACCCAGCGCCCACCCGACGTCGAACAAGCCCTCGGCGCGGATGAGCGCAAAGAGATCAAAATGGGCACCGGAACTATGTGGCTCGGGGCGCAGCGTCGCAGCGATGGTTGGCAGGGTGGCTGGTGGACGCGGTTCAAACTCTGGTTGGCGCGGATGTTCGGTTGAACGCCGCGGGACTCTCGGTGTGCGAGGGCCACTGGCCCGCGCAGGCCACCCATCGCCTGGACGATAGTCGTACGGAGCACGTCCGTTTGGATCTCCGCTTCGCACTGTACAGTGTAGGACGATCGCGGCATGGGACTGCTGAACGGCTGCTACCTACCCTATGCAGTCGGACATCTCGCGTTGCACACGCCTTCCACAAGTCTCGTCGTCTGGGGCGGCGTGCGGCGCCGTCGGGTACATACCCTGTACAATCACCGTGTCGATGCTATTTACTGTGGTAACGTCTTCGACTTACCAGTGTATACATTCATTCTCAGCACATCCAACCCCCGGTGCACCTGCGCTTCGCTCGGTAGCCTCGCCGTCACGCGGCCGCAGGGAATAGGGTGGCGGACCGACTACGGAGCCAATGGCGGCGCGAGGGGGCAAACAGGGTCGGCGATCGCACCGGGCGAGGAGCGCGCCAGAAGAGGCAGTCGTAGTGTTCAGCACGCGCGGCTGGCGACGCTCACGCCGTCGGCTGCCGCGCGCGTGCGCCCGGGGTCGATGCCCATGTCGAGGCCAACGCTACCCACCGGTGAGAACCCGCGAGGCGTTCCCCAGGCCGATCGCCCTCAGAAGTCGGAGGGTGCGTGCCGCCGTGTTTACTGTCCCCGAGCTCAATCGCCCCGCGCCCGATCTCGCGCTATCTCGCGCCCTCCCTACCCTCGCACTGACCCCCTCCAGGAAGCAGGCGCCGCGCCGCCGGCAGGCCAGTATACGCGTGGCGCGGCGGGCCTTTGCTCTCCTCCCCGTCCCACGCGGCCCGTCGGCCGTTTCCCTTCCCACCTGCCCGCCCCGCCCTCGGGAGCCAGCGGACCACTCCCCGCGCGCCGGCAACGACCGTTAGCCTCTGCACAGGCGCGGCGTAGAGTTGCCGGTTCGAGCCATGCGCGGCCTTTACCTCGACCGACGGCCTTCCATAGCCCTCCCAACGCCTGTGCCCCGCCCGCCTGACCCGCCCCTGCGGCGGGCGCAACAGCCCCCGGCGCAGGAAGGGCTGTCAGGCAGGCGGGGCGTGCCCGCACTCGGTGAAGCCCTCCCGGCGACCCTGGCTAGACGCAGACCGTGGCGGGCTGCAGCTGCGTGCGTTCGCAGGGCTGCCGTCGGGCGACGTGCGTCCCCCTCCCCTTGGAAACGCGTCCCCAGGCTGCCCCGAACGCCGCTGCTGGGGCCGATGACGTCCTCACACCTACGTTGGAGGTGCGTGCTACGCCGTCCTGGGCCTCTGCTATCACCCGTATCGTACTGACACCCACCGCCACATGCTCTGCCCTTGCAGATCCCATGGCGCGCGCGTGCGCGTTGCTGCGGCTTCCTGGCCAGGGCGTTCTCCTGCATCCCGCACACGCCCTTGATAGACCCTTCGGCGGTCCCGGGTTCGCCGAGCCCCACCGTTCAGCTGGAGAACGCCGGCCAGGGCAGGCTGCAGGGGTCGTCGCGCCATCTTGCCGTCCCCAACGACTTTTACTGCACCCGACGTCGAAAGACGTGCCCGGGAGGATACGGAAAGTGGAAGCCCGTACGACTGCCGTAAGCGCGAAGGCCTGCTTGGATCGATTAAATGGGCGTGTGCGCGGTGGGCAGGCTTCGCGCGTCTGATTCGAACATCAGCCTCGGAGAAGCCTGCCTGCCTGCCTGCTTTCGGGCCCGCGCTGCCCGCCAGCGTTGTGTCGACGAGAGAACACGGGCCTCGAAGGGAAAGCGCGGCGGTGTCGCCATTGTGCGCTGTCGATCGTGGAGCACTGGCCTCGGGCTCTCGGTGGACCTTTGTGCAACACATGGCGTCCCTCGGCGGTGAGAACGTGCGGTCGTCAGAACTTGCCCGGGCGATGCCTCGTTTTGATAGTGAGTGGGATTTCCCTCGGTGATAGACGTTTTGCTGACAGTTCGAAGGGACAGAGGACACCCCGCGTGCTCACATTGCAGAGCTGCCAGGCGCCGCGGAGGCACGTTTGTCGTCCGAACGGATCACGTCCTTGTCAGCCTGTGAAGCTGGGTCCTACAAAAACTCGCGCTAAATGGGCACAGATGATGAATGCTGTCAACGTCTACGCGGTGGCATGGACAATATTCAGCAGACAGCTCTTCTCGAGCTCCATGGGCCCAAATCCATATTGCTGCCGTTGCACCCTCTTCGTGTGCATCTCGCTCACAACTGTGCACGCCCACCAGGTGTCTCCCCATGACAGCCGACCGTCCGCTATTCTGTCTCGCCCGTCGCATGACGCACGTCGCCTGCCGGGGTCTGAAAGGCGTGGGCGACCATCCCCGCCCGTTCCCAGGCCGCGCGAAATTCACATTGCCCACAACCCCAGGCGCCTCCCAACCGCCCAAACCACGCACTGCGAGCGGGAAGAAGCCGTCCTCGACCGGAACGTGACCCGCCGCCGGCCGCACCTTGAGAGCGCACGGTGCGTCTCCCATTCTTTTCCTCTTCTTCCTTCTTCCGCGCGCCCGCGCGCCCCCCGACCGACCGCCCTCCCATACATGACTTCAGCTTCTCGCAGCTTCGGGCGGGGTCCGCACCATCCAACGATGGCCTATGGCGGCCGGGAACGATCGCAGAGGCCCGGCGCTGTGGGCGGCGGCAAGCGAGACAAGCGTCGCAGGCTCGCCGAGTCGCAGCTGATGGTGGCATAGCCCCCGTGACTGCCCCCGCGCCGGCTCGCGCGAAGCGTCCCGCCTCCCCCACCCGGTTCGGCGCGACCCTGCAGGAGGTGCGCGCACAGGAATGCGGGGCCCACCGCGAGGGCACCCCGCTGCAGTCCTTGTTTCGCGGGGCCTGTTGCGGGTGGCGGGTGGGGTGCGCGACGGGCTGCGGGGGGCCGCGCGGAGCACGCGCGTGTCGTAAGTTGCGATTGCGCGTCGAGACGGTGATGGGCGTCGGACACTTGGAGTTTGGACACTGCACGGCCCCTCGCCGAGGCGCTGCGTGCGCGGCGCACCGAGTGCAGAGCGGGTTAGGTCCGGCAGACGTTGCGCGGGTGCGTCGGTAGCTGGAGTAGGGCAGGGCTAAGGTGGTGAAGGTGCGCGTGCCGAGGGTCGGCCCGCGTCGGCGGAGTGGCGGCAAGCTTTGTGGTTTCATGAAGGCAGAACGTTTCGTCAGTGTTGTGTTATTTTCGAACATGCTTTACTGGGCGAGAGGACACATTTTGGGAGTGGGGCTCCTATGTATCGAGGTGCATTGCAACCATAAATGATAGATCGGAGCTCCCAGTCACTCGATTCGTTGTCGCTTTGTTGACATGATGAGGCTCATGCTATTCGAATGCTGCTCAAGAGACTGAATATGCCGTTGTAAAGCTCTGCCAGGGGGTTAGCGGTTGCAAGGTTGCTTGACTAAGTGCTCCAAAGAAAATGGTGGACTTGCTTGTTACCGGATAACCGATGTCCGACGTTCAGCCTCGCCTCGGTGGCCGTTACGTTCCTGAAACGGTACACAGATAACCGCACCGTATTGCCGCCGCCGGCACAAAACACAACGCAAACCAACGCTCACGGTCCGGCACAAAGTTTTCGACGAGTCTCTGGCAGATGATCCTAGTCGACGTATGGAGCATGTAGAGACCGAATCCGATTTGACATAGCATCCACAACCCCCATGGAACTCCAGTTGAGACCAACATACAATACAGGCCGCCGAGGCGAGATTTACTACAAGCGAGGGCACAAGAATAGGAGCAAGAGTGAGTGGCTCAGGTACACCGCTGGCGTCAGGCGCACACGCGGCGCCCGGGGGAGGTCCTGGTCCATGGCGCTGGTCCCCACTGCCACTGTTATTACCCCGCATTCCCGAAGGTGAGGAAACTGTGAAAAGGCAAAGGGCGCGACTATCCGACCGTTAATTTAGACCGTGGGTCAAGACGAGCGTGTTTAGGATTCCTGCCGCGTAATCGGTGAGACACGAGGTAATCCCGGAGCCAAATAAAAAAACCAGGCAGACGGCGCGAAAGGTCCACGTGAGATGTGGACAGCTCCAGACACGTCCTGCCGCATGCGAAGCTCATCGCGTCGAGAAAGCAGGGAAGCACCGAAGGTGGCGCGTGGGCGAGGGCAAGTCATTTCTGGCGGGCCTGCAACTGCGCGACGGTGGCCTCTAATGTACGGATATGGTTGTCTCGCCTTCACGACATGACAGTCAGCAAAGAGGGAACTCCACTCGACGCATGCTACAGATACGCACAAGTGCACCTCTTCCTCCAGCTGGCCAATCTTCTGCGTCTTGTTTTTCAGGCTCCTTTGCGCCGCACGGTCCCTTCGTTCGAGCTTGCGGATATAGTCAGGAAGACCGCTCAGAGCGGCCAGCTGCGCAGCGACAGAGTCGGCTGAGCATTCCCCAGCTTGTGGGTCGGCAAAATTCTCTTGGTTTGTTGAGGCAGTGAGGGCCGAGGTGCTTGCCCTGAGGTCTGCGACTCGCTGATGGAATGGGTTCTCCTGCATGACCAGACGCGGACAGCACCACGCGGACAGGTTCATGATCGCCCACGAAGCAACAAAGAAACCAGGAGCTTAAAATCAGAATAAGCCGCGTATAATTGACAACTGGACGCGCACCGAATCATTCTGTATCATCTGCCATTGAGATACGCCCGGGCCCGGAATGGAGTGGGCGAATCCTTGTCCCCTAGCTTTCCGTGGGGAAGGCGAAGGGGGCGAGTCCGGTCCTTCTTCTGATGGGGGCAGAGGTGCTCGAGCACGTTGGGCTAAAGATCCAGCGGCCGTATGGGAGCTCCTGGGAGGGGTGAGGAGGGTGCTGGCGCCGTTATTTCCCATGTTCCCACCGGGCGACCATGCGTGCGTAGAACTCCGGCCGGGGGTAAATGAGGAGTAGTCCGGTGTGAAGCGATTGCGAGC